>NC_053492.1:55089003-55419003 GCF_905171775.1 Rana temporaria
AATCTCACAATATCTCACGAGATTACAGGCAGTCCACCCACTTTACACAGATCTCGGCTGTTTTCAGAGAAAAAACTTCACCTCTTGTTCACCATCTGAGAACTGAAGTTCTCAGTTTATTAAACCGGCTGCAGAGGAGATAATTCTCCTCATGAGAACTGCCGTGAACTGCTGTGAACTGAGCGGAGAAAAAACTTCAAGTTTATTAAACGGACACCTCAGTTGTCAATTCGCCAAATGTCATTGGTTCAACAGACAAATGGCCACATGCGCTATCTGACATCATGGGTGATCAATGTCTGTTTTGTGGAGCAAACCCTTCCTCTCAACTACTTGAGGAGCGAGGAGGGGTTGTACCCACAAAGCACAGACAATAGATATTCTGTGATGGCAGATAGCACATGTTGGCACACTGTGTGTGCATCTTCAAATTTTGGCTATTGATTATTCCAAAAGTAAAAAGGGTTGGGGGGGGGCGGGGGATGGGCGGGAGGTGTTTCAGTCTTTGACATCGGCCCATCATGTCCAATATTTTTAAAATTAGCTTCGATGACCATCATCCTTTGGCGCATATTGTCCACCCCGTGCTGGCACTCACAAAAGGACATTTGTAACATTCTGTTTCCATGACAACCATCCTTTCCCGCATATTGTCCATCTCTGTGCTGCACTTCCATTACCTGCTGAATAATTATTGCAGCACTTGCAACGCGAAAAATGTGCAAGCACCATCTCATCCCAAAAAAAATAAAAATTGGGCATCAAAACTAAAAATTTTACTCAGGCCTATCTACATATGTTTTGCCATATAAAGCTGGGGGTGACACTGACCTGATGGTCTGCTCATTCCACCTCCACAACTTCGCCATCTTCAATCACTCCACCTTCTTCCACCACTTCACCCTCATCTTCCACGACTCCTCCTTCTTCAACCACTTCCCCCACATCATCGACTCCTCCTTCATCTTCCAGAACTGCTTCATCCATCAATCCACCTTCTTGCAAATCGCCAGAATTCTTCTTCCTCAACTTCCCCTTCATCTTCGATAAATTCTAAATCCAAAATGACTTCTTCTCCTTCTCCTTCCACATCCTCCTCCACATGGCGAGATGGACGATTTTGGCCGTGTCTGGGCCCTCTCTGCCTCCTCCAAATGCTGGCGTCCTTCTTTACCCTAAATAACACAAACCAAAAAGGTATACTCATCAGCACACAGATATTGGAGAGCAGAAATTCGCATACATTGCTTAGAAGAGGCATTATTTATTTATTTTTTTCTTCTTTCACCAAACCTACATTTTGACAGACTTCTAGGCCAAGCTCGTATCCTGTCCCTTTATTGCGAAGTGACACACATGGATGTCCCTCCCTAAACTTTCTTTCTGGAGACCCTACCAAAAAAATTCACATTTATTTGGGAGACACAGGTGCTCTGCATTCCAAATGTGAAAACATCTGCTTTCTGAGCACTGTTGAGAATGATTCCTGTTTGCCTTTCACATTCTCTTAATTGATTTGGCAGAACTAGCTTTTTACACGATGTTTGCAAACAAAGTTTTTGGCCAGTGAGCCATTTCCAGGTGTGTTGTTCCTGGAATAATTTCTGAGAAACTATGTGATGTTACGCGGTTTACTAAGAACAATAGTTGCAAAAGGTAGGTATTTACGTTAAACATATAAAATTTCAACATGTCTTCTAAAGTACAAGCAGGCCAAGAGGCAGATGTCGAAATATACATTCAACACATTCTTGCAGACAATCCCCCGCCCCCCAAAAAAAAACGTACTTTTTCCGCAGAATTTTAAGGATCTTCTTCATCTGATGTGGCTCCCGCAATTTTAAGTCGGACCAGCGTTTCCTGAGCTGTTCTTTGGACCTGGTGACACCAAACATCTCCTGAATTCCTCCTCGCCACCTTGTCCATAATGTGTGCCTTTCGGCGGTTAGGGGTCTTGTATGGCCCTAATTCACCATCATAGTCCTTCCTCCGCATGAATGAAACTAACTCCACCATTTAGTCGAACCCCATATTAGTGGCTTTGTATCTTTTTTGCCTGGATCGAGACGTCCCTGCCTCTGTCGTCCCTTCACTTGCGGCCTGAGAGCTTCGTGCCCGCTCGTGTGACATCACCCTCTTTCCTTCCCACAGAGATTATGGGGCGTTGGAAAAGAGGAAATGTTCCGCCATGGGCGGAGACGAGGGCGGCGTTTACATACATACGCGGAGTGTAGAGAATGCAAACAACGTGTTTACGTAGGTTACGCGGAGACTATTAGAGCGGATTCCAGACATAACACAGTTAAACGATATATTTCCGTAACACATTGATTAGGGGCATGGCAAAGTGACGAGGGCGGCGTTTCATACATACGTGGAGTGTAAAAAAGGCAAACGACGTGTGATTACGTAGGGTTACACGTAATTAGTCGAGCGTGAGAATCGAGGAGCTAGAGAGACGAAGGTAAGGAATTTCAACATAGGATCAGCATAGGCCTAGAAAATGGAGACCCATGGGATGGGGGTTTGGTCTGTTGTTTGCACCCTTTTAAAGGGGTTGTAAAGACAAAAATATTTTCCCTCTTAAATTAAAGTCTGACAGTAGCTGATAAAGTAAAAGTAATGTTTTGCATTATAACTAGTTTGATACCTGTTGAAATCGAGCTGTTTTATTAATCTCCCGTCACTCCTGAATCATTATTCTCACTGACTTCCTGGTTTGCGGTGCACATTCATTCTTGCTACATCAAGGCCTAATGGGAACTACAATTCCCATTAGGCTTAGTCTCCATGCCTGTGAGGGATAAGAGCGCATCTTCACGCAGGGCTGTAGTCATAGGGAGGGGGTGAGCACATTCTGCTTTCCACCATGCAAAACGGCTCAGATGCTGGTGGAAAGCAAGAAGAGGAGAGACAGAAATGGCATTTTCAAACCTGGATTACTGTATTTTGGAGGTCCAAAAGGAAAAACGAGGTAAGTGATATTTAAGTGCTCTAGGTTACAGCAATCAGTTGATCTAATAAAAAACGAACCTTTAGTGTTTCCTTTAAGCTATTATTTCTCTTGGGTAACACAAGGTATTTTCGTATCCAAATGCTTTTGGACACATCACAAAATATAGATAGGAACAATGCTCTACCTCATTAAAATTTTGGAATGGTGTATTCAGATCATGCCAAGTATGGTTCTGTGTTGGTTGGGACAGAGGTCATTAGGAAGTGTCCTTTTAATGTCATCAATGCTGAGTGCAGATATCTACACATGAACGAGTGCCTAATGAATGCTCTCATTTGTAATAATTGGGTAATGGTTTCTAGATTCCACTTATTTATAGCAATGTAACCAAAGGGGCTGCATGTACAAAATCACTTTTTGGGACAACCAATGGGGAAAAGCGTCCAGATTTTTTGAAACAGGAGACAGTGTTTGTATTTTAATCTAGGTCCATAAATTTGGAGACACATTCTATCAATGTCAAACGCTGAGCCTTTTTAAGAATCTTGTTTTTTTAGTTATTTATGTTTTTTAATCTAGACTAAAACTAAGATCAATTCAAAAGGCCAAGCAATGGACCTACTTCAAAACCCAGGAAGTTATCCAGAACTTGCTGGATAAATTCAGAGAGATCCCATCCTGTGGGATTCTAAGCAACCAAATTATTGCAATAAAGATTTACGTAGCGGGCAGCACTTGAAGAGCTAGCAAACTACATGAGTACATGGGTGCCAGAATGCACTGCAACATGGTGAAGGATAAAACTTGCCAACCTCAGGGGCACATATAGAAGAGCGTACAAAGCTCACCAATTAAAAAAATTCTGGAGCAGCAGCAAGACAACCAAAGGAGCCCAAGCTGTGGTATTACAAAACAGATGTCTTTTTTTGCGGGATCAACTGGATGGCAGGAAATCGATGTCAAGTCTGACTCCCATCCTTCCCTCCACGATACCTTCCCAGCGGGACCTTCCCCAGATGACCACAGCCCTGCAGAGTCGAAGAAGAGGACCTGGCTGAAAGAGAGGCAGTCTGCGACTCTTCACTGATATGACCAAATATTTCTGGGCTAAATAATTATTGTTGGATTATTGACTTGATGTTTGTAAAATAAAAGCCAAGCTGGGAAAAATATAAAAAATTGTGGCGAACAAATAGGTGTCAGGGATGACAACTGCAGGGGTCAGAAGGAGAGTCTGTTCAAGTTAAAATGAACCAAAACAATATAAAATCAATCATGAAAATGTGTGTGATTTGATTGGGAAAAATAATAAAACATGTCCCTTTTTTTGTACACAGGAAGAAGAGACCAGCCAGGAGGTGGGCAGATCCTCCAGTCACTGTCAGCCAGGCCGAAGGGGTCAGTGGCAGCCAGGAGGAGGCCGGGCCAAGTGGCGTACAGCAGGTCCCCCCCCGCCCAGGACAACCACCACCAGCCAGGCTCCTCCCCTCCAGATGAGGGCGCACCAGGCCGAAGGAGGCACTTGAGGCTTGTTGAGGAAGTGAGCCTCCGTATGATCCAGGAGGCCAGTGCCATCATGAGGGCCCCCCCTCAACCCCACAGAGGCCTACAGTGCCTCCGTGGCTCACGATCTTAATCAAGGGGGGGGGAGGAGTAGAGGAGACTGGCAAAGGGCCTGATCAATCAGGTCCTATGGTGGATGGGAGAGGGACCTGCTGACCACAGACACTGGCTATGTGACCCGGCCCGGCTTGCTGAACACCATCCTCCTGCTGCCACATCATCCCCACCTGCAAGGGGGCCGTGTACGGGTCCGTGGATGATCCGCTGGAGGGCAGATGGAGGGAAGGCTGGAAAGAGGAGGAAACGTTGATTTCCCTGCCTTCCATTTGATTCCCCACTAAAGACATCTTGTTTGGACTACCACAGTTTGGGTTCCTTTGGTTATGTGCTGCTGCTTCAGATTTTTTTTGTTGGGTGCCTCCTGAGGTTTGCTAGTTTATCCTTCATCATGTTGAAAGATGCAAGTTTGCATGTATTTTTGCTACTGTTCAAGTGCTGCCGTTCTGTTGTTTTATTTTTTATTTGCTTTGCCAATATAAATGGCTTTTTGCTTATTTTGAAAACTTTTCTATTGTTTGTTATACTGTGGGGATTATTAGGCATCAAACATTAAAAACAAATACAATGGGTCATTTACAAAAGACACAAACTCCTTGGGGGGGGGTGTGAACATTTGGTGTGCCAACATGGGAAACAATTTTAATCAAAAAAATATATATATTCAAAAATTTACAAAAATAAAAAATAACAAGTACCAAAATGAAAAAAATGGTGACATAACTAGAAACAACCCAAAAAATAGAAAAAACTAACATTAACTAAAAAATAAAAAAATGGAAAAGTTCATGTGGAGGGACCACCAAAAAAAAAAGCCACGTCTGGGCTAGAAAACATTTCAAAATATTACATCACAAGCAACAAATGTCACATTTCAGTATGGGACAACTCAGTTGAAATTGCATCAGCAAGAGAACGGTTTTATTCTAGCAAGAGAACAATGAATAAAACGACGCAATAAACTGTTGTTTATTGCGTCGTTTTTCTTCATTGTTCTCTTGCTAGAATAAATCTTTGAAATGACGAATGTGTCATATGCCAAAGAAACGCGAGTTTTACCTGAACGAGCGCTCCCGCCCCTCATTTTGTCTGAGCATGCGCATGTTTTTTGTACGCTGCTTTTGTGTACTGACGACCGAACATGTCCGAGCGGACAGGATTCCAGCGGCTTTTTTAAAAGAAAGTCCAGGAATATTTGTCCGCTGGGGTAAAGGCCCGGCGGGGCAAATGTTTGCTGGAATTCTGTCCCTCGGTACCATACACACAACCGAACATGTATCTGAAACTGGCTCGCGACCAGTTTCAGCAGACATGTTTGGGTCGTGTGTACGGGGCCTTAGATATGTCCCCAATGAGTTGACTCTTTATATATTAAATCTAGTCTTAACACTCTAACATTAAAGTTTGCATGTCGTTTACCATCTCTTACCACAATATTCTGTTGCCTTCTTTGCTGTTGGTATGTAAACAGCAAAGATGCAATACATAAAATAATGCTAAAATAAATGCATTTTTCTTCTAAATAAAACGTTCCCTTTATTATTGTTCCTTATAATTTATTTTCATTGAATTTTTCTTTTTATATTTATTATTTATATTTATTCCTATTATTCTCTTATTTCTTGTCCCTATTTGCTTATCCTTACAGTGTTTTGGGAATATGATCAAATTGATAATATATAATGATTGAATTAATTATTAATTCTATCATCAGATGCAAATGATAATTCAAAACTATGTTTTGTTCTTGTTATCAATAACCCCCTTCTCTCTCCTTGCTTATTTTTTTCCTTTTCCAATCTTTTTTCATTTCTTTACTTACTGAATTTTTTGTGCATAGAAATGATAATAGTAAACAAATCGAATATATCACAAGAGAAAACCATAAAAACCTATTACCATGGCTACTATAACGTCCGTTGTATCATGCATGAATAACAGCGTCAGTTCATTATCGCACGGTTACAGCAACAGCTGATGCCTGTGTATATAAACACCCATCAGCTGATACAAAATCACGTCTGAGAAAAAGCTACGCCATTGGGTACGGCAAAACCCGTCAACGTCACCATTCGATGCTTGTCACGTGACTTCACCAGCGTGTGATTGAGATCGATACGGAGGAGCCGTATTCGGCAGTGTGAGTAAGAACCCTCTTATTGGACACAGAAACCAACTCCATTGCATCTCCATTGCTAAGAACCTGCATGAAACGGCACACTGCCGCGGGGTGAGCCTTTGTAATATTACCTGAACCGGCTCCTCATATCCCTGAATACATGCGTCCTGCTGCACTGAAGCTGTAATCACCTCAAAGGTCTGTACTTTAATTTCTATGAATAGAATGAATTTGTATAGTCCCTGGATCTGCACAGACGATTTACTAAACTGAACTTTGTATTTGTCTTGCCCCAACATCATTACCAGGAGACGGATACATCTGTGCACTGTAGGACCTTCTTACAATATAGCCATTATCGAGCAGCACCAAACAGTCTTGCTACTTAGCAAAATAATTACGTTCTTATCGCACTGTGTTGTGCTAATATGGCTATTAATTTGGTCAGTATCCAATAACCAATGAAATACCCAATTTGAATGAATCACATCATCTTGGAAATTGCACAGACGATCTACTGTGCTGTATTTTGCATTGCATTAACCAAATACTATCATTGGGGAAACGATACATCTGCGCACTATTAAAGACAAGCTAGTAACAACGCCTTCTTAACCAGTGTTAAACAGCTTTTCAGTAATAATCACGTTTATATACAAAAGAGGTTGGGAAACACTGAAAGGACTTATATGAAATATTCCTCAATCCCCTGTTTATGTGAAACACTCTGAATGATTGAACTTTGATCGTTTCTTTACCAATACCAGGTGTCACTTGTTTAAACATCAATGGACGACATGGAATTAATTAATTAATATCTGCCCCTAACCATATTCCACACTATAAATTTTTCTAGTCCCCAATTGGATATTAAAAAGTGCCAACAACTGATGACTGACGTCTGGACAGTGTTATGAATTTTGTTTGTCAATTGTATGTCTTGTACGTTATATATGTTCATGGTAAAACATCCACTATTGATTCCATTTTTTAGATTGCATTATGTCTTTTTGCACCAATCCTTTTGATATTATATTTAATATACATTTTGATATTTAATAAATGAGTTTGTATTCAAAAAGGATTTGATCATTACAGTGCGGCCCACAGTAACCGCCTTTAATTCATGACCACATCTGAAGCCAGTTTCTGCTTACTCAATCTTTCTTTTCTTTTTAATTTTGATATATGCGTATTTGGTTACGGCCACAAACTCATCATTGATGTGCGATCCAATTTATATTTCCACCAACTAATGGTTAAAACTTGCGTCCTCCCTATACCCCCATTCCCCTCAATTCCTATATTGTTTAGTGGTAGCCATAAGAGTTGCTGAGATGAGTTAGTATTGTGAGGTTGTCGATGCAATGGGTGTCGGAGGAAGATAAGGACAGTATGTTTTTGGGAAGGTGGCTGAGAAGAGGAGAAAATGTGGAGGGTGATTGGGTGCATGAAAAGAAATAGGATGCCTGGTAAGGATGGATTTAAACATTTAGTTCTTCTGTAAGGTGTGGGAGATGATGACAGGTGTCCTATGTGTGTTTGCATTGGGTGAAATGCTTGTGGGCGGGGGGTATTACTCATCCATAAAAGGGTAACAAGTAGGACAACAGGAATTGGTGCCAGTTAGGCTGTTGAATGTGGACACACATTGGTGACGGACCATTTCAAGCTTGTAGTCAGTAGCGTGATAGCGAAACGGCAGGTGTGTGTAGTTCCAATCTTCCCGATTTCTGACAATATGTTATTTCTGGGAAAGTCATGTATTAGGAGTGAGAGTATGAACAGTTTGGATCATGATACACATTGTGTTTTGAATACAGTTTCTCTAGCAGCCTGTCATTGTGTACATGTGGCAGGTGAGATAGCAAATCTGCACCACCAGGGCTCTCATCCTGTATGCAGGCAGAAAAGAGGAAGAGTTAAGTAAAATGCATGCATGAAGTCAGAGCTAGGGGCAAGGTGGGACCCCATACTGTTACTGAGAGTGAGGTAGCGGTGATACGCTGGACAGTTTGAGAGGGCATTGGCTCTGTGTGACCCTCATAAAATTCACAAGTAACCATGGTGGAGCTTAATACATCAACACAGCTTACTAGAATTTATTCATGTTTTGTTCATCTTCTGGGTCATGAGAGTGGCTCAAAGAGTATCCAATGTGTATGGCTGTGACCCCTGTAATAAGTGCCTAGCATAGCCTAGAAGAACCTACCCCCGGATGTAGGCCTCTCATTTGCTTGGTGCTCAATGAGGAGGGAAACATGAGGGTGATATGACCACCCTACCCATAACATGTGGGCAAGATCTTAAGAGGTCCCATGCATGGGTTGTCCCACAATGCTATTTTTTTTGCCCTTGGGGCTGTGGGAGGGACTGGAGGGTGGGAAGTAAAAAAGAACTGAAGGCTTGGATTGAAGGGGAGGTTTCCACAAATATCAATTTCTTAATTGAAAAGGAGTGTCTGGTGATTTGAAGGAGCATGAAGATGAAAAGGGGTTACTGCCAAAAAGAAATATTCCTGACTGGCATGTATGAATTGTCTTTATACCATGCAATTCTTAAAGAGCCAGGACTTGGTTAGATAGAGGAGTGTCCCATGGGAAGGCTGGTGGTGGGGGTGGACATTTATCTTTCGCTTCTTGGATGTGGTTTCCACCAACGGTTGTCTTGAGAAGACTGAGGATTGTGGAGAGGGTGTTGGGAATAGAGGGAGCAGTGATGCTGAAATGAGTTGACAAAGTAGTGCTAGGAAAGGCTGGATCTTCTGTTATTTTTAAAGGGCAACTCCACTTTCACAGCAAAAGTCATATTGTTATTACAAATACCTTTCCGTTTCCATCTGCAGCTCTGTAATTTTCTGTAAAATTGCTATATTGGGCAACCTGGAGGTATTCTGTACACAGAATGAACAAACACCCTCCAGAAAATTTCCTGCTTTTGTGTGATTGGCTTACTCATTTCCCAGAAGTCTACACTAGATACAAGTCAGATATCAGGGCATTGCCTGCAACACAAAATTTAATTTTTTATGAGATCCTGCCAATAGGAAAACACGTCTAAAGAAATGCAGATGCGGCAATTTTCCTTATTAAAGCTCTGCAGGTGCAGCAGCCGATTCATAATTATGAAACCACTCACATAAGATTAACTTTCCACATGGACACTGATGGTCATGTGTACTGGGCTCATGAATAGCTGTTTACATTCAGCCATTACATTTTTTCATTAGCTTTTCTGTTTTAAAACAAGGGATCCAGTAGCTCTGATTCCGTCCTCCCCCTCCTTCCTTCACTTCATACAATACACAATTGTTAACTGAGGCCATATTAACTCATTGATCAGACAGACGTTTCCATTACCCAATCCACAATTTACGTCTAGAAACCCTAAATAAACTGTCACCCATGAAAGCTGAGCAATCCAGTAAACAGATACTGTAAATAGCCGAGGCCAATACACTTTCCTGGAGACAGGTTAGCAGTTATATCTCTGAAACCTTAGCATATTTCATAACACAATAGCACAGCCCATCTAGTTCAACCAATAATAAAAAATGTTTAATAAAAAAAAGAATATATATATATATATATATATATATATATATATATATATATATAATCACCCCCTTACTTTCAGTATGGGCACTACACTAAAGTTTGTGGGGAATGGGAGAGTTACCTTGCTCCCATTCACCATTTGTTCAAATTGTGGGACTTCTGTCATTCCAGAAATGTCCACTGGGTCAGTCTGTGGTCCAGGGATGCAATGTCATCCCTGGCCAGCAGTTGGCGCCAGAGGGGTTCTGGTAGAGTAAGTTTCTCCAGCAGCCAGAGGAGTTTTTACCTTGCGGGGCGTGCTGGAGAGGAGTATATCTGTGACAGATGTCATGTGTTCTAAAATCTTCAGGGTGCGCACATCCATGGACCCCGCCGGCGTGGCCTACCTGGCCATGATTGCAGACTACTTGGGACCTCACCCGGAGGTACCAGGGGACCCCAGCGACTTGCTGGGTTCCCGATTTCACTGAAAGGATCCCAGGCTGGGTGCCGTTCGATTGGGGAGTCGGTTTGAGGGGGACCCGGAGGCAGGTCGTCCAACAGAGCCTGAACAAACTAATTGGGGATCTGGTGCCAGAGTACTGACAGGTATGTTTGCTGTTATCTGGTGACCGATGCAGAAATCTACGGGGAGGATTCGCTCCATCTATCTAGCTCAGTTACTGTAATTGGCCTGTGGCAGGGGCCTGTGAGAGTGGCCTGTTCCTCCCAGAAATCCTAAGTGGCGTCTCGGCTGCCAGGCCTGTAAAGAGAGGTCTGTCTGGGGGCACTTTACCCACTCAGTTGGATTGGCAACGAGTTACAAATTGTTACTACGCAGAGCAGTACTGACTGCTCTATTTAATATCCAGGCCTGATACTGCAAGGTTCTTCCTTTCTCTCTATTTATCAACTTTGTCCTTCCCAATTGATGTTGGCCTGGAAAATTAAGCATTGGAAAAAACCTTTATTCACTGTCTGGACCATCGCTCACTGTTTGTCTCTACAATTGCACCCCTAGACAACGCCAGGTTAATTACTAGGCCGATCCCAAATCAAACAGCGGCTCCTTCGGGGGTAGCGCCACACACTATATATATATATATATATATATATTATATATATATATATATATATATATATAATAATATATATATATATATATAACCGATTGGGGTTATTAGACTCCAGCGATAAGTGCGTTTTCCAGTGAGTACGCCTATCCAGAAACTGAGTTTTTAAGGGCCTGGTAGCCCAATTTTTATTTAAAAAGTTTACAATTAGCAGCCCACGCAGGGGGGGGGGTTCCACCATTCCTGTATCTTGTCAATTCAACAGTTAGCCTCCTGGCTATTAAACTTTAAGTGAGCATCTTGCTGCGCAATTTCTGTCCCTCAGAACAGTTTCCTGGAGTCCAAGCTCAAACCTCGCTTTTCTCCAGCCCTTAATGACATCTGCCTCCTGCAAAGATGCATCCACTCTCTGACTTCTCTGAGAGAGATTTGCAGTCACCTGACTCACAGCACAGACCTCCTGTCCTGTGGGGTGGGGCCCTAAGCCATGTCAGATCAGAACTATATAGCTGGACACACAGCTGTCCAATTAGTGTGTCCTTTTCTCCAGAATTTGGGCGTAAACCAGTAATTTCTCCACACAGCATAGGGTCCCACCCTCAGAATATTATTTTATATATATATATATATATATATATATATATAATATATATATATATATATATATATACACACACACATACATACATACATACAAATAATATTCTGAGGGTGGGGACCCTATGCTGTGTGAGAAATTACTGGTCACACACATATATATATATATATATATATATACACACACATACATACATACACACACACACACACACACACACACACACACACACACACACACACACACACCCTACACATTTTACAAAGTGATGCACCCAACGTTTTTGTAAATATTTTATTATATATCTTTTCATGTGACAAACACTGACAAAATTAGACTTTGCTACAATGTAAAGTAGTGAGTGTGCAGCCTGTGTAACAGTGTACATTTGCTGTCTCCTCAAAACAACTCATCACAGCCATTAATGTCCAAACCACTGGCACAAAAGCGAATAAACCTTTAAGTGAAAATGTCCAAATTGGGCCCAAAGTGTCATTATTCCCAGCACTCTGCCTTAAAACATCTTGGGCATGGAGTTCACCAGTTTCCCCTGGAATCCTCCTCCAATACAACATCACAGAGCTGGGGGATGCCCCACAGATGTTCAATATGGTTTTAGGTCTGGAGACATGCTTGGCCAAGTCCATCACCTTTACCCTCAGCTTTTTAGAAAGGCAGTGGTAGTCTTAGAGGTGTGTTTGGGGTCATTATCAAGATGGAATACTGTCGGCCCAGTCTCTGAAGGAGGGGGGGGGGGAAATCATGCTCTGCTTCAGTATGTATAAGTACATGTTGCTATTCATGGTTAATTTAAACTGTAGCTCCCCAGGGCCGGCAGCACTCATTCATCCCCCAGACCATGACACTACCATGCTTGACTGTAGGCAAGACACACTTGTCTTTGTACTCCTCACCTGGTAGCAACCACACTGGCTGGACACCATCTGAACCAAATAAGTTTATCCAGGTCTCATCAGACCACAGGACATGGTTCCAGTAATCCATGTCCTTAGTCTGCTTGTCTTCAGCAAACTGTTTGCAGGCTTTCTTGTGCATCAGCTTTAGAAGAAAAAATTCCTTCTGAGATGACAGCCGTGCAGACCAATTTAATGCAGCATATGGTCTTAGTGACAGGCTGACCCCACCCCTTCAACCTCTGAAGCATGAGTAAATGCAATAACACCAACAATTAACACACCTATTCCCAGTTCACACCTGTGACCTTGTAACACTAACAAGTCACATGGCACCTGGGAGGGTGAATGGCTAATTGGGCCCAATTTGGACATGTTCACTTAGGGGTGTACTCACTTTTGTTGCCAGCTGTTAGACATAAATGGCTTTGGTGTTGGGTTATTTTGAAAGGATAGCAAATTGACACTGTTCTACAAGATGTACACTCACTACTTACATTGTAGCAAAGTGTAATTTCTTCAGTGTTGTCACATGAAAAGAAAATATTTACAAAAATGTGAGGGGTGTACTCACTGTGATATACTGCATGTATTACCTTTTCTAAATAGCATTTCATTGATCTGTATGCTGGTGTAGGTCTATATATTTGTACTTAATCTTTAGGAATATGCACCATTTTTGGAAATGTGACATCCTATTCACTTACCTGATCAAACCAACAACAATGGGGAGTGTATTATCTAATATATGAACACGTGTCATAGAAAACAGTAGGCTAGAGTATTTAAAAGGCTCCACCATATCAGACATGTCAAACATAAAAAGGTCAACACATTTTAGCTGAATTACTAAGTAGTTGAATTCCCAATATAATGTGTGAATTTTAATATCTAGTGATGTTTAACCTGCAAATCAATAATAAAGGAATTTGCTTTTCTCCGGGTTGGATAAGTAAAGTGAAAAATCTGAAAAATGTATTGTGTGAAAAATCTCTTAAGCCCAGTTATGTCTGTGACAGGGCCAATCCGCCCTATAGGCTCACTACGCAAGCCGCTTAGGGCCCCACAACGCTGCGGAGGGCCCCCAAATTACTAGAGGCCCTGCCTAGTGAGAAGTAATTTTTGGCCCCTCACCCCCGCTGGCTGCAAGGGGAGAAGAGATAAGAAGTCAGCACCCCCCCGCTTTAATGTAAGATGAAATTTCCAAACAGAACACCCCCACCTTCTCAACTTTAAATCTTTAATGTGACATGTCACTGTCGGCAGCGCCCCCACTTCTCAACTTTAATGTGATATGTCATTTTGCTTAGGGCCCCAGGGAGGTCAGGATCGCACTGTCTGTGGAACACATTTCTTCATTCCATAAAAATGATCCCTTTGGCAATTACATTTATAGTAATAGCAAATTTACCACCGAGAAATTGACAATAAGACATTGCCTGGGGGTAATATGGAAGGATGTGGAGCCTTTAATCGACTAAAGTTGTGCTGAGGCCTCATTTAGTTTCAATACATAACACACAGAAAATATACTTTGCTACATGAAAAGGTGCCATTTTATTTGGCTCCCCCAACTTAATCTTTCTGGAACTCTTATGATGTACTTTTAAAAGTAAAATCTTAGCCTAAGAGTTCAAGAAATAAATAAATATTGGGGCTGCTATTACTACCATTCTGAAAATGCTGGCTGCCTGGCTTAGTTTAATACTTTGAGTCATGTACCTAGATCATACGTAAGGGAAATGTGCCTCAGTTGCCCAGCTTTATACTTTTTCCAGATCAGGAACTCTAAACATTAAAGCCAAAGCATCATTCTGAGAACCTAGAATTCTCAGCGAGATCAGCAATGGTGGCCTAAATCATTGGCCTCCCAGACCCCATAGTAAGAAAGATACACCCAATCCCCCAAAATCCCAGCTTAATATACCTACAGTATCACTGCAACTAATAGTTTGTTGCTATTCCTGATCCATTCATTTTCCATTGTTTACTTTACTTTGTTTTTTCCTACTTTGTACTGTGCAGCTTTTTCTTCTATTGTAGAATTACATTCTGCAGCCTATTTATAAACCAGTGAATGTGACATTCTGAAGGAGAATCGATCGCCAATATAAACCACATGAATCAGCAAGATAAACTTACAGTGAATGTTTGGAAGAACTGCTTCATAAATATGCCTCATTTCACTGGGAGTTTGCTGAGGGTGTTTCCCAAATGCTAAGAAATCATATCTTTAGTGTGGATTATGTAATATTTTACAGTTTGCAGTCCCTAATCTTATTTTCCGAGCAGCTCATTCAATTTGGGAATTAGGTGTAGCTTTATTCACAGAGCTCTATTAATAGAGACACTACAAGTCCCATCAAAGCAGAGGGGACTCAGTTTCTAATGGAGGACAGGTGTGGTCTCGTCTTTGCACTTGTATTCACTGATACTTCCACCAGCCCTGAAAATTTAAGGACCCTGTACCTCAATATGACCTCAAGACTAGAATATAATTGCACCTGGGATGAACTGATTGTGGGTGCAATGTTTTAAAGCAAAAAAAAAAAAAAACTATTTGCAGAAGGTTGCATTATTTAAAAAAATATGGAATCTGCCGTAGAAAATCATCCAAGCGCTGCTGGTTAATTTCCCCCTCAGTCTAAAAAGAGTCAGTAGCAGGGATTTTGGGGGAATAGACTGGAATGAGCAGAGGTGGTGAAGGGGAATAGATTAGAGTGAGCAGAGGTGGTTATGATCAGGTCATGTCTAGTGCAACCATCTCAGTACTTTTCAAATGTATCACAATCCACCTTCGATATGTGGACTGCAAAGTTAGACACAAGAGGCCTTTCCCATAGGAGCCGATTTCTGAGGGCAGCATTTAACCAAACGATCGCATTAATGAGAGTTTTGGCTCTTTGCACAGATATTCAAGTTGCAAAATGTTTCTAAAACGCCTTGTGAGATTTTTAAAATAGAAAGTAATCATTTTTAATGACTTGTATTGTCCCTCAACCATCATAAGCACACTGACAATGTGCTTTCTGCATGTTTCAATGAGAATAGAAGCAGTTGTAAAGCATAAAGCTCTGTGGGCAACATTGATTTTTCCTCCCACGATGCAAGGCAAATACCTCCATCTTCTACCTATTCTGTGGTGTTTGATAGGTGGCCTGAGAAATCAGAATGTAACCCAAGCATTTTCAATGCCTGTGTGAAAGACCCTTTAATGCCCATCTATATCTCCAAGTAGGATAGTTTTTTTTTTTTTTTTTTTTTTTTCAAATGCTGTGTACACACACACGGCAGGACACAAAAAAAAAAAAAAAAATAGTATACCAATAAAGTGCATTGTATTGTTGCAAAAAAAAAAACATACATTTACACAATAAAGAGGTATTTCTTTGCAAACCAATTGTTAAGGCAAAGTTATCTGTGACATTTAAACAAAGGAAACCGTTAAATTGCTGTAGCAATGCATTCCAGAAATGTGTTGTAGCAATGCATTCCTGTGCACATACACAACACATAAGCTTATACACACAATGTGTGTCCTGCATGTGTATAAGCGTGCCTTTTCCAGGTTGTATTATGTGCAGATTTCTAGATGCACAGTCCTATGTCTTCTTTAGTCTAAATTATATATCATTTCTATACGAATATCTTTCTCTTGCAGATAGTAGAAAATCTTGATTATTTAAATTAAAACTCATTCGAACTGCCTCTTAGAAATATCCCTCTCTTACTGATAATCTCCTACAAACACTCCCAGCACTTTCTCAGACTGACATCAACTGCCCATCCCTCTCCCCCAGGAAGTTATAGATCAAACGCCCGCCCCCTATCAGGTGTTTCCAATCAGCACAGGACTTGGAGCTTGTTTACACCAACCAGCTGCACTAATCATGCACCTGTTGGTATTTGCTGGGAGACATGGGGGTTGATTTACTAAAACTGAAGAATGCAAAATCAGATTCAGCTCTGCATAAAACCAAAAGGCTTCCAGTTTTTGTCAAAGCCTAATTAGACAAGCTGAAGTTAGAAATTGGCTGCCATGCACAGCTGCACCAGATTTAGCATGCTCCTCTTTATAGTTTATCAATGGTGCCAATGCACCAATTCAAAATGTCAAGAGTGAGATTTTAATACAATTATAATGCTTTGGTTTATATTTGCAACCCATTGAGCTAGGAAAAAGTATTGTTGGCAGTCCATGTTTTTAGGCTGGATTCACACCTATGAATTTTTAGTGCTTTTTTTATTTTTTTTAGATTTGCACTACAGAACGTGTTCCATAGGAAATCATGGTTAATGGACTGTAGTGCAAATCTGCAAAAAGCACTAAAACTGCATAGGTTGAATCCAGCCTTAGCACACACCACAGCAATGCTATAGAGTGAACTGACACCTTAAAGTGGAGTTCCACCCAAAAGTGGAACTTCAGCTTAATCCACCCCTCACATGCCACATTTGGCATGTAATTTTTTTGGGGGGGGGGGAGTGGGGGGCTTCAGGAGAAGTGGGACATCCTGTCCCACTTCCTCCTTCCGCCTGCTAAGGCGATACGTCATATCGCCTTTTGGCAGCCCCTCCCTATAGGCGATCGCCTGGGACACGTGACAGGTCCCAGGCGATCGCCTGTCCAATCAGATGGCGCATTCGCAGTGGGTGCCCGGCCGTGAAGCCTAAAGCTGTCACGGCCGGGTGCCCACACTTAGAATGAAGACGCCGGAGAGGAGCGGAGCCCCGGCCGGCGTGTCGCTGGAATGTGGAGCAGGTGAGTGTATGTTTATTAAAAAGCCAGCATCTACACTTTTTGAAGCTGCTGACTTTTAATAAACATTTAAAATGCCTGGAACACCCCTTTAACGACTTAAGCCCCAGTCCATTTTGTAGCTAAAGGACCAGGCCACTTTTTGCGATTCGGCACTGCGTTGCTTTAACTGACAATTGCGCAGTTGTGCAACGTGGCTCCCAAACAAAATTGGCGCCCTTTTTTCCCCACAAATAGAGCTTTCTTTTGGTGGTATTTGATCACCTCTGCGGTTTTTATTTTTTGCACTATAAACAAAAATAGAGCGACAATTTTGAAAAAAATGCAATATTTTTTACTTTTTGCTATAATAAATATCCCCCCAAAAATATATAAAAATATTATTTTTTCCTCAATTTAGGCCGATACGTATTCTTCTACATATTTTTGGTAAAAAAAAATCACAATAAGCGTTTGATTGGTTTGCGCAAAAGTTATAGCGTCTTCAAAATAGGGGATAGTTTTATGGCATTTTTATTAATATTTTTTTTCTTTTTTACGAATAATGGCCGCAATCAGCGATTTTTATCATGACTGCGACATTATGGCGGACACATCGGACACTTTTGACACATTTTTGGGACCATTGTAATTTTTTACAGCGATCAGCGATAAAAATGCACGAATTACTGTGAAAATTACACTGGCAGTGAAGGGGTTAACCACTAGGTGGCGCTGTAGGGGTTAAGTGTGCCCAAGTGTGTGATTCTTAATGTAGGGCGGCGTGGCCTGGCATGACACGTCACTGATTGCATTCCCTATGACAGGGAACAGACAATCACTCACACTAGGAAGAACGGGGAAAGGTTTGTTTACACTTACCTCTCCCCGTTTCTTCAGCACAGTGGTGTAGTGAGTAGCACTTTTTGCCTAGCCGCAAAAGGGTCGCTGGTTCGAATCCCGACCACGACACCATCTGCCTGGAGTTTTCCATGTTCTCCCTGTGCCTGCGTGGGTTTCCTCCGGGTACTCTCCGGTTTCCTCCCACACTCCAAAGACATGCTGGTAGGTACATTGGATCTTGTCCAAATTGGCCCAGTATATATATGTATGACTGTGGTGTCCCAGCGTGTCACGATCCTACGGGGTAAAATGACCGCACCAGCCAAGCAGACACTGGCTGGAAAAAAGTGCCCAGAGGCGATTCAGTTGCATAAGTAGCGCTATACAATTCATTCAGCTCGTGACACCGGCGGTGATCGGGTCCCATGGGCGTGGTCACAGAGCTCAGGACCTGGTCGCGAGCACGACCCACGCCTGGGCTCTTAAAGGCAACGTACCTGTGCATGCTTATGCCCAGCCGTGCCACTCTGCCGACGTATATCGTCGTGCAGCGGTCCTTAAGTGGTTAATAAACAAGGCTTTTGCCCTAAATATGCTTGAGGTTGTGCTGGAAAAAGCTGCGACATAACCCCAATAGATATTGGGGTTTATTTACTAAAGGCAAATCCACTTTGCACTACAAGTGCACTTGCTGAAGATCTGAGGGGGGGCATGCAAGGACAATAAAAAACAGCATTTTTGCTTGTACATGATTGGATGATAAAATCAGCAGAGCTTCCCCTCAGATCTAAAGCAAGTGCACTTTTAGTGCAAAGTGGATTTGTCCTTAGTAAAATCAACCCCATTGTGTAATTGTATCTGAAGACCTAATTTATATGGGCATATGTACACTTGTGCCAAGGACCATCTTCAGCTGCCTGGGAAGTACAGGCACTCTGTGCAGTGAGCCTGTTGAAATCAATGACAGGTGCACAGACCTTCATGTGCAGGTCCAATGTACGGATGAGAACGCAGTCTGTGTCCTAATCCATGCACTGGGCCTGCTGTACCAGATGTACAATCCAAAATGTGCATGGAGGTCTGTGCAGCTGGTCACCCTCATTGGATTTCTCCAGGCTCCCTGCACAGAAACCGTCTATCCAAGGTGGCTGAAGATGACCCTACACACTGGCATATAGATCAGTACAACCGTGTGAATGAGGCCTAAAACAATGAACTTCATCCTACATAGCCCAAATTTTATTTCTAATCAACGATGATTGTATCTGTATGTGAAAAAATACTAGTCCAAGGAGTCCAGCATTGCCTTTCCTTCCAGCTGCTCCCTCACCACTATCCTGTACATGCGCAGATATATGCCACAAGTTTCTTCCAGATCTATCACATCTGTGCATGCACAGACCGCTGTGGTTCTCTGCCAGTAGTGTTGCTCACGAATTCGCGGTGAATATTCGCAATTCCGAATATTCACATTTTTTCAATTTTATTTTTAAAACAGATCACATCCTATCGACGTCTAAAAGCATTGCTGGTATGATTAGAGACCCTGGGCCGAGTAGCTAAGCTGAGGCGATCCTTTTATGTTGCCGAATTGAAAAAAAAAAATTGCGAATTTTCGCTAATGCGAATGCGAAAATGATTGCGAATTTTCGATAACTGTGGTAGGAGAACTCTGATTGTCTCTGATGCAAAAGGGGGGGGCTTTGTGTATGTTTCTGTTATGAATATTTGTATGTTTGATATTATTTTTTTTTGTAAGAAGGAAAAAATTGCGCATACCTTAAAAAAGGGGAGAATACAGCAGCAACTCAAAAATGTTATACAACATAAATTAATACAGGAACAGAAAATGGAGTCGCTCTACAAGAATAAAAAATATGTCTAGTGACAAGACATGTGGGCAAATTATAAATAAGCAAGCGCAAATAACTTGTGAAATACACAGTGAAACAAATTATATAAAGAAATATAGTCCCAATAATAAAAAAATAATCTTTCATAAAAATGTCTTTGATATGTGAAGTGAAAAAAAGTCCAAAGCATGCAGCATGAACGTGTTCAATCTTCAAGGTGTTTGATTGACAAACGGCTGTGACAGATGGATAGAGTAAAGAATCACCACCAATGCAAAACACTTTTTATTTTCTATCTAAAATATCAAGAATATTCTGAGCCAATCAGAGTGCTCCTTCCGCATTTGCCGAATATTCACAATTATTTTGTATTGTAAAATATCAAGAATATTCTGAGCCAATCAGAGTGCTCCTTCCGCATTTGCCGAATATTCGCAATTATTTGTATTGTAAAATATCAAGAATATTCTGAGCCAATCAGAGTGCTCCTTCCGCATTTGCCGAATATTCGCAATTATTTTGTATTGTAAATATCACGAATATTCTGAGCCAATCAGAGTGCTTCCTACAGCATTTGTCGAAATTGCGCAGTAAATATCGCATTCGCATTTTGCGAAATTTCGAAAAAATATCAAGAATATTCTGAGCCAATCAGAGTGCTCCTACTGCAGTTATCGAAAATTCACAATTATTTTCGCATTCGCAATAGCGAAAATTCGCAATCATTTCATTTCGATAAAATATCACGAATATTCGAATTTAGCGAATATATCTCGAATATTCGACTATATATTCGAGATATATCGCGAAATCGAATATGGCGTATTCTGCTCAACACTATCTGCCAGTACCCATGCACTGGGGTATCTCACACATGCTTTGGGTTTGCATATGATTGTGCCCTGAAACATCATTACTATCTGCTAAGATGCACCATAAACATCCCAGGAGACAATGGGTGGCTGGACGTGTGATCCTTGCCTTGAGCATTTTGTATCTTGAAGCTCAAAAAGCAAAAGACTTCTTGTTTTCAATAGCCCTTGTTCACATCTGAGTATCATGTCACTTGAAAAAGTAAAAACTTCAATGGAAATGCCTGAAAAAGTGTATTTTTCTAGTGTTTTGTCACACATTTTCTGTTCAAACAAAAGCTCTCTGCCCCTTTTTTAGAAGCACTCCACACCTTTAGTTTAAAAAGGTCTACAAAAGCTGCAAAAACCTTGTGATTCTGCTTTAAAAACACACACAAAAAAAAGCGTTTGGGTTGAAAGTAGCCACAAAAATAAAACAAAGGTATTTCATGTTTAACCACCTCCATACCGGCCTATCTGGCACAAAAATCATCATTCTTTTGCTAGAAAATTACGCAGAACCCCCAAACATTATTATAGTTTTTTTTAGCAGACACCCTACGGAATAAAAACGACGGTCATTGCAACGTTTATCTTGCACGGTATTTGCGCAATAATTTTCAAACACCCTTTTTTTTGGAAAAAAAAATTGTTTCATGAATTAAAAAAATTAACAAAACAGTAAAGTTAGCCCAATTTTTTTGTATTATGTAAAAGATTATGTTACACCGAGTAAATGGATACCCAACATGTCACGCTTTAATTATGCGCACACTCATGGAATGGCGCCAGACTTTGGTACTTAAAATCTCCATAGGCAACGCTTTAATTTATTTTTACAGGTTACCAGTTTAGATTTACAGAGGAGATCTAGTGCTAGATTTGTTGCTGGCACTCTAACGCACGCGGCGATACCTCACATATGTGGTTTAAACAGCGTTTACATATGTCGGCGGGACTTACGTGTGCGTTCGCTTCTGCGCGCGAGCTACCGGGGGACAGGGGCGTTTTAATTTTTATTTTTAATCTTTATTTTTTTTTTACTTTTACTATTTTTTATTTTATTTTTTACACTTTTTTCCAAAAAAAAATATTTTTCACTTTTATTCCTATTACAAGGAATGTAAACATCCCTTGTAATAGCAAATGTGTGTGACAGGTCCTCTTTATGGAGAGATGCAGGGTCAATAAGACCCCACATCTCTCCTCCAGGCTGGAAACCATGAGATCGTGAAAAAAAATTCACCGATCTCATGATTGTTGCTTACAGCCACAATCGCGGCTTTTGTTTACTTACGGGGACCCGGTGTGACGTCATCACATCGCGCCCGGGTCCTCCGACGGTCATAGAGATGACTGGTGACCATCTGGTCACCAGTCATCTCTATGCTTCCTGTGAGCGCCGGACGATTCGTTCTCCGGGCCCCCGATGGCACGGTAGAGCCCGGAGAAGCACCGGATGACGGCGGGAGGGTGTCCCCTTCCGTCGCCTGTAAGAACGATCAAGCGGCGGAATCGCCGCTATGATCATTCTTATGTCGTGCAGAATCGCCGGCTGAACAAAAGGATATCTGGATGATGTCTCTGGCTGCAGGCATCATTCAGATATTCACCCGCAAAGCCCAGGACGTCATTTGACCCATCTGTGGACATCAAATGACAATAGGCCAGTATTGAAGTGGTTAAAGAAAGAAAAAAAAACTTTCCAGTTGTGTGAGGGGGGGGGGGGGGGGGGGGGGGGGGGGGGGGGGGGAGAGTGGTATTTGTAGGTCCCCTTTAGGTAACATGTGCATAGTAAAATGCTACATTTTACTCTTCAGGCTAGTGCAGATCCTGGGAAAGTCCTGTTCGGGGTTTATACCTCTCCCAGACTCCTCTCTTATATGTTCAGGGAGCTCTGATCCAGGATCCACTACGGGTGTTAGCTCTCTCCCCCAGGCCAATTTAAGCTCACCTGAGCAGACAGCCATTGCTCTCTGTCCTGGGAAACACAGTTGGTATTGATCTGTGAGAGAGCAAGGAGGTTGGTAAAAAACGCTTAAAGCGGATGTGCCACGGGAAAAATATATTAAAAGCCAGCAGCTACAAATACTGCAGCTGCTGACTTTTAATATAAGGACACTTACCTGTCCTGGAGTCCAGCGGTGATCGCAGCAGATGACGAGCCGATCGCTCATCACCCTGCTGCTCCCCCCTCCATCCTCGGTGAGGGAACCAGGAAGTGAAGCGCTCCGGCTTCACTGCCCGGTTCCCTACGGGGCGCATGCGCGAGTCGCGCTGCGCCCGCCGATTGCTCTCCGCTGTGTGCTGGGACCGAGTGTTCCCAGCATACAACGGGGGGACGGACGGGAAGGAAGGAAAAAAAAACCCGTCCTTTGCCCGTATCGTAGGCCGGAAGTGGTGCAGACACCTGTCTGTTAGACAGGTATCTGCACCCCCCCTCCCCCCTGAAAGGTGTCCAAATGTGACACCGGAGGGGGGGAGGGTTTCCGATCAGCGGGGGACTCCACTTTAGAGTGGAGATCGCTTTAAGCCTTTGTGTAGGCTTGCTCAGCCTGATGGTGAGGGCTTGTCACATTGTATAGTTAGTGCCGAGACACGGCTAGGCTTTTGTTTAATTACTTTTGTTTGCCCACTGTACAGTACCTGTAAATAAGACTTTGGTATATAGCACCATAAACACCCCCACTGTTTGTCACTTATATGATGGACTTGGTATCTTGCCTGCTCAACCCAGGGAGCTTTTGGTACCTATTCCCCAACTTACTATATATATATATATATATATATATATATATATATATATATTTAGGGGTTCTAAGTAATTTTCCAGCAAAAAAATATACTAATTTTAACTTTTAAACAAGTGTTAAAAATAGGCTTGGTCCTTTTAAGTAAAATTTTAAGTAAAAAAAAAAAAAAGAACGGCCTCTCTTAGCCTGTCAGCCTTTGTGTACACAGAGCCACACATGTCCACCTCAGTGTACATTCACTGCACGCCTCTCTGCAGAGACAAAGTGACTCCTGTACGCATGTGTGGGTAGTTAGGTCGTCTCAACTTGCTAAAGCATCGTGGTCACAGCATGTGTACACCAAACGTTCAAGCAAATACGGATGTGCTGCAACTGTGTGCAATGCTCATGGTTCGGATACAATGGTGTGACATTTTTAGGATTGAAACAGGCAGAAGGTAGGTATCATATTGTCTCTTGAATGCCTATCAAAATACCTCTGAAAAGTGTCCTGAACGAAAGTCACTTTCAACGGTAACTGTGGCACCATACATACCTCCAGTTTCTTGCTAGGGAAAAAAAGGGTAAACATTAGTATAAGGTCTTGTTCATGGGGTGCACTAAACTGTAGGCATGTGGAGTAGAGACTGTGCAACCGCTGCATCCCAATTGACAGAAAATATATATATATATTCACACTATGCTGTGTATTATAACCTAGGGCGTGCCTAGGTTAATTGCCGCACCTTTGCTTCAGTAATTGAAATTGCTGAACGACCCCCTGTTAATTTTGTGGCAAAACTCACGAACATCGCATAAGTTCTACACAAATAGCAAACCCCATTGAGGTGTGTGGGACCCAAACTGGAAAATCAAAAGTTTCCCATTTTGAAGGCTTATATGCAAGAAATTGGGCATATAACAGTTATGGGGTTCTGGGTACTGCCCTGGGGATAAGTATCATATAAAAAAAAAGATAAAATATAATTTTAATGAGCAGAGATTTACTGATGCTTGAAGTGAATCTTTATTACATTTTATTAATAAGCACCCGCCAACAAGGAGAGGCAAATATTCCCATGACACTGTGAGGGGGCCTGTAGCGTATGTGTTCACAGGCAGAGGTGAACATGGTCAGTCCTCAGGCAGGGCATCATTTCCTATGTTTATATAAAAAACGATGTATTATTAAAAAATATTAATAAAACATTAACAGCGCTAAAAGAAGAGCCTATTAATGGCTTATGAGTCCAATACTCATGTACTGCAATGGTTAATTGAGGAAAAGATTTATGAGGCTATGTATGTATCGCATAAAGAATGTTATGTAACATATATTCACACTCTTTGTGAGTCAATTAATAGTAGTCCGTGCACTTCCTCTGATATGCAGTTCTTTGTGCGGAGTAATTTCACAGTATAGCTGTTTGTCTGCTCAAAAGCTGATAGGGACTCTCTGTGATTTCCCCCTAAGGTTTTGTACTCACCAAAATGTAGTACTTTAAAGGCATTGGATACATCCACTGGTAGTAATCACTCATCGGTTCTCCTCCTTTGGTGTATGGTGATGATCCGTGTGCTCTTCAGTCAGTGTAGCTTGGCAGTCATGCAGGGAGGCAAAAGAGACTTTGCATAGTGTAAAATCCTTTTATTTAAATCATAAAACCCCTGCTACCCGCTCATGCTTACACAAAGTTAAGATAAAAAAGCGCTTGTCATAAAGGCTGCTGCCTCTGCTCACTCAGGAATATGGCTCCAAATTGCTCAGGCTCAAATTTCCCTTCGTAAGTCCCGGGTAGAAGCTAGGCTGCCTTGCAAGCTGAATCGTCGTGTAGTCACGCCCTGACGCGTTTCGTGATAGGTCCACGTCTTCAGAGGGCGTGGCTACACGTCTTAGTCTGTTTAATTTATAGTGGGGACTCTGCTCTGGGTACCTCCCCTCCATGGACCCTATTGGTCAGCCTTTGACAGGGCTGTAGAGAAACTCCCCATCAGCTGTGCACCTTTACTCTGGGTTCATTCTCAGTGACGTCTACCGCTCACCTCTGGTTGGTGCGCGGCGGTCACGTGGTCCGGGGGATCGGGATACAGAGTTCCCACCCCTCTGCTATGCTGACTGGACACACGTCAGTAGCCTTGGTGGAAATCCTCCCACTTTGCTGACCGTGCGTTCCAGCCACTGAAACCAGCCCTCGTTTTGACCATCGCTTGTATTAGCTCAGTGTTTCTCAATTCCAGTCCTCAGGCCCCCCCAACAGGTCAGGTTTTCAGGATTTCCCTCAGATGAAAAGGCTGTGGTGATTACTAAGGCAGTGAAACTGATCAAATCACCTGTGCAAAATAATGGAAATCCTGAAAACCTGACCTGTTGGGGGGGCCTGAGGACTGGAATTGAGAAACACTGTATTAGCTGATGTGTCTAAACGGCTGATGAATACTCGCACTCTAACCATTCTTATACGTTTGTGGAGGCGTGTATCCTTCCTTGTTAACCCCTCTGGTTCAGTTAATACTCTCGCATTTTCGTTGATCCTAGTGAGGAAAGTAAGGGGATCATTTAGAATCATTTTTTAAACAGATTTATAATTCATATTTGTTTAAACTGATTATTTGAAAGGATTTTTTTAGAAAGCTTTCTTTTAAAAAACATATTATTGTGATAAATAAGATTTTATAACAGTTTTATGCAAACTATAAAGTAAATATATGCTTATCTTGGTGACAATATATATGTGCGGCTGTCACCTTATTACTGTGTGAGCAGACACTTCTGACAGCCGAAAAACATTGAAACCATTATGCATATCAAATAGCAATATATTTAAAAAAAGGAATATATAGCAGTATCCATCATTAATATAGCTAAAGTGCAATCTCTGATATTTGTCCACAACAATTGTACATAGCTAATTTTACACAAAGTAATGATAATAATTAATGATAAAAATATTGTCACTGTAATCATTATTATTATCTGATGGATAGGTCTGAGTCATTCCAATGCTGTTCTGTAAATAAATACAGATATAACACCTAGACTGTAATTAACATTGCATTCCAAATATTCACAAATATTATTATGTTGCATTGTTAAAAATATTATTAAAAAGTGTTACAAATATTAAAATGTTAAAATTATTGAAAATATTAAAAATATTAAAAATGTTAGATAGAGTACTTGAAATTTTGTAGCAATAAGGCAAGATTGGCTTGATCTTATTCTGATTTCTGTCTTTCTAATGGTTGCTAATAAAACAATTGAGGTCCACATCTATATTCAAGCCATTTGGACTGAGAGTATTGGTCATGTACAGCCATTGCGTTTCGCGTTTTGAGATTTCTCGGACCATGTTGGCACCCCGCCAGTTGGGGCCAACATGGTCTATCCCCCAAAATTTCAGTCCTATGGGGTTCTTATCATGTTTCTTCAAAAAGTGTAGCGAAACACTATGTTCTTCATATCCAATGGTGATATTGTATATGTGTTCAGACACCCTTTTGGATAATTTTCTTTTTGTTCGTCCTATGTACATTAAGCCACAGGGGCATTCTAAAGCGTAGACCACATGTGTTGTAGCACACGTAATTGACTCTTTGATTTCAAAAGTTTTGCCATTGGCTGTAGATGTGAAGCTACTTATGCCCCTCAAATGGGTGGATACCTGGCGACAAGATTTACACTTTCTACAGGCTGTGAAACCTGGTTTGTTCCAAAACATCTGTAGTTTTTTTGGGGGGTCTAAGACTTTATGAACTATCTGGTCCCCAAAAGTTGCTGTTTTTCTGTAAATGAACACAGGAGATTCAGGTAACATTGGTTTTAGTGTTTTGTCCATAGCTAGTATGTTCCAATGCTTTTTGAAAATCGTTTCCACTTCACGGTACTGGTCATGATAGTTTGATATAAAGCCCCATTCATGTGTTTGTTCACGTGGGCGTTCCTTAGGTTGTAGAAGGGCTACCTGTGAGCTCTCTCCCACCTGGAGTCTTATCTTATCTAGCAGTTCTTCTTTATACCCCTTTTCCACAAAGCGCTGTTGAATCAGTGAAGATTGTGTTCTATAGTCGTCATCTTCCGTGCAATTTCGCCTGATTCGCATGAACTGGCCTTTAGGTATATTTCGAAGCCAGCGTGGATGGTGTCCACTCTGAATTGGGATGAAGCTGTTTCTATCAGTTGCTTTAAAGTAAGCTTTAGTTGTTAGATGATCTGCTCCTTTAATGACCGTAACGTCTAGGTAGTGTATTTCCTGTTTACTCCAAGAGAATTCCAATTTGATGTTATTCTTATTACCATTAAGCCATTCTGAGTATGCAATGAGTGATTCCTCCGTTCCTTGCCATATGATGAAGAGATCATCAATATATCTCTGGTAAAAAATCAACTCTTGCTTCCTATTGTTGTATATCCATCTGTCTTCCCATTCACTCATAAATAGGTTGGCTAGGCTTGGTGCAAACTTTGCACCCATAGCCACACCTATCTTCTGAGTGTAAAACTGACCCCCATACCAGAAAGTTCATAAAGTCTTAGACCCCCCAAAAAAACTACAGATGTTTTGGAACAAACCAGGTTTCACAGCCTGTAGAAAGTGTAAATCTTGTCGCCAGGTATCCACCCATTTGAGGGGCATAAGTAGCTTCACATCTACAGCCAATGGCAAAACTTTTGAAATCAGAGTCAATTACGTGTGCTACAACACATGTGGTCTACGCTTTAGAATGCCCCTGTGGCTTAATGTACATAGGACGAACAAAAAGAAAATTATCCAAAAGGGTGTCTGAACACATATACAATATCACCATTGGATATGAAGAACATAGTGTTTCGCTACACTTTTTGAAGAAACATGATAAGAACCCCATAGGACTGAAATTTTGGGGGATAGACCATGTTGGCCCCAACTGGCGGGGTGCCAACATGGTCCGAGAAATCTCAAAACGCGAAACGCAATGGCTGTACATGACCAATACTCTCAGTCCAAATGGCTTGAATATAGATGTGGACCTCAATTGTTTTATTAGCAACCATTAGAAAGACAGAAATCAGAATAAGATCAAGCCAATCTTGCCTTATTGCTACAAAATTTCAAGTACTCTATCTAACATTTTTAATATTTTTAATATTTTCAATAATTTTAACATTTTAATATTTGTAACACTTTTTAATAATATTTTTTAACAATGCAACATAATAATATTTGTGAATATTTGGAATGCAATGTTAATTACAGTCTAGGTGTTATATCTGTATTTATTTACAGAACAGCATTGGAATGACTCAGACCTATCCATCAGATAATAATAATGATTACAGTGACAATATTTTTATCATTAATTTTTATCATTACTTTGTGTAAAATTAGCTATGTACAATTGTTGTGGACAAATATCAGAGATTGCACTTTAGCTATATTAATGATGGATACTGCTATATATTCCTTTTTTTAAATATATTGCTATTTGATATGCATAATGGTTTCAATGTTTTTCGGCTGTCAGAAGTGTCTGCTCACACAGTAATAAGGTGACAGCCGCACATATATATTGTCACCAAGATAAGCATATATTTACTTTATAGTTTGCATAAAACTGTTATAAAATCTTATTTATCACAATAATATGTTTTTTAAAAGAAAGCTTTCTAAAAAAATCCTTTCAAATAATCAGTTTAAACAAATATGAATTATAAATCTGTTTAAAAAATGATTCTAAATGATCCCCTTACTTTCCTCACTAGGATCAACGAAAATGCGAGAGTATTAACTGAACCAGAGGGGTTAACAAGGAAGGATACACGCCTCCACAAACGTATAAGAATGGTTAGAGTGCGAGTATTCATCAGCCGTTTAGACACATCAGCTAATACAAGCGATGGTCAAAACGAGGGCTGGTTTCAGTGGCTGGAACGCACGGTCAGCAAAGTGGGAGGATTTCCACCAAGGCTACTGACGTGTGTCCAGTCAGCATAGCAGAGGGGTGGGAACTTTGTATCCCGATCCCCCGGACCACGTGACCGCCGCGCACCAACCAGAGGTGAGCGGTAGACGTCACTGAGAATGAACCCAGAGTAAAGGTGCACAGCTGATGGGGAGTTTCTCTACAGCCCTGTCAAAGGCTGACCAATAGGGTCCATGGAGGGGAGGTACCCAGAGCAGAGTCCCCACTATAAATTAAACAGACTAAGACGTGTAGCCACGCCCTCTGAAGACGTGGACCTATCACGAAACGCGTCAGGGCGTGACTACACGACGATTCAGCTTGCAAGGCAGCCTAGCTTCTACCCGGGACTTACGAAGGGAAATTTGAGCCTGAGCAATTTGGAGCCATATTCCTGAGTGAGCAGAGGCAGCAGCCTTTATGACAAGCGCTTTTTTATCTTAACTTTGTGTAAGCATGAGCGGGTAGCAGGGGTTTTATGATTTAAATAAAAGGATTTTACACTATGCAAAGTATCTTTTGCCTCCCTGCATGACTGCCAAGCTACACTGACTGAAGAGCACACGGATCATCACCATACACCAAAGGAGGAGAACCGATGAGTGATTACTACCAGTGGATGTATCCAATGCCTTTAAAGTACTACATTTTGGTGAGTAGAAAACCTTAGGGGGAAATCACAGAGAGTCCCTATCAGCTTTTGAGCAGACAAACAGCTATACTGTGAAATTACTCCGCACAAAGAACTGCATATCAGAGGAAGTGCACGGACTACTATTAATTGACTCACAAAGAGTGTGAATATATGTTACATAACATTCTTTATGCGATACATACATAGCCTCATAAATCTTTTCCTCAATTAACCATTGCAGTACATGAGTATTGGACTCATAAGCCATTAATAGGCTCTTCTTTTAGCGCTGTTAATGTTTTATTAATATTTTTTAATAATACATCGTTTTTTATGTCACTATTTTATTATAATAGCTGCTTTTCTACTGCATAAAACAATTATACATTTAACTTCCTTTCCATCGAGCGCTGGGATCAGAATAATCCGTAGGTTTTTTCTGATTAATTTTTTACATTTCCTATGTTTAGTTATGTTGCCATGCTATTCAGCCACAGAATGCAGAGGAGGTGGTGGACTGGCTTACTAAACCATCATCAATCAGCCAAGCAGAGATTAGTGCACAGTCCACTGCAGCTGCCAGAGTGGCTTATTCTGCCTCCTTATCCACAAATGCTTCTGCCATAGCCCAGCATCAGGCATTGAGGAGTCATTTAAATTATTTAATCACAGCATCAGCCACTGGCTCCTTGATGATGCACAGCCATTACTTGATACAGATCTTGGTTCTGAAGTTGAGGAAGGTAGGAACATGAGCCTACAAAGAGGGGAGAACACTGGTAAACAACAAATTGGCAGTCATATTCACCCAGCCACGGCATATTGCTAAGTTGTCTCCAGTGACAATGAGGATGGAGGGGATGATAAGATCACTGATGCAACTTGGGTGCTGGATAGAGCAGAGGAGGAAAGTGGAGTAAGGCACAACCCCCCAAAGAGACAGCCATCATAGAATAGTAGAGAGCAGTCACCTTATTCCACCAGGTGGTGGAGCTGTTCTCTCATGGCCCAATTCCCACAGCTCAGCTGTTTGGGCCTTTTTTAGCACATGTGCAGCTGATCGCACTGTTGCAATTTGTAAACTTTTCCTCAAGCACATCAAGCGTGGCAAACACGCCAGCCATTTGGGTACCACCAATGCATTTAACCTCTTACCACTCAGCCTGTTGGCAAGAGCACCTGAACGCCACACAAAAAGGGAGGCATTTCTGCTCCTCCATCTTTTTGGTCTACCCCCACTATACCTCATGAAATCTCAGCAGCCTCCACTGGCAGGGATGATGGTATAGACAGGGTGTCCCAGGTCCTTGCAGCACATCTGCCAGTAGCATACCCCAGCGGTAGACTACCGCAAGCTAATTTTTCTGCCTGTTGCAGCGTAAAAACAAATAGTCATTGCCACCCACATGCCCAGCATCTAAATTTAAGCATGTCAAAGATCTTGGCTTTCCAGTTGCTATTTCTTTTCACATAAGGCTATTCCACTTCTCTACCATCCTGTGAAAGGCAATGTTGTGATATCGTTGGCCAAGGAAGTCAGCCGCAAGGTCCACGTTACTGCTGACATGTGGTCCAGCAAGCAAGGTCAGGGACAGTATATTTAGTTCACAGCACACTGGATAACTTGTATTGCAACTTGGAAGGATGCAGGACAGGAATCGGTGCTGCAGCTTGTTGTGCCGCCATGTCTCCATAGAGCTAGTGGTGATGATGCAAGGTTTTTCAGCTTCTCCTCCTCCGCTGAATTGTCCCATGAACCACCAGTAGCCCCCAAGCATTCAAGGGGCTATTCAATGAGTCAGGCTGAAAGGTGCCATGCAGTGTTTCAGCTGGTCTGTCTAGGGGACAGGAGCCACACCGGAGTAGAGATTCTGGCAGCTCTGCAGCAGTGGGCCCAGAGGTGGTTCATGCCCCCCTAACTAGAGCCAGGAATGGTGGTGTGTGATAATGGCACACACCTCCTGTCTGCCCTTAGACAGGGAAAGTTGACACATGTGCCATGCCTGTAGCTATTTCAAGTGGTCATACACCGCCAGTCCTCAGCTGAAATTCAGCAGTAATTCCACCTGCCCGTAAACCACCTGATTTATGACATTGCCCACCAGGTGGAACTTGACTTGGGCAAAGCTTCAGTGGCTGAACATGCAGCAGAGGGCCGTCAATAAGTTCCTGTGTGAGTATGGCACAATGTCAGGCTGGCTCAACTTTCTTTTCCCCACGCCAATGTCTACTGATAAATGATGCATGCACTTGTACCATCACTATTTGAGGAGCCACAAGGATGGTGAGCTGTGGCAATGCATGCATCAGGGACCTGCTGGAGCGTGACATTATGGACAGAGCATTTAAGGCAGAGAATCGGGAGAAAGAGGAGGACTTAATTTCCTGTCAAGGCTTGTTTTATGCAGACATTTTGGCAACAACACACAAGAGGAGAGGGATTCTGGCGGCATTGAAGCAGAGCAAAACACACATCAACTCTTAACAGATGGTTTTTCCATCCCCAGAACCCTTGGGAGTAGTACATGTCTGGGAGGATACAGTTCCAGGTACTGTAATCCTCAGTTACCCTGAGGAGTCTGCTTCTCGTGCCCCTGCAAACTTGCAGTTCATAGGCTTCCTCATTCTTCAAAGGTTGCAAAAAGACCTGAGAATAGGTGGCATTATGGAGAAGGATCACTATTGGTTGGCAACCGTCCTTGACCACCGTTACAAGGGTAAAGTGTTAGAACTCATCCCATCCCCACAAAGGGAGCAGAAGATAAACTCCTCTTTATTGTTTGTATAGCGTAGAATCACCCGAAGGTATCGAAACGCTTCCAGACCTTAACAATTCACAACAGGACCGAGTGTTACAGGCATAAATTAACATAGTAACAATATAAAATATGTACCACAATTAAAATTAAATAATAAAACAATATAACACCATAAAACCAATACAGTACAAAAACCATAGAAATCACATAAGACCAAAAGAGAGACAACACACAATTCCCAACAGATCTAGCAGTGCTTCCCGCCTGAATGACCCTAACCTCACTCTTCCTATCAATCTGCCTCTGCCCACAGATAGGTTTTTAGATCCCTCCTGAATGTGGGTAGGTCAGGACTCTGTCTAAGACTTAGGGGAAGTAGATTCCATTCTCTCGGGCCAAGGACAGAAAAAGCCCTGCCCCCCCATTTTTTCAGCCGACTCTTTGGCTGTTCCAAACGGAATTGGCAGCTCCATCTAAGGGAGCGGCCAGTAACATGTCTATTCAATTTCTCACAGAGATAGGTGGGTCCTAGCCCGTGAAACGCTTTAAAAACAAGTGTTAGAATTTTAAAACGCACCCTCTGACCAACTGGCAGCCAATGCAGGGCAGCCTGATGTCTCACGGTGGGGCAGTGGCCTCTGAGATTTAATGCAAGCCTTACCGCCTGATTCTGGACTTTTTGAAGTCTCCTAGCAGTCCAGCCAGGAGACCATTACAATAGTCCAGATGTGGAAGGACCAGAGCTCGCACTACCGAGATCCTTTCCAGATCTGACAGAAAAGGCAAAATGCGGTAAAGAAGCTGCGTCTTAAAATGGCAGGTCTTGACAACCTGACCGACATAGGGGATTAGCGTCAAGTCGCTGTCAATTAGGACCCCTAGTGTCGGCCGTCCGCGGGCACACCCCTGCCCCATCGGGCCATGATAACACCCAGTGTCCCACAGGAATATTCCCTGATCTCAGAACCTCGGTTTTGGCCTGGTTTAGCTGCAGGTAGTTAGCTGCCATCCAGTTTTTTATGATCTCTAAACCTGCTACCAACTTGGCTTCCGCCTCTGGCTCATTGGTCGAGATTCTGGAGAACAACTGGGTGTCATCCGCATAGGACTGAAATCGAAGTCCCAGACTTGCGATCACCGCCAGCAGAGGGCGAAGATAGATGTTAAAGAGAAGAGGGGAAAGCGGGGACCCCTGTGGGACCCCACACGTCACCTTGATAGGCTCCGAGTAAAAGTCCCCCAGTTTCACCCTATACTCCCTCTCCTCTAAAAATGACTTAAACCATTTCAAGGCCTGGTCACTCACCCTCGCCACCTCCTGAAGCCGGGTCAGCAAGATCTGGTGATTTACTGTGTCGAATGCGGCTGACAGGTCCAAGAGAATAAGGATTGAGTGGGCCCCCCGATCCGCGTCGACCAGTAGATGGTCCATGACATCCAGCAATGCCGTCTCCGTCCCATGTTTGGACCGGAAACCGGACTGCCACTTATCAAACAGATTGCCCTCCTCCATGAAAAGCTGCAGCTGACCACAGACAATCTTTAAGGTGTTTTTTGAGATTTTATGCAAGGCCTTTCCTGGTTCCTAGGTTACAGTCGGGTGAAAAACATAATTTTGAGGCTTCTGTTGGTCAAGAGAGGAGCAGTGGAGAAGGGGCCTGACTCAGTGATGCTTTTAAGATTTTTTTTTAGTCTTCGGTGCCCAGAGCTGTCAGCTTCCACATCCAATTGACAGCGTCTTCATCAGAGGGTGGGAGATTATCTAGGGGCAAACACAGTTGTGGAGATCTTTCCAGTTGTCAATCCACTGGGTGTTGAGAATAGACCACTGGCCAGAACTTTCCCAGTATGCAATTAAGCTGCTGGGCTGTCCTGCATCGAATGATCTTTCTGAATGGGCATTCAAGGCTTCTGGAAGTTTTGTGACAGATAAAACCTCACGATTGGATTTTCATCAGACAAAGCTTAGGACTTTTCGTAGTCCGAATGGCATTGGCCAGGAACTTTTATTGAATACAAACGACAAAGAACTGTCGGTCAACAAACATGAAACTACATGGTTTTTCAGCGCTACCCTTTTGGGTAACTTCTGCTAATGTTGTGTTTATGGTGAGCATTGCTTCCGAGCATGCATGTTTTAACTTTTGTCCGACGGACTTGTGTACACATGCTCAGATAATCCGACAACACACATTTGTTGGAGGACAAATTTTAAAGCATGCTATTCCACATTTGTCCACGGAAAATCCGTCAATTGTCTGATGGAGCATACAAATGGTCGGATTTTCCGACAACAACCTGTCAGAACACATTTGCCGTTGGAAAATCTGATCATTTGTACGAGGCTTGAGAGAGCACATCTGTCCACAGAATCCATGGACCGGCTGGCATTTTTAAAAATGAATCAGTCCTAGATTATCAGCAGGTATAAAGTTCCTGATGCTGATGTCACTGATTAAGTGCTTTCTGGATTTCTAATCTCTAAAAGAATGTCTAGGCTGCCTAGATTTGTGGGTGTTGATTTCATCCGAAAGGAAACATTTGGTGTAGGTTGTGCACAATTAACACCCAAGGACCAATTTGTTCACACCTGTTTGATAGATGCATAATACTAAAAATTTTGACAGCAAGGTCAATTCTTTCTTTCATCATGAGTAGGGATGAGCTTTGTGTTCGATTCGAACATTGTCTGTTCGTACGCTCGACGAATTTCGAACAAAATGGGTCGTTCGCACCAAATTTGAGTGACGTGCAACGGCCCATAAAGCGCTGATGATTGGTCAAGCATGCACTATGACCCTGCATGCTTGGCCAATCACAGTGAGCAAAAAACGGAGAACAATAATTGGCCAAAGCCAGGGTGGCTTTGGCCAATTATGGCTCAGGGGGTTTAGTACACGCCCCACACTATATAAGGCCGCCTCCAGTGTGTTCCGGCGTTGTTACAGATCAGTCAGTCAGTTAGAGAGAGACACTGTCTTTTCTACCAGATAGATAGAGCAGGCAGGCTAGTCAGTTTAGTTAAATTTACAGTGTGTAGAGGATATATATATATATATATATATATATATACATCCTAGGCGTTGTACATATATTTATACACTGTATAGCTTAGCTAGATCAGCTATTCCTATTTGTCAGGCAGTAGATTGTGCTCTAACGTGTTGTATTGCCTGTATGCTGTTTAGTTTTACACCTAAACATAGTACTCTGTGTTAGTGCACGTGTGCTGTTTAATTGCACATAAACGCAGTTGCTCTTACTGCACGTGTGCTGTTTATTTCTGATTTTGTCCTGTGCAGGCCATTAAAATGTCTGGAAGGACAACAAAGAGAGGCAGAGAGTAACGAGGTCAAGCAGGCTCTGCATCTAGAGGTGGGCACAGTGCATCCTCTTCAGCACGTTGCCGTCTGACACGCTCGTTCTTTTCGGGAGCTGGCCGTGTTGAGCCTCAACATGCAGAGAAATTAGTAGAGTGGATGACCAAGCCGTCCTCATCCTCTCTCACCCAGGCTGAGCTTAGTTTGTCTGGCAAAGCAGCTGCCAAGGCGTCCCCTTCCCTCTGCACAATGGCATCACACAATCCTTCCCTAGTCCCACCATGTCCTCCTGAGGAGTCCCCCAAACTGTTTCAACACAGTGTTGGGTACATGCTGCATGAAAAAAAACAGGAAGAAAGTATCCTCACATGTAGTGGACATGTGGATACGTTTGTAAAGCATGTGCCTAAAATTTCAATAAACACAAAGCTTGGAGGGCATATCATGGACTTTAGAGGCACAGTAATCTGGTATAAGTACAATGCGGGAGAGACAATCTCTTTAGTTAAAAAAAGTTTTTTTTTTTTAATACAGCATAAACATAATACATTAACAAAGATATCCCAGTTCCATAGGAAATATGAATATAGACAGCAAGCTCAATAAATTACATAAAAGTCCCATATACTTCTCAAATGATATATATACAAAAGGGTAAATCATAATAATGATACAAATCTTAGATAAAGATCAAGGATCCATTGTAAAAAGTCTGTCCAACGAAGTATAGAAGGGACAAGAAAGGCTTGATGTTGTGAAGAACGATGATGTAATGCTACGGCTCTGACCGGTTTCGCGTTGGTGACAACGCTTCTTCAAAGAGCACCTCAAAATGAGATTAGCTGAAGAACACAGTACTAAACTTATACAGCAGAACACGTTCAAGAAAAACACACTAGATTAACATTTTATATATACACATCGATATAAAAATATAGTGATTGCAGAGGGGTAGCTGGGCATCACGAGAAGCTCCAAAGTTGGACATACACCTCAGATAGGGTGTTCCTCAAAGGCAAGCGCAGGGAGCATGTCACCCAACCAACATTGCAAAACACACAGTGGGGACAGGGCAAAAATGATGGGCTGATAGAGATAGAAATAATGGAGGAAGGTAGATAGAGAGAGCATAAACGTTGTATGACTTACATAAATTAAAATCGTTTTAAAAAAATCCAATGTCCAGAAGGAGATTTATATCGATCGGACAGGTGACGTCCATATACTTAATGTAATCGGCTTCAGTGAGTAAGATATCCCCAAGGGGCAGAACTTCAAAGAAAGGATACGCCAAAATAGCACTAATTGGACAAGGAAGTAAACAATGAAAAAATATTTTTACTGGGCAAATCCTAATTGCATAGATAAGAGAATGAAATCTCCATAGTGTCAACCTTACCTCCCAAAAGTCAATAAGTATTTAAGATGTCAATATAGTAAACCATTTAGCCAAACAAGGATGTTTAGCCAAACATATAGCACTAAGAGTGGGCTGACACAGCGTAACAGCGGGAGTAACCTGGGAGAAAAAGTGAATACAGGACAGAAATAAATTATCTGTCTAAAAAGACAGGATAGTACATAAAGATTGCTGCTGTAGTTTAGGAAGTTGTCAGCTTACCCAGAGTAACGTTACCGGCTGGTTTGAATGTCCACAGATCTCCCAGGAGAGCTGTAACGATCGGTGCCTATGCATGCCTAGGTTTAAATAGGCCCTGTCCCATCCAGATGACGTCATCAGGCCATTGCTGGCGTCACATGGGGAAACACAACACTTCAGAGGGAGACAAACCCCATCCTGTGCGGCCACACTGTATGTAGATAAAGCAATGTATGGTGAAGGGGAATGCGCAACACGGATTGCCCAGCCATGGAAAAAAAAGTCTAATCATGGCCCAGAGACACCACCGCAACCCAATCGTGCTTAGCACAAATATCCATATAAAAGTAGAAAAAATATATATGTTGAAACAAACATATTATTGCTATCAGTAGCAATCTTGTTAAAAATATATTTATAAACTTATGCTAATACTTAAAAGAGCTATTGCATAAGGAACAAGAGGGGGAAGAAGTTAGGACAGGGTGGAAAAAGTTGGATAGGGAATTTACAGAGTATCAACACATCAAGAGTACCTGTCTCAGGTCCGATCAATATGATAAAGAATGTACAGAGCGTACAAGGTATATAACCTAAACATGTATAAAAGTACAGGTAGCACATAATGAAAAACAATTTATATATGCATATGTATATATAGAATGAGTGGAATAGAATAAACATAAAAATATACACTTAAAGATAATAGTAAGATGGATATCAATGTGAAGATGACAAGTAAGCCCCTCAATAGACCATCAAATGTCTAGCAGACAGACCAAGCGGGTGGTTAGTGAGGTCATAGAAAAGGTTTGTATGATTGGGCCTCATTTAAACCTGGGCTACAGAGAACATTAAGTCTCTCTATCCAGAGAGTTTCTTTTTGCAGTATGTACTTGTCCCAGTTACCCCCTCGTGTGTCTTTGGGGACTATAGCGAGAGCTATAAAGGAGACCATAGTGTTGTCAAATCTATGGTATAAATCAAGATGGCGGCTGACTGAAGTGACCATTTTTCCTTCTGCAGATAGATATACATGGTCTCTAATTCTACATTTAAATTTGCGAATTGTTTTGCCTACATAGAAGGCTTGACATTTACAAGTCATGAGGTATATGACACCCTTTTTTTTGCAATCAGCATAGAATTTGGGGGTAAATATCTCACCGTTAGGAAGGGTGAAGGATGTACCCTCACTAATCCAAGGACAGAAGGTGCAATGGCCACAGCGACTTATACCGTTAGGTGGTAGTTGTTGAGTATGGTGAGGGGTGTAGTGGCTCGAGGTAAGCTGATCGCGCAGCGACCTAGATCTCCGAAAGGTAATGTCGGGTCTTATATTGATATATTTACTCAGAATTGGATCTTTGCTTAGTAGGGACCAATGTTTCGTCAGGGTGTTACGTACTTCGTTATGGTGACATGAGAAACGTGTAATAAACCTTACTGGTTGTAATGCAGGAGTTGTTTTTTGTTTATAGAGAAGGCTATTCTGTGGCTGGCTAAAAGCTTTATTGTATGCCTTGCGTAACAAGCATTTACTATATCCTCTGTTCAGCCAACGCTGTCTCAGAAGTTTAGCCTGATAGATGAAATCAGTGGTCAGGGTACAATTCCTGCGTAAACGCAGGTATTGTGCATAGGGTATACTGCGTAGTAAGCTTGCTGGGTGAGCACTATCCGCATGTAGTATCGTATTACCTGCAGTTTCTTTTCTAAACAATACAGTAGTGAGGCGACCTTCATTATCCTTGCGAATAGTTAAATCTAAGAAAGTTGTTTGATCTGGTGCATTGGTAAAAGTAAACTTTAAATAATTATTAATGTTAAGTTTCTCAATGAATTCATGAAATAGTTCTACATGTCCAGGTTCGCGTAGGCAGGGGCACAACAAGTGCCCATTGCCACGTCCTATACCTGGAGGAAGTGGGATTCGTTAAACATAAAATAATTACGGGTTAAGATAAACCGCAATAGATCAATAGCAGATTGAACATGATTCCACTGGTGATGATCCTGTTTGAGTAGGAATGTACGTGCTGTCGAGATGCCCTGCTCGTGAGGGATGCTGGAATATAGAGCTTCCACATCCAATGTCACGAGCAGGGCATCTCGAGGCACGACCATATCCTCTATCTGTTTTAAGAGATCCAATGTGTCCCGAGTATATGACGGTAATGTTAGTACGTGTGGCATCAATATAGAATCTATATATCGACTTGCATTTTCTGTCAGCGAGCCAATACCAGAGACTATGGGTCTTCCAGGGGGATTTACAGAGTGTTTATGGGTTTTCGGTAATGCGTAAAAGGTGGATACCTTAGGATGACGTGTATTTAAATAATTGTAGAGATCTTGGTCAATAAGATTTTTTTTGGTAAGCGAGACCTATAATCATAAGAAATTCTTCTTTGAACTCCTTGATTAGAGACTCATTGATGGGTTTATACCATTCCCTGTTACGCAAAATATTTAAGACCATTTTTTCATAATTTGATTTGGTCATCAGGACCACATTTCCGCCTTTATCAGACGATTTAATCTCCAAATCAACATGATGCTGACGATTAGATAGGGTCTGGCGCTGTTCTTTGGTGATGTTACTGATAAAGGGATTAGTGTCTAGTTCAGGGATATGCAATTAGCGGACCTCCAGCTGTTGCCAAACTACAAGTCCCATGAGGCATAGCGAGACTCTGACAGCATCAAGTATGACACCCAGAGGCATGATGGGACTTGTAGTTTGGCAACAGCTGGAGGTCCGCTAATTGCTTACCCCTGGTCTAGTTCTTTCAGGTCATTTATTGTGCTCAAAAGAAAGGCCCAAATGTTTGGATTGCTTGCTAAGTCAGGAAAACGTTGTTTTGGGTTTAAATTTTTTTGCAACATATGGAAGAATACATCCAGTGTCAGAAGTTTAGGTTTTCAGGTTCAGGATTAGAGGGTTCGCTTTCCTCGAGAAGCAACATCAGATCCCTCAGGGCTGTAAAAATCATCCATGGTAAAAAAACTTTACCTGTTCTGAGATTCGTTTCTCTTCAATCGTGCGCAATCGGTCACCATTGAACAGAAATTTAAAGGTTAAATTTTGTGTAAATAAATAGACGTCTTTAATGGTTTCATACTTATCATGCTGCATGAAGATGCGCAGTGTTTTGAAGGCTCCGATGACGGAACACAGATAGAGGAAGGCATTGATGTGAGCCCAGAGAAAGCGGGTGCCCGAGAGAGACAGCAATCTGGCAGTCATGTTCCCCCAGCTGCAGCATACTGCCAGGTTTTCGACAGTGATGAGGAGGGAGGGGATGATGAGGTCACTGACTCTATGTGGGTGCCTGAAAGGAGGAGGAAGAGGCACAGGCACATCTCCAAAGAGGCAGGATGCCCTCCAGGGGCCAGCTTAATGGCAACACACCAACTGCATTACATCGCAGAGCTACGCCTGTGCAGGGTGCTGCTGTGTCACAACGGTAGTGCAAAAGTTCTTTGGTGTGGGCCTTTTGAGGCGTGCATCAGATCGCACCGTTGCTATTTGCAACATATGTCTCAAGCGTATCTCGCGTGGCCAAAACATCACCTGCTTGGGCACCACATGCTTTACCAGACATATGTCGACCTGCCATGCAGTTCATTGGCAAGCATACCTGAAAGACCCACACCAAAGAACAAAGCGGATCCCCCTTGCCCCTCATCAGCTGGGAGCTCCAACCCCACTAGAGCCTCAGTCCTCTCTGAAGCCTGCACTGATAGGATTGAAGGTGTAGAAATAGGTGTGGCACAACCTAGTAGTACATGCGGGAAATCTACTGATGGTAGCAGACAAATTTCCGTGCCCCAGCTGCTGCAGCACCGAAAGAAGTACTCTCCCAGCCATCCACATGCCCAGCGGTTGAATGCTAGCTTAGAGAAATTGCTAGCACTTCAACTGCTACCTTTTCAGTTGGTAGATTCTGCCCCCTTCTGTGAGTTTGTGGAATGTGCGGTACCTCAGTGGCAAGTACCCAAACGGCACTTTTTCTCACGGAAGGCGATTCCTGCTCTCTACCGGCATGTGGAAGGCAATGTCAGTGGTAAGGTACATGTGTTGGAGCTTGTTCCACCACCACGCCTCCAAAACACTACTACTGGTTGTGACACACCTCTCTCCTCCACCCCCTCCTCTTCTTCCTCTGTGGCCTCTTCCTGTGCTGATGTTTCCTCGGAACCAGCCGTGCTCCGTAGGCGTACGAGGGGCTACGCAGGAATGCAGGCAAAGAGATGCCATGCGGTCCTAGAGCTGGTGTGCTTGGGAGACAGGAGCCACACTGGGTCAGGGGTTCTGTCAGCTCTACAGGGGCAGGCTCAGAGGTGGTTGACGCCACGCCAGCTTAAGCCAGGATGGTGGTTAGCGACAATGGCACCAACCTCCTCTCTTCCCTGCGACAGGAAAAACTGACCCATGTGCCCTGTTTTGCTCATGTAATGAATTTGGTGGTGCAGCGGTTCTTGGGCAGGTACCCGGGCTTACAGGATGTACTGAAGCAGGCCAGGAATGTCTGTGTGCATTTTCGAAGGTCATACAATGCCACTGCTCGGCTGACAGACCTCCAAAGGGAATACAACCTGCCCAAGAACCGCCTAATCTGTGACATGCCCACCAGATGGAACTCTACATTGGCCATGCTGCAGCGGCTGCACACGTAGCAGAGGGCCATCAATGAGTACCTGTGCCAATATGGCAGAAGAACTGGGTCAGGGGAGCTTGTTTTTTCCCCATGCCAGTGGGCCTTGATCAGGGATGCATGCACTGTCCTGTCACCATTTGAGGAGGCCATGAGAATGGTGAGCAGTGACAGTGCATGCAACAGTGAGAATGTCCCTCTTATTCACCTGTTGGAGCACACGCTACGTGGAATAATGGACAGGGCCCTTGAGGCAGAACAGAGGGAAGAAGAGGAGGATTTCCTTACCTCTCAAGCTTAACACAGGATTTTATCCATTACCAAAGCTGCTGCATTCCTCTATCTTTGGACAAGTTTCCTACATGGACCACTGGATCACCTCTGTGTGACACCCTAACTAGGTTGTTCTTGTGGCCAACACTCAGTGCCAATCCTGACCTCCCTGGGGCCCTAAGCAAAATGACATGGCACATTAAAAATGAGAAGCAGGGGGCGCTGACGACAGTGACATGTCACATTAAAGAAAATTGAGAAGTGGGTGTTCTGCTGTCAGAAATTACATCTTACATTAAATTGAGAAGCAAGGGGTGCTGACTTCTTGTCTCTTCTCCCATGCAGCCAGTGAGTTGAGAAGCGGGCTGAGGGGGGCGAAAATGACTTTTTACCAGGCGGGGCCTCTAGTTATTTGGGGGGCCCTTCGCAGCTTTGCGGGGCCCTAAGCGGCTTGCATAGTGAGCCTATAGGGCAGATCGGCCATGTCAACACTTCTGCTACTGAGTCCATATGTGTAACCAACTGCTGAGCATACTCTCCTTTTACTGTATATTGACTTAAGTTGGATTATTTAAATCTAGTTAACACATCTACATTACATAAAAAATTGGTCTCACATAAAAAGATCTTAAATAGAATGAACAACCAATTATTATGCCCACAAACATGAACCTTGAGACATCTATTCTTGAACTGTATAAATACACAACCTGAAATAAAAAGCACATGCCGCAAAATAATAAAAACAAATATTCAGAGTACACATTAAAATTACTTACGTCTTCTGATGACTCTTCAAATTCTCTCCATCTGGTCCGGCTCTCTGATTTTTAAATCAGACCATCTCTTGCGCAACTGCTCCCTGGACCTCTGCACCCTGAATTTTGCATGGATAGTCCTCTATACCTTCTCCATGATCTCAGCCTTGACTTTATTTGGGTTCTTGTAAGGCCCTTTTTTGCAGTCGTAGTCCTCCTTTTTAAGAATAGCCACCATCTCGTCAAAGGTCATGTTGGTGGCTTTGTACCTTCTGCTCCTCCTGGTGTGTGCCTGCTGTCATTATCACTCATTTCATGATGGAGGAGAAACTGCGCTGTGTGGGTATGGAGGGATAAGGCGAAAAACAAAAAACAAACAAAAAAGCAAAACAAAACAGTGATCAATAAGTCCCAACAATTGGGCGGGGTGAACTCTACAAGCAGTGTGCAATCTGAACTGTGAAGGTGGGTGATCTGGAAAAGGTTAACACTATGCAGCAAAATCCTTATAAGGAAATAAAATAAACACGGAAGTGAATAAACACAGTTATCAAAATAAATGTCCAGGATTTGTACTAAGGACCAAAGGTAAGTGATCCCAACATATAATAAAGGGTAAAAATCCAGTGAAATCAAGTGCAAATAAAAGTCTCGCATCCAAAAAGCATATGTTTAAAGGTGCAGTCCTTGATAACTGTGAGTAATAAGTGATGAGAAACCAGGAAATCCAATATTTCAGAGAAGAGCAAGCTTCGGTGCGCACACCTCTAGTGGTATAGAATGCTCACCTCAAGGCCATAGCACGGATAGCCTGGATACCACTCAAGGTGTGCTCAAAGATCCAGCAGGATGAGGGCTAGATGTAGTCTCCACATTAAATGACCATATTCGAAGAAACAAGAAAAAGAGGAAGATATGGCGTAATACTGGAAGCAAGGGTCTAAAAAGCGATCAATCACATGCACATGCACTCACATGGAGGCCGTGAGCAGTGGGCCTATCTCCTACGAACGGCGAGTTCGTGCGACCCAGTCTGTGATCTTGATTATATGCTGATCCTCTCTCTTTGGCCTCCACCTAAACGTCCACGGATACTGGCACTAAATGCTCAGCGGGTATAGATGGGCAAAGAGAGAAGGCACATAGTACACCTCCGCTTCAAAAAGTATTTAATATAAAAACATATAAAAAACTCACATTTAAAATGTCAGAAATATCTAAACAAAACGAGCAGCGAGCTCATATCTCTCCCTTCAGAATTTGTTCAAAGGTGGCCCCGGATGGCAACCCCCCTTTTTTCTAGAATTTTTATTTCCCCAAAAAAAAAATATTCAGCCAAGATCTGGCATTGTAATGGCCACCCCCCCAACCCTACAATAATCGACATATTGTTGCCAGTTGCCACACAGCACGTGCGCTTTGGGGGGCCAAGCCTGTATGCACAGTCTCACGGGCCATCACCACTGGAACATCAGTGGCCTCATCAGGCACAAGTGTCATGTAGTTTGTTGAGGGTCTCTTTAGGAAATTGTGCAATATGCAGGAGCAAAGTATGACATGGTTCTGATTCTATTTAAGAAACCTACAGTCTTTATCTTGTTTGCACCACCTGTATACTGCTGTTCAAAGTATATAGGGCCAAATGGTCTTGTCAGGGTCGATCCTCGCTATAGGCTCACTATGCAAGCCGCTTAGGGCCCAGCAAAGCTGTGAAGGCCCCCCCAAATTACTAGAGGCCCCGCTTGGTGAGAAATAATTTTCGCCCCCTCACCCCGCTTCTAAACTCGCTGGCTGAGTCATTTCCGACAGCAGAACACCCCCTCACCCCGCTTCTCAACTTTCTTTAACCAGTTAAGCCCCGGACCAATATGCAGCCTAAAGACCCAAGGTGTTTTTACAGTTCGGGACTGCGTCGCTTTAACAGACAATTGCGCGGTCGTGCGACGTGGCTCCCAAACAAAATTGGCGTCCTTTTTCCCCCCACAAATAGAGCTTTCTTTTGGTGGTATTTGATCACATCTGCGGTTTTTAGTTTTTGCGCTATAAACAAAAATAGAGCGACAATTTTGAAAAAAATGCAATATTTTTTACTTTTTGCTGTAATAAATATCCCCCAAAAACATATATAAAAACATTTTTTTTCCTCAGTTTAGGCCGATACGTATTCTTCTACCTATTTTTAGTAAAAAAAATCGCAATAAGCGTTTATCGATTGGTTTGCGCAAAATTTATAGTGTTTACAAAATAGGGGATAGTTTTATTGCATTTTTATTAATTTTTTTTTTTTACTACTAATGGCGGTGATCAGCAATTTTTTTCGTGACTGCGACATTATGGCGGACACTTCGGACAATTTTGACACATTTTTGGGACCATTGTCATTTTCACAGCAAAAAATGCATTTAAATTGCATTCTTTATTGTGAAAATGACAGTTGCAGTTTGGGAGTTAACCACAGGTGGCGCTGTAGGAGTTAGGGTGCACCTAGTATGTGTTTACAACTGTAGGGGGGTGTGGCTGTAGGAATGACGTCATCGATCGTGTCTTCCCTATAAAGGGAATGACGCGATCGATGCGCCGCCATAGTGAAGGACGGGAAAGCCGTGTTTACATACGGCTCTCCCCGTTCTTCAGCTCCGGGGAGCGATCGCGACGGAGCGGCTATAAACAAATAGCCGCGCCGTGGTGCCGGATCGCTCCCCGAGCGGACCCGACCTCCGCATGTAGCGGGGGGGGGGGGGTCCCGATCGGACCCCCCACCCGCTAATAGGCGAGGACGTACGTGTACGCCCATGTGCCTGTACGTGCCATATTGTGGACGTATATGTACATGCGGGGGTCGGGAACTGGTTGTGACATGTCACTGTCGTCAGCGCCCCCCCGATTCTCATTTTTAATGTGCCATGTCATTTTGCTTAGGTCCCCAGGGAGGTCAGGATCGGCACTGGGTCTTGTAATGACCTGGGGGGAGTGGTGGCGGGGAAACTCATGCTATTTTTTTCAATGATTTTTATCCATATTGCAGTGACCAAACATTAAATTAAAGCCGCAAGCAGTATTAAATTACTTTTTTCTGAGAGCAGGGACATTTCTAAACACGTGCCACTACTATAGACACCCAGCAGGTACCATATTTAAAGGAATATTTTTTTTCACTTTAAGCATCATTAAAATCGCTGCTCAAGAAAAAACTACAGTTTTTAAAACTTTTTTTTCCATTCATACATGTTCCCTGGGACAAGACTTGGGTTCTCAAAGACGTTTTCCAACAATAACTTGAATATTGGGCTTTAAAATGAGCACTTTTGAATTCGAACGTTCGAGTCCCATAGACTTTAATGGGGTTCTAAATGTTTGCGCGAACAATCGGTCTGTTCGAATGTTCTGGTGCGAACTGAACGCGGGTATGTTCGGCTCATCCCTATTGATGAAGATCAATCTTGTGCGGTACCAGGAAGAGTGATCTCAGACTCACTAATTTTAATCCGAGATATTATTTGGCACGTAAAAGATAGAAACCAGAAAAACTACTCAAGCAGATTATAAGTTTATATGGAAATGCTTTTAGCAAAGTGTCTGTTAATGGCTTCTTATCTGACAAAATTAAATTAGTGAGTGGGGTAAAACAGGGATGCCCCCTGTCACCCACCATTTTCATATGTGCAATAGAACCACTTCTGTGCTCAGTAAGGAAAGATAAAGTCATTGAAGGCTTTTCTATCCCAGGAAATGAAGGAAAACAGACAAAACAGTAGCTTATATGGACAATGTCACCTTAATTGTTAAAAATTTTAAAAGTTCAAAAAGAACACTTAGCTGGTTTTGTGAAGGTTCAGGTTTTAAAGTAAATTTAGATAAATCAGGAGTGTTTACAATTGGACATTTTTATACAGAACCGGATCTAATAATCCCCAAAGTTTGAGAAATCAAAGTTCTTGGATTATGGTTTTTGGGAAATTGTGGAAATTACAAGAATTGGGAGTCTCTCCTGGAAAGAGTGAACAAAAAAATGGATTTCTGGAAATTAAGATCACTAAGCATGGAATGGAAGATACTGATTATTAAGCAAGTGATCTTGCCAATTATCCTATATATTTCAATGTTTTTTTTCCCACCAGCTGTAATTTTGAGACTGATTAAAATTTGCTTCAATAGTACCTGATGCCAAAAATTAATATAATATCATATAATGTACGAGGGATAAATGCGCCAATTAAAAGAGAGAATATAACGAGAGAACTAATATTTTTGAAAGCAGATGTAGTTTTTTTACAGGAGACTCGCCTGACTGGTGAGGCCAAGAGTAGGGTCCGTTCAGATGAGTTTCCTGTATGGTTTTATGCGGATTCGCCCATCAGTCGCGCCAAAGGTGTAGCTATAGGATTCTCCAGAAATGTTAGGTTTGTACTGGAGAAAATGAAGATAGATTCAGAAGGACGCTTCCTTTTTTTAAGGGGGAATCTGAATGGGGTAAAGATGTCTTTTGCGAATGTGTATGGCCCAAATAAAAAGTCAGTAAAATACCAGATAGGAATAGTTGATGAGTTTATGAACTTTAAGATAGGGGATGCTATTATGGGAGGAGATTTTAACACATGTTTGGACCCCAAATTAGATAGTACGTCACATGCACAGGGCACCGGAATTAGGGAGAGGAAAATCTTAAAAAGGAAATTGCACCAAAATCAACTTGTAGATGTTTGGAGATCCCAACATATAAGACAAAAAGACTATACATTCCGCTCCCCTGTGCATGGGATGTATACAAGAATAGATTATTTTTTAATAGAACATAAATTACTGGAAGTAGCTGAAGAAACAAAGATAGGTATTACAACTTTTTCCGATCACGCACCAATTATATTACAACTGACGATAGGAGAGAGGGTATTCGGGAAGAGGAATTGGAGACTAAATGAAGAACTATTAATGGATAAAGATATAGAGAGGAGATTAAGGAAAGAAATTGAACAGTTTTTCTTAGAAAATAATACGGAAGGAATGTCTGAAGCAATAGTGTGGGAAACTCATAAAGCATTTATTAGGGGAATTCTGATCAAAGAGGGAACGATTAAAAAAAAAAAATAATGGAAAAAAAGTAAGATTAGTAAAAGAAATCTTAGATCTTGAACAACTACATAAAGAGACGGGACAGAGGGAAACTCTCCTAAACCTCAACATTAAAAGGGATGAAATAAAGGGACTAATTGAACAGGAAACTCGAATAGCCTCAAATTTGGTTAAGAAAGAAAAGTACATATGGGGTAATAAGACGGGGAAATATTTGGCAAATTTGGTTAAGAAAAAAAAAATTAATTACATAGAAAAAATACAAACAAATACGGGAGAGATAAGATACAAAACATCAGACAGTCAAAAGTTTTCTAAAATTTTGTGAGAAACTTTATTCAATTAATACGAAAGGTACTAAGGAAGAGGATATAATAAAAGAGGAACAAATTAAAACATTTCTAAGAAAAGCTGATTTAAACAAGATTTCAGAGGACAGATATAAGTATCTTGAAAACCCCATAAGAGAGGAGGAAATAAGTAAAGTTATTCGAGAGCTATCAAATGGGAAAAGTCCTGGCCCCGATGGACTGACTAGTTCGTATTATAAAAGATTCTCAGATATATTAACCCCAAAATTATGCTCTTACTTTAATGGGATTGGTGAAAAATGGGAGATGAGGAAAGAGGCGCTTGTAGCGATTATATCAGTAATCCCCAAAGAAGACAAGGATGAATCTTTATGCTCTAGCTACAGACCGATCTCCCTCCTTAACACCGACTTTTTCAAAAATTCTGGCGATTAGGATGGAAAAAGTGATGCAGGACTTGGTACATACGGACCAAGTAGGGTTCATTACAGGCCGGGAAGGAAGGGACAATGGGATCAGAACCCTATTGGTGATAGAACAGATTAGAAAAAGTGGAGCCCCGGGACTACTCCTATCTATAGATGCCGAAAAGGCCTTTGATAGGGTAGATTGGGGCTTCATGCAACATACTCTAGAATCAATGGGCTTCGGCCATAGAATGAGAGGTTGGGTAATATCTTTATATAATGGACCCACAGCGAGAGTTAAAGTTAATGGGACTCTATCAGAATTATTTGAAATGAAAAATGGTACCCGACAGGGATGACCCTTGTCACCAATGTTATTTACGTTGGCATTGTAACCCTTGCTAAGAGCCATAAGGCAAAATGGGGACATTAAGGGGTTAACACTAGGGGGTGAGGAACATAAAATTGCTGCTTACGCAGATGATATATTGTTCTACGTAATGTATCCTAGGATAACATTACCTAAACTCATGGAAACAATTAAAGAGTATGGCAAAATATCAAATTTTAAGATTAACCCCACTAAATCCGAAATATTGGGCATTAACATCTCAAAAAAAGACAGAAGCGCCTTACAAGAAGACTTTAAGTTTGCTTGGAAAAATGAATTAAAGTACTTGGGAATCAAATTGGCAGTCTCCATTGAAAACATATATAAGATAAACTTTCTGACATTGTTAAGTGAGATAAAAACGGAATTAAATAGAATCGCACCAGGGCAACTGTCCTGGAGTGGAAGAATAAACATCTATAAAATGATTCTTACCGAAGATACTGTATAAAATGCAGATGCTTCCAATACCCATTTCTCAAGCCTATTTTAAAAAATTAAAATCAATGTTCATAAAGTTTATCTGGAGAGGGAAAAAAACACGCGTTACATTTAATACACTGATTAAAGATAAATCACAAGGAGGGTTTGGGGCACCGGATTTAAGTAAATATCATAGCGTGACAGTAATTTCACGTCTCATAGATTGGGTTAAAAATAACACAGAAAAAAGATGGGTACATTTAGAAATCACGATGAGTAAATTAGCACTAGGAAAATTAATCTGGGTTCCGGCACAGTATAGGGGAAATAATGCATAAATTCACTATATCATGAGATATGCTTTAAATCTCTGGGATATATTGCATAAAAAAAATAAATGGGACTACAATTCTCCCTTAATCCCTTTAACGGATACAAGATATTTCCCACCGGGGGAAAAAAACAGGTTTGGAAAATGGATATTACAAGAAAATATAAAATTAAAAGATGTCATGAAGGGCGTGGCCTGGACAGAGACCGAGATGGCAGCCTAAGCTGTGAGCTCCTGCAATCCAGGGACTGATTTGCACCTTTCTGGGGAACCTACACCCGAAATCAGAACATGAGCAGAGCCACCCGAAGCTCGTCAATGTCCCGTGCGACCAGTGACTCCAGCTCCCAATCTAACAGGAGTATCCCGGACTTATTTAGGTCTCAACGCATGGCGTCCCACACGGCCTTGCAGGCCCAAATCCTGATCCCGCCTGGATTGGGGCCTGACTTGCCACCACTAGACCCCACCTCGGGGCGATCTCTCTCCCCTAGCCTCTTGGACTTGGAAGCTATGGCAGCTGACATCAAGAACGCGGTCACGGCGGCTGACCTTAAGACAGAGATCCATCCGTGCGGTCTCCCACCGGATTGACGAGGTGGAACAAACCACCCAGACGCTCGCGGCGGCCATTCGCCAGGTCCAGAGCACCTATGACTCCCAGCTAGCCCATCTCCTGGAGCTTCACAGGCATGTCGAAGACATCGACAATCGGGGCAGAAGGCACAACATTCGGGTACGGGGAATCCCTGAAACTGAGGACCCGGGAAACCTGCAACAAACCCTCTGCCTGATCTTCAACGACCTGATGGAACGCCCGGCCGACTCCCGGGTTTATATGGAGAGAGCCCACCGCGCCTTACGCCCGCAACCCCAAGCTAATGAACCTCCCAGGGATGCGATATGTTGTGTAGTCAACTTTCAACTTAAGGAAGAAATCCTACGCAAGGCTAGAGAACGAGGCCGCATTCTCCATAATGGCGCGGAGGTAAAACTTTTTCAGGATCTATCACAAATAATGCTCCAGAACAGGCGCGCTTTACGCCCCCTGCTGGACGCCCTGAGAGCTAGAAACATTCGTTATCACTGGAAGTTTCCATTCGGGCTGTCGGCTTCTAACAGGGGACGCTCCGCCCTCCTCCGCACGCCGGAAGATCTCCGCAACTTCTGCGATCAACTGGACTTCCCGCTCGTAGACCTTCCAGAATGGTATGCCTTTTACTTCCCCTCTGAACCCTGGCTCCCGGTGTCCCTGAACCCGTCGCCGAAGGCCCAACGCCACAGGTCGCGTAGGCACAGAGTGGGTCCGTCCTCGCCGAGCAGCCATGCCTCCCGCCGGGAGGTCTACCACAACGACCCAGGCCCCCCCTCGACACCATCCAGGGGCAGAGACCGGGTGGATGCCTAAACCTCCGTGTCCCTTTCAGTCAAGTGCCTACCAGTTTCCTTGTTCATCGAAGCCCTCTACGTATCCAACCTGTTTGCTGTTCCTGCGGACCCTACACGCCCTGGCTGTCTCAACAGCACGGATCGCATAGACGTGAGTCTCCCCTGCTTCCCTAGTCGGACTGGTCGCCTTGCTGTACGTCCCGGCCTTCGAGACACCTGGACCGGCGGAAAGCGGGTTCGCCTAACTCTGCCTCTTCTCCATTGCCGATGACTGTCGCCCACTCCTGCACTACGCGATCCCAGCCCCCTACACCGAATCTTTGGTTTCTCGACTACCTGCCCAGGTTGATGTGGTAAGACGCTACCCTCCCCAGGGTGGCACACCGAATCTCCCCCTGCCACATTTCCAAAGGCTTCCTCTGCTCCCCCTCCCCATAGTGAACTTGTAATGCTACCCGACCCTGCCACGCACACACCGATATCATGCGAATGACTTTTGTCAGCTGGGCAGCCCTTCCATGCTTCCCTTTAACCCCTCCCCTTCTCCCGACCACCGCCCCCCCCCCCCCTCCTGATTGATCATTTGGGACTCTCTCTATTTTCTACTACTGTATGTACATTGCACATCTCAAATGTGATGTTTAGCTTTGCGAAAGGGAATATGCTTGTGATGTTAGTATTTAAAATGTGTTTTGGAAGCTTGCGGTGTGTCACCCCAGACACTCAAATCACCCCATCTCATCAAGCAGACACCCATAGTACCAGGTTTGGGGAGGTTGTTTCTTCTCTCTTTTGGCTTTTTTTTTTTATTATTATTTTCTTACTCTCTGATGCATCCTTGCCCATTTTCCAGCTAGAATGGTGTAATGCATAGTTTAAGGGAGAAGCTTGGTTGGGCGGTTGGGCGAATTGTACTTCGCTGGTGCATAGAAGGGGTTTTGGGAGCTCGGGATGTGCCATCTCGGGCGCTCAGATCACCTTATCCCACAGAATGGGTACCCATACTATTACCTATTTTTCTCATTGTATTTTTCTATGTGATCTTCTGCTGACGCATGTCCGTTTGGATCGTATTGGAGCGAATCGTGCTGGCACTTGACGAATCCTGGTAATATTGTTCACACCTGGTTATATTGTTTGCACTGATTTATGTGTTTTCCCCCTGTTTCCTGGTTCACATGTTGTACGTGTGCCTGGATATACCCCTTGATATCTCCCTCTGGGCTCGCAATACACATTTGGTGGCCCCCTTACATTCCTTGCCTCCCGATCTTGTAGGTTCCCCCACAGCACCTACCTCTTCTTTTGTAAACCCTATACCCCAGTCCCTGGGTCGCTTCCTATTTTTGGTTTTCCCCTCCTTCTTTCTTGGCCTGAGGCCTCCGTCCCTTGTCTCGTTCCCACACAGCGACCCTATTGGGTTTCCGCTGACCCCCCAGGCCTTTCTCTTTTTAGGTGAATTAGCAGGACTAATATCGCCTCTGGTTTGAACCCTTCTTTGGTTTCTATTCCCCCCCCTCCCCTGCTCTGGTCTTCCCTTACCTCCTTTCCCTCCCCTTACCTGTCCCCTCCCCCTTCTCCCCCCCTCTCCTCTCTCATTCTTGCTCTCTTTGTTCTCTCTTCCTCCCCCTCTTTTCCTTTTTTTTCTCTCTCCCCTACACTTGACTTTCTCCCTGAGCGCGCTCCCGGCTCGCCGATTGGGTCTGCTCCCCGCCCTCCACTCGGTCTGCGCGTTGTACCCCCTCAGTTCTACCTCGTCCACCAAACTTAAATTCCTCATTCCCTAGTCCCCACACCTACCTCTGCAGCATTGACCATGCCTCCCTTGTCCTTGAAGTGTCTTTCTCTTAATGTTAAAGGCCTTAACCTGCCCGAGAAAAGGTCCCAGGTCCTATCCTCCCTTTCTAAGCACAAAGCACACTTTATCTTTCTTCAGGAAACTCATTTTCGCTCGGACGCAATCCCCAAACTCTCTAACCACATCTATAGGACTGCCTTCCATGCTACCGGCGTCTCCATCCTAATATCCAAACATGCAAACTTTCAACTATCCGACTCCCTCATTGACCCGGAGGGTAGATTCGTCTTCTTGAAGGGCACTCATGAATCTAGACCTGTCACGCTTTCTAATATATACTGCCCCAATGAGCGCCAAGTGGCTTTCTTCAAGTCAACCTGCGACCTCTTAGCTTCCTTCCAGGCGGGTATTCTGATCCTGGGAGGGGATTTCAATGTCCCCTTGAACCCTCTGCTGGACTCCTCCACGGGGACCTCTGCCCTGACATACAAGGCATTGAGACGGCTCAGCCTTTGCCTCCAATCCCTGGCCTTACACAACACCTGGCGTACACTTTTCCCCTCAGACAGGGACTATACCTTCTTTTCGGCCCCTCATCAAAAGTACTCAAGAATTGATTACTTTTTTCTCTCCCAATCAGACCTTACCCTCCTCCAGCATTCCACCATAGAACCCATGTTCCTCTCGGATCATCACCCGATCAGTATCACCCTAACCTTCCCTGAAGTGTCTTCTAGAACCAAAACGTGGCGCTTGAATCCCTCTTTACTTAAGGACCCCTCCGTGGTTGATCACATACGGACGCGCATTCTACAATACTTCTCGGAAAACTCATCCTCTGAAGTATTGCCAGTATCCCTCTGGGAAGCCCATAAGTGCGTGATCCGCGGGGAACTGATAGCTCTGGCGGCAAAGGCCAAAAGATTAAACCAAGAATACATTAATTCTCTGATTGAGAAAATCAAGCTTCTTGAGTCATCCCATAAACAGTCCCAAGCACAAGCCACCCTACAGGACTTATTACGTACTCGATCTTCCCTTACGGAAGAATTGAGCAAGCGGTCCAGAAGACGCTACATCCTTGGCCAGAGGATTTTTTACGAGCAGGGTAACAAATGCGGGAGTCTTCTGGCGCGTACGGTGCAAAACTCGAAACCCACGTCCACAATTCACCACATACAGAGCTCGAGTGGTGCCCGCCTGGTAAAGAATGGAGATATTGCGGCAGAGTTTGAGAATTTCTACTCTAAATTATACAATCTCTATCCCCTTGACCTCTCCCAGTCCAAGAAGGACTTGCGGTCTAGACAAATAAAGGAATTTCTTGCACGGTACAGCCCCAAGCCAATTTCCCCTCAACAATTTCTGGATCTAGATGGCCCCATACTTATGTCAGAGGTGGATCTGGCAATCAAACAGATGAAGGCGGGTAAGGCCCCAGGTCCGGATGGCTTTTCCCTCCAGTACTACAAGTCCTTCCACGACGCACTAGCTTCTAGGCTCTTAGCCACTTTCAATGCCCTCGCTGATCCCCAAAATAAACCTGGCTCTATGCTGACGGCCCACATTGCGGTGATCCCTAAGGAGGGTAAGGACCCCTCCTTGGTGGCCAATTACCGTCCGACATTGCTACTAAACGTAGACATCAAAATATATGCCAAAGTCCTTGCCCATAGGCTGGCCCCTCTAGTGCCCGGTTTTGTCTCGCACGACCAGGTAGGCTTTGTCCCTGGTCGGGAAGCCAGAGACAACACCATTCGCACCCTGAACCTACACCACTGGCTCACGACTTCCAAAACGCATCGCTTCTTTCTCTCATTAGACGCTGAGAAGGCATTCGACAGAGTGGCCTGGGACTACATGCAGGAGGTACTTATAGCCCTGGGCTTGGGTGCCCGTATGCTCTCACATGTCTTAGCCCTGTATTCTGGCCCCACGGCGGCGGTTAAAGCCAATGGCCACCTGTCGAACGCCTTCCCCATCAGCAATGGCACCCGCCAGGGATGCCCCTTTGATATACATTCTCACCCTGGAACCCCTCCTCAATAGATTGAGAGACAACCCGGATATCCTCGGAATTAGTATAGGGGACAGGGAATACAAAGTCGCCGCCTTTGCGGATGACGTTCTCCTTTCTCTGCAGCTCCCCAGGATCTCCTTACCCAACCTCCTCAAGGACCTGGACCACTTTGGCACCCTTTCGAACCTTAAAATAAACCACTCGAAATCGCAAGCGTTGAACGTCTCCCTCTCTCCCCAGGAAGTGACACACCTCTTTTCCCTTTAAGTGGGTACAGGACTCACTGACTTACCTGGGTATCCGCATCCCTCCCAACCTAGCAGACTTATACTCTAAAAATTTCCATCCGGCTCTGCTTCAGGCACAGAAACACCTTAAAGAGTGGATGGGCCTGAATGTCTCTTGGTTCAGTAGATCGGCCCTGATTAAAATGTTAATCCTACCCCGCCTATTATACTTGATGCAATCGGTGCGATCTCCCTGCCCCCTGGCTTCTTTACATCGTTTAGGAAAGCCTGCTCCTCTTTTCTTTGGAGGGGTTCTCAGCCCCGTATAAAATATTCCCATCTACTCACCCAATCCAGGGGGTGGTATTGGCCTCCAGACTCCAGAAGTAACTACAGTGCTTGCCATCTTACCAGGATTGCAGATTGGAACATACACGCTTCCTAAAAGTTGTGGGTCCTCCTTGAGAAGAGCTTCTCGCAGGGCCCCCTTCACTTGCTTCCGTGGTTACCCTCTAAGAACTGGCCTCTATTGGTATTGGCCCATCCGCTCATTTACCCTTCGCTCCTTACATTCAAAAAAGCCTCAGCACTGAGCCACCTTCCCCCCACCCGAACCCCCTAACGTCACTTAGAGGAAACCAGAACTTCCAAACAGGCCTTTCGCCTGACTTTTTGAACCGGGAATGGCCCTTGGGGACGTGCTGGCCCTCCAGTTCTACTCGTTGGTCGGCTTCTATCCTATGAAGCTGTAAAATCTACCACTAAGGCGGCCCTCCCATCATTCTGGACCTATAGGCAGATCAGGCACTTTCTCACAGGCACTTTCCACGTACACTACCGATCAATCTCTTTGGTCACACCAACTAACACCCTTCGAATCCCTATGCCATCGTCAGAAACCACAAAGGCATTTGATCTCGCTTCTGTACACCCTCTTAGAGATGGCTCCCCGCACATCCCACCCCAACATAAACGTCTTGGAACAGAGATCTCCAAACAGACTTGTCAGGGGAGGACTGGAACGCCATTTTTGAATACGCCCACAAGGGCTCTCTGAATGTGGCCATTCAAGAAAATGGCTACAAAATAATCACTAAGTGTACAGGACCCCGTTGCGCCTACATAAATTTTCCCCCTAACATTCCCCGACAACCTGCTGAAGATGCGCACAGAAGTGGGAACTATGCTCCACGTATGGTGGGATTGCGGGACTCTATAACCTTTCTGGAGGGAGGTTCACGACCTCATTTCACATATTACGACCTATGTACTAGATTACACCCCTTCCCAGTTCTCCTCCACCATACGACACTCTCTAAAAAAGACTACTTCAAGTCTCTGTCCATGCACATGGTCAATGCTGCTAGACTTTGCTTCCCAGACATTGGCGCTCTACCACCGCTCCTACTATCAGGGAGTGGCTTGCTCAAATTTCTTCAATAAAAGAAATGGAAGAATTAATCCACATCTCACAAGATAGAATCCCAAATTCTCCTTTACTTGGGCCCTGCTGGAACCACTTTACACCACTGATCGCTACCTTCAGTGGGTTTCTTGAACCACCTGGGGTTTCGTCCTCCCCCCGCATTCTGCGGGGTGGGCTCCGGGGCAGTGCGGGGAGCGGATCCTCTCGTGTTCTCTCTCTCTTTCCTTTTCCCACTGTGCTCGCTCATTCTCTCCCTCCCCCCCTCCCCTTCCCTAATCCTTTTTCCTTCTCCCCCATCTCTTCTCTCCCCCTCGCTTTCTCTCTCCCCTAATTCTATTTATTTTCTTTTCTCTTTCCTTCTTACGCTTCTCTTCTCTTATGGAGAGTGACCTTTTTACCCGACATGATACACTGTTTCTCTTTTACTGACCCTGATTGGCACCTGGCACCATCTCCCCCTTCCGCACCAGTTCGGAGGGGGGAGGCCAATGGGGAGGGGAAAACTGGAATTAAGATCCTCCGCCCTTAGTTGCTCCATCACAGCTCTCAGACCCTAACTGGGGTGTACAAACTCCAATTTACTTTTATTTTGTTGTATCACGTAACGTACCTTTTTGTAAACCTTATGTCATCCTTTGTTATGTGATGATTACCGTTGCACTCTTTGTAAACTGCTCTTGTTTCAATAAAAACTTTTATGGAAAAAAAAAAAAAAGGATGTCATGAAGTTTAATAGGCTTTAAACAATAAGAATTAAAAAATAAAAATAAATGATACATATTAATGAATGGCGGTACACACAGCTGAAACATTTTTTTCGACAGTCTTCCTCAACCAATTAGGAGCAGAGACAAATCTTCTTCCCCTCGAAAAATTACGCAAAGGGAAAAATTGAGAAGGGCATCATTTCTAAAATATATCAGATATTAAACGACACCAAGAACACAGAATACTCTACCTTTTTATCGAGAGATGGGAAGAGAATTGGGCTCTCGGTTGAACGAGCTTGAGATTAACCAAATAATAACTAGGGTCCATGAAACTTCAATAAATAATGACACTAGAGAACTAAACTACAAATGTTTGGTTAGATGGTATCTTACGCCGGATAAATTATATAAATTCTCAGGCTCTGCTTCGCAGCAATGCTGGAGGGATTGCGGTGAAGTGGGCTCTATGACCCATATTTGGTGGACATGCCCCCAAAATAAAAACATACTGGAGGGAGATCAGAAAAAAAATCCAAGAAATCACAAATAACGTACTCCCGGACGATCCTTGGGTATGTGTTTTGCATGGATCTCGAATACCGACAAAACAATATCTGAAGACTCTGACCCCGGAACTTTTGAATGTGGCAAAACACCAAATAGCGCATAACTGGCAGAAAAAAGAGAGTCCCTCATTGAGAGGGTGGTGTAGCAGAATAGAAGAAATTTAGAATTTTTAAGATTTAGAGATGAAGAGAAATGGGAAGAGTGCACAGAAAGGTGGGATAAATGGAAAAGGTTTAAATACACAATGAGCTATGTTGACGCCATGGGTATTAATATTAATGTTTGATTTATTGGCTGGAGTTTCTGTAGTATATGGATTGGAAAGGCTTGCACGGGGGACGACTGATGGGGGAGAGGTCGAGCGGGCAGAGGCGAGCCCGAGCGGTCTCTCTTATGTAGTCCGGGGAGAGTTAGGGCGCAATTGATATGATGAAAAGAGGGGAAGGATCGTGCAATAAGGGCATCCAAAAGGTACTGAAATTAGGGGAAAAGAAACTGGCAGGGGAGAGGGAGGAAGGGGGGGGAGGGGAGAAGAAAGGGTATTTTTTTCCACTCAGACTTGGAGTACTATGTTGTTCCTATGTAAATTAACATGAAAGATGAAAGGAGATAAAAAAAGAAAAAAAAAGGGAAAAAAAAGAAAGGAAAAAAATATAAAAAGAAAAAAGGAAAAGGAAAGAAAAAGAGAGAGAGAGAGAAAAAAAAAGGAAAATAAATCATAAATTTAACTAAACGATCATGATCCACTTATGATGCGATACCATAGAGGAGATGATAACGGCAAGTGAAGTAGGGGCCAGAAAGTGGTCCTCTTCTCGTCCAATAGATCCTTTTATTATCTTTGGTTGAGTCTGAAGTGGGAAAAAAAATATATATATTTGCTTCAAACTTTTTTGGGGTTCAAAATGTAACGAATAAGAAGAGAGAGAAATTTTAAAAACCTAAAGAGGAAAGGAGGTAAACATTTTCCGGACTTAGAAAAATGTTTGTGTTTAAAATACTTTTTCTCATGTTTTTAATAGATTAATAATAAGGAGGTCACGGAACAATGCCTTTCTAAAGTATCAATTAGGCTTTTTTTTCCAAAAGATCCAAATGGATAAAACATGACCATCTAAAACCTATGAGAGGAATGCCGCTTGAATACTACATCATATTAAGAAAAAAAACTTTAAAAGAATATAAATTAATGGATGTAGAAGAAGAAATTCCCAAAAGACTATCAAAAGTTATAAACAATTATGGAGAAAGAGAGCAATTGTCAGTCCGATTAAAAAACTATTCTTACAAGGTTCACAAAAGGAATTGGGAAGCAACACTTTTATTTACTTTCAAATGAGCAAAAAGACCTAGCATGGAGTATTGTACAAGAATTGTTCCAACCAGAAGCTTCCAACATAATCGAGGTCTGCTTAGAAGTGCACAGTGTGTAAGAGAAGAATGCTGTATGGAAGAAACACTTCATCTAATTTGGATTTCAAATTTGCACAGATGTCTGGAGAAAAGTCGGACCTTTTGATAACAAATTTGAGCACCGTAAAATACTTTAATCATGAAATTATCTTTTTACGGCTTAGGAATAGAGTTGAGCGAACCCGAACTGTAAAGTTCGGGGTCGGTACGGACTTTGGGTTTTTCCCGGACTCCGAACCCGAATAATTGGAAAAAGTTGTGGTCCGGGAAAAAAAAAATGCGCGGAGGTCCCCGCAAATTCAATAACCAGACCCTTTAGGTCTGGTATGGATATTAAGGGGAACCCCACCGTCAATTAAAAAAAAAAAATGACGTGCGCTTCCCCCTAAATATCCATAACCAGACCCGTTCTCCGAGCACGTTGACCTGGCCGGCCACAGAAAAGAGGGAGGGGACAGAGTGGCGGCCCCCCCCTCTCCTGAACCGCACCAGGCCACATGCCCTCAACATGGGGAGGGTGCTTTGGGTGCCCCCCAAAGCACCTTGTCCCCATGTTGATGGGGACAAGGGTCTCATCCCCACAACCCTTGCCCGTGGTGGTGGGGGTATGCGGGCGGGAGGCTTATCAGAATCTGGAAGACCCCGTTAACAAAGGGGACCCCCAGATCCTGACCCCCCCCTGTGTGAAATGGTAATGGGGTACACTGTACCCCTACCATTTCACGAAGGAAGTGTAAATTCTTGTAAAAAAAAAAAACACACACCGTGAATAAAGTCCTTTATTATTAAAAAAAATACCTCCAGCGGTGATAATCCTCTCGTTCCCGGCTTCCTGCTCAACGTTGTCCTGTATCCAGCGACGGTGCGGGTGATCTCCAGCGATGAGAAGATCCATCCATCCAGAGCGCAGCATCGCCGACCTCCTCTCACCGCTGGACACAGCCCAGCGAATGACGCGCTGAAGCTGTGACATTACTATAAATTATAAAAAAAAAATGACTGTGCTGGAGGAGAGACTTAGTACAGTGGATGAGTCTTTCTCCCCTTAAACAAGTAATTACTGATATGAAGAAACAGATGGATATACACGCCGCAAAAATCGACGATTTAGAAAATAGAAATCGCAGAAACAACATTAGAATATAGGAATGCGAACAGAGTGAGGAGCTAATGCAATAGCATTTTTGGAGGGTTGGTTTAGGGAGGTCTTTGGGGCTACGTCCTTTTCACCATTTTTTGGCATTGAGAGAGCCCATCGTACCCCCTTTAAGCCTCAACCTCATGTTCAATTACACTGATAAAGTGACTTTGCTTCGGAAGGCCAGAGGAAAAGGGAGATACTTTTTTCAATGGGACGAGAATTTCAGTTTATCAGGATTTTTCCCCAGACCTGCAAAGACGAAGAGGAGAATTGTATACCGGTCAAACGAATACTTCAACAACATAAATTAGACTATGAGTTACTTTACCCTGCACGCTTGCGAGTAATGGCGAAAGATGGCACTACATTTTTTGATACTCCAAAAAGGGGGGGAAAGGTGGCTTGAAGAAAACAAGAAAGACATGTAAAACTATCTTCTTTCTTTGGGATATAAGATAGCAGTAGAACAGGACTGGTTGTTGAGAATTTTTTTTTAAAAGAGGGGGAAAGAAGAAGGAGAAGGGAGAGAAATGTAATTTTTTTTTCCTCACTGCCTAAAATGCACAAATTTGCACAATTTAGTAGTAGCACAAGAATATGGTTTTCTTTTATTGTTTCAGCTACAATGAAAATGCACAAAAGGCATAGAAGCATAGATTTGTATAATACAGCAGTAGGATGAGAGTATGGAGGGCCTAAGAAAATTGCTGGCTAATATAAAGGTGGAGTGGAGCTTAGGGGAAGAAGGTTATAACTAGAAGTAATACACTGGTATGCACTTTAAAATTAATTGAATAAAACATGGAAGAGGCACGGAAGCACTAAAGTAAAAAATGGGGGGGGGGGGCGGGAGGAAAGGTATAAAAGGAGTATAGATGTATGGAAGAAGGAAGGAGCGAATGGGTATAAGTAAGGGTGATGTAGGGAGGTATGTGAGAGAAGAGTGTAGAGCAGTAGTGAGGCCATAGTTACAACCTTGGGGGTGGGCCTAGATGGACTAAGGGGGGGGGGGGTTGGGGTAGAAAGGGGGGTAAAGACAAATCACTAATACTAATCTACAAATACAATCACAAACAGTAAGGTGGCGAGATATGAAATATGTATGCACTACACGGTAAGGGACTCTGCCTATGAGCCAAGATTATTGTCGGACCACTCTCCATTCTGGGTTAGAACTGGATTTCCACGGATGCAACAGGTCGCCCACTGTGGAAGAAGTGAACCCGTTTTGGCTGACCTTACTCCCATCCCCAGATGGAATGGTAGGGCCTGCTACAGGAGTATTGGCAACTTAATAGGGGTACGGCCAGTGCAGAGGTGGTATGGGATACATTAAAAGCATTTTTGAGGGGGTGCTGATTATGGAAATATCGGGCATCAAGACCCGCTCCAGGGAATGGAGGAGATAATGTCCGGGATCAAATGAAAATCAGAGAACAAGCGCTGGTAGTAGATCCCTCTCAGAGCAATCAGGAATCCTGGGTAGGAGGCGCAATCTTTGTACAACTCGGTACTGTTGACGCAGCTGAGAAGAGGAAGATATTTTCACCAACAGAAGTCATTTTGAGGAAGGGGAAAACACGGGACACATTTCAGCACTGGTAGCTAGGGAGCAAAGGGTTTCCTTGAATATTTTTGGGCTATAAGAGTGGAGTCTGTGGAGACGCACACTCTCAGTTCTGATATCTTAGATGATTTCTATGAGTTCGTATAGGGAGCTATATTCCTCCAGAACTGAGATGGTAAGGCTCGGAGATGCACTCTTTTCTTCAGGGCTGCCCCATCCCCCAACTGGCTGAGGAGCATAGGGAGATGTTAAATCTCCCTATCACATTGGCAGAACTGAAGGAGGCTTTGGAAGGGGGGCTGCACAACTTGAATCTCCAGGGGGTCCAGATGGATTACCAGCGGAGGTATACTTCTCAATACGGAGGAGGTTATTTGCAGCCCTTGCTGGGAAGCATTATCTGAGGCAGTGGAAAAGGGAACTCGACCAGACAGTATGCAGGAGGCTATAATTATATTACTCCCTAAACCAGGTAAAGATAAGCTGTCCCGAGATTCATACCGCCCAATCTCCTTACTAAACACAGATATCACAACTTCTATCTAAAATCCTGCCAAAATGTTATCGCAGGTTTATAGATAGGCTAGTGCAGGGATATGCAATTAGCGGACCTCCAGCTGTTGTAAAACTACAAGTCCCATGAGGCAATAGCAAGGCTGACAGCCACAAGCAATGACACCCAGAGGCAAAGTACAATGGACTTGTAGTTTGCAACAGCTGGAGGTTCGCTAATTACATATCCCTGGGCTAGTGCATCAAGATCAGTCTGGCTTTATACCTAACCGGTCAACTGCCGATAATATAAAGAAGACTATATATGAACTTACAGGTGCCGGTGGAGTAACACGGGGGGTAGGGCTATTCTGTCACTGGATGCTACTAAAGCGTTTCGATAGTGTGGATTGGCCCTACCTCTTTGAATATAAACCCTGGCTCCTAATCCAACCTAGTTCATAACATGGGTAAAGGTGCTTTACTCCAAAACCAAGAGCTAGACTCCGAGTTAATAATGACCTCTCCCGCCCATTTGAGCTACACAGAGGCACCCGGCAGGGATGCCCGCTGTCCCCACTGTTGTTCGCCTTGGCAGTTGAGCCGTTGGCGATATTTCTTAGAACCACATTGAAGGTGGCTGGTTTTTGCAGAGGCCATAGGGAAGAAAAAATCTCCTTATATGCAGACGATATACTTATATACTTAGGCGATACGGCAGCGTCGCTGCAAACAGCAATGGGGATAATAGGAGAATTTGGAAGCTTTTCTGGGTTCAATATAAACTGGTCTAAATCAATATGAATGCCTATAGACCCACTGAGGGAGCAGCTACCATTAGGAGCAGAGCAGATCACTATATCAAGTAGGTTTTGTTACCTGGGGGTGGTGGTGTCCACGAATGCGGCTGAATATCTTCAGCTGAACTGGTCCACTACTTGCAAAACAAAGAGAAAAATGTGACAGCTGGTTGCAAACTCCCCCTATCAGTGGTAGGGAGAGCAAATCTAATTAAAAATCGGTATGGGCTCCACAACTCCGTATATATCTTCCATAACTCACGGATGTGATACCGAACAAATGGTTAAAAAGAATTGATACCCGATGTGGGAGCTGATATGAAAAAAAGGTAGCAAGGATTAGTTTTAACTACTATACAATATGGAAAGGATAGGGGGGGATTGGCGTACCTCACCCCAAAACGTACTTCTTAGCCTCTCAGATACAACAGCTGGCGGGATGGGATGGGACGGGGACGAAGAACGACCCCAATAGAAATATGGTGACCGATATTGACCCTTCATTAAAGGCAGCTTTCCCATCTTGAGATGGGCTTGCCCAGTATGCCACAATCAGCACCCACAGGAACTCTCATCAGAAAGGTTTGGGGGGAGTTACGGAAGACTTTGGGGACAGAAGGGGTGTTACCATTTACTCCAATATGGAACAATCCTGAATATGTAGAGCTACAGGATTTGAAAGGCTTTCAATTCTTGGAAACAGAGGGGAAATTTGGTTCTTTTCACAGCTATATGAGGGTGAAGTATTGAAAACGTATGAGCAGTAGTGTTGAGCAGAATATGCCATATTCGATTTTGCGATATATCTCGAATATATATTCGAATATTCGAGATATATTCGCTAAAATTCGAATATTCGTGATATTTTATCGAAAATAAATGATTGCGATTTTCGCTATTGCAAATGCGAAAATAATTGCGATTTTTTGACTACTGCGGTAGGAGCACTCTGATTGGCTTAGAATATTCGTGATATTTTATCGAAATATCGCAACATGCGAATGCCGATATTTATTGCGCAATTTCGACAAATGCTGTAGGAGCACTCTGATTGGCTCAGAATATTCGTGATATTTTACAATACAAAATAATTGCGAATATTCGGCAAATGCGGAAGGAGCACTCTGATTGTCTCAGAATATTCTTGATATTTTACAATACAAAATAATTGCGAATATTCGGCAAATGCGGAAGGAGCACTCTGATTGGCTCAGAATATTCTTGATATTTTACAATAGAAAATAAAAAGTGTTTTGCATTGGTGGTGATTCTTTACTCTATCCATCTGTCACAGCCGTTTGTCAATCAAACACCTTGAATATTGAACACGTTCATGCTGCATGCTTTGGACTTTTTTTCACTTCACATATCAAAGACCATTTTATGAAAGATTATTTTTCTATTATTGGGACTATATTTCTTTATATATTTGTTTCACTGTGTATTTCACAAGTTTATTTGCGCATGCTTATTTTATAATTTGCCCACATGTCTTGTCACTAGACATATTTTTTATTCTTGTAGAGCGACTCCATTTTCTGTCTTGTATTAATTTATGTTGTATAACATTTTGAGTTGCTGCGGTATTCTCCCCTTTTTTAAGGTATGCGCAATTTTTTCCTTCTTACAAAAAATAATAATATCAAACATACAAATATTCATAACATACACATACACAAAGCCCCCCCCTTTTGCATCAGAGACAATCAGAGTTCTCCTACCCACAGTTATCGAAATTCGCAATCATTTTCGCATTCCGCAATAGCGAAAAAATCGCAATTTTTTTTTTCAATTTGGCAACATAAAAGGATCGCCTCAGCTTAGCTACTCGGCCCAGGGTCTCTAATCATGACCAGCAATGCTTTTAAGACGTCGATAGGATGTGATCTGTTTTAAAAATCAAATTGAAAAAATTGCGAATATTCGGAATGCGAATATATCACCGCGAAATTCGAAATATAGCGCGATTTTCTCGAAAAAATATGCTATATTCGAGTCGAATATTCGCAATGCGAATATTCGTGAGCAACACTAATGAGCAGCTGTGCAGGGAATACCAATTAGCCCCATGGGGCTTCTATCAGTATCTCCAGCTCCGACATGCCCTACAGAAACAACAACAAACACGATCACTGATGAAACATCGCCGTCTCCTTTGATGACGATGGTTCTGCAAGCAGAAGCTCGAGAGGACTGATAACCAAAATATACGAGGGACTGTTAGCAACAATTCAGAACCATGCCTCCCTTAGAAGACGCAGAAGATATCGGGGAAGTAGACAAAGACCAGTGGGAGAGGGTGCTTGAATCTGTCCCGGTGGTATCCGTCTCTGCATCACACAAACTGTCGCAACTTTTATACTACACAGGGGCTATAGAACTGCGCCACAACTACATAGATGGGGAAGAAGGGACACCCCTATGTGCCCAAAAAGTAAGACCCAGCAGGCGGATTTCATACATTTGATTTGGAGATGCCCAAAGCTTCATTAGGTACTGGGAGGAAGTATCTCAGTGTAATACTAGAGTGGCACAAGTACAGTTCATTTGGATGCCCCTAGTATATCTGCTAGGGGGTCATTGACCTGGGAGAGTACACAAAAGGAAAGTATAATATGATAACAAGACTGCTGTACTTAGCAAGAAAACTCATAGCACGTTATTGGATGTCCCCACGAGAAACAATGGATTGTGTATGTCAACTCCCTGTTGGGTAGAGAACCCCCTGCCTACAAACGAAGGAAAGCAGAGGGCAAATTTGAGGAGATTTGGTATTCCTGGTTGAGAGACGTAAAGGTCGCATCACCAAAACTGGTGTTGGATAGACTATCTATGTAGTGTGCAGAGGACAGGGGGGGAGGGGGTGGGATATAGAAATATAGTGACGTACATTGGAATCTTATAGGAATATAAAAATGTTGTATAATGTATGTCATTTATTTAAATTGTAATGGATGCCGAATAGGCATATATATGTATGAATAAGAAAGATAAAATAAAGTGGATTAAAAAAACAACAACAACGTATATAGGGGAGGCAGGGCCACCCGTCACGTGACCCCGCACCCTCTGACGTACCCTCTGGTACGTCACTGGGTAAGCCCAGTCTTTCCCTCTTCCTGGGCTTCCCCAGTGACGCAGCAGAGGGTGTGGGGTCACGTGACGGGTGGCCCTGCCTCCCCTATATAAGTAGTGTCACAGCTTCAGCGCGTCATTCGCTGGGCTGTGTCCAGCGGTGAGAGGAGGTCCGGCGATGCTGCGCTCTGGATGGATGGATCTTCTCATCGCTGGAGATCACCCGTCGCTGAAAAAAAAAAAAAAGAGAAGCCACCGCAGCGACTTCAACATCTTAGAATGCGCCCTGATCAACACAAGATCTGCAGTCAAACACAGAAAGGAAATCCATGACTTCATCGTCCCAACACAATACAGACTGCCTCTTTATCACAGAAAGTTGGCTAACACCCGTCTGTAACCCATCTTAGCAGATTTGGTGCCGAAAATTATCGCATCCTAACCGAACATAGAACAGGACAAAGAGGAGGAGGCCCTTGCAGTGATCTACAAATCCCACCTTGCTCTCACCAAACCTACTCTACAGAACTCTCTGCCCTTTATGGAAACTCTGACCCTGCAGCTTCAAACTACCCAGAGGAAACCGTCCACATACTACTATGCTACAGACCGCCCGGACCAAAACGCATCTCCTCACACCCTTCTCCGAATTCCTCTCGACGCACACTCTGAAAACCAAAAACCTGTTGCTACTTGGGGATTTCAACCTCTGGGCTAACTCAACTCAGGATCCCATCGCTACCGCTGCATCGACCAACTGGAAGAACGGGGTCTGCAGCAACTGATAAAGACTTCAACACATACATCAGGTCACACTTTGGCTCTCATCTTCATACAAAACGTGAATGTCAACACTATGGACAATAGACCTTTACCATGGACGGACCACCACGCCATCAAATTCATATTAACCACCGATACCGTCCTTCAAAAACCCAAACTCCCAACAACTATACACTGGGCAAGATCAAAGAGAACATTACACTCTGAGCTCTTCAAAATCACACTAGCAACTAAAATAGACGTACCAAATCCGAACCACTCAACGGAGCAAACTCTCAACGCTTTAAACAAAGCACTACTACAAACAGCAGATACAGTCCGCTCCAAAACGCAGAGCTCTCACACCGAAAAAAAACTCAGGCTGGTTTAATGACTTTCTCACTCTACTGACACAGGAACGCAGAAGAGCTGAAGGAGCCTGGAGGAGGAACCCATCAAAAGAAAACCTCACAAAGTACAAAACCTCACCAAAAATTACCACAAAGCAATCTTTAAAAGCCAAAAAAGACCATTTCGCAAACACCATCTCCCAACGCCATAAAACCATCCACGGGAACTTTTTAAACTAGTCTCTAAGGGCTATGAACCCCTCCTGTTTGGAGCCCCCTGCAAGTGAGACACAAGAATTCTGCAACGAACTATCAGACTTTTTTATCGACAAAATTGAAAAGATTCGGGCAACAGTTCAACAGAAAAAAAACATAAACCCCACTCAGATACAGCAAGAAGAAGAAATCAACAAAACTTCGATGAATTTCGAGCTGAATCCCCAATTACCATCGACACCACAAAAAACATCATCAGAAGCCTCCGAGACAACACATCCCCAAACGACATCATCCCCGACAAAACTCTTGAAAGAATGCACGGACATCTTGGCACCCCACCTAACGCACATCATAAACCAATCATTCAGGAAGGGATGGTTCCGGACAACCTCAAACAAGGCTAATAAAACCTCTCTTAAAGAAGCCCAACCTCGATCCGAAAGACCCTAACCAGCGCAGACCGGTAACCAAGCCTGAACACGATCTCCAAGATCATGGAGAAAGCAGTAGTGCAACAGCTCCAGCCCCACCTGGACGACCACAAACTCCTAGATCCTCTACAATCAGGTTTTCGCCCAGGCCACGGCACAGAAACGGCTCTTCTCAAGATAAGGGATGACGCCCTTGAAGCAGCAGATGACGGAGAATCCTGTCTCCTAGTGCTGCTGGATCTTAGTGCAGCCTTCGACACAGTAGATCACAACATATTGCTCACGCGACTCAAAGAAGTAGCAGGAGTCTCTGACGCAGCCCTACCGTGGTTCGCATCTTTCCTGGAAAATCGTACCCAGACCGTGAAACTTGGAGATTCACATCAGAAACACGGACCATCACATGCGGAGTCCCGCAAGGATCACCCCTCTCACCTCTACTCTTCAACATCTACATCCGCCCGCTCCTCAAAATCATCAGCAGACAGGACCCTGCGTTACCACTCCTATGCGGACGACACGCAGCTTTACCTTCGAATCACCAACAAAAAGACCAATTTCTTGAACTTGGAAAGTGCCTCACACTGATCGACATTGGATGACCGATAGCTCCCTCAAACTTAACGGATCGAAAACAGAACTACTCATCCTTCACGCAAAATAAAAAAATCCATTGCTAGGACCACATGGACACCACCCACCATCCTCGGACAAAACCATCGCACCAAGCAAAAAAAATCAAAAGTCTCGGAGTCATCTTCGACTCAGACATGACGATGGATGCACAAATAGGATTCAGTCCGTCAGCAGCTCTCATCATCTGCTCCGCATGCTACGTAGACTCATCCCCTTTATCCCGAAAGAGACACGGCAGTAGTTGTCGGAACAATCATCAACTCACGACTCGACTACGCAAACTCCCTCTCCTTAGGGCTACCAAAATACCAGATGGCGCGTCTACAAGTCGTCCAGAACACGGCAGCCAGACTGGTAACAGGTAAAAAGCCGTGGGAATCAGTCGCTCCCAGTCTTGAGGTCCCTCCACTGGCTGTCCGTACAGGACAGGGTGACGTTCAAGACGCTCTGCCTCACCCACAAATGTTCACAGGGAAAAGCTCCTCAATACTTATGCGAGAAAATAAAACCGTACGTCACCAAGCGCATGCTTCGGTTCAACCAACCAAAACCTTCTCCAAATTCCTATATCCCGTTACAAATCGAAAGGAGAACGAAGATTCTCGGTCCAAGGACCACGGGCTCTGGAATGCTCTACCCACGACCATCCGCTTGGAAGAAAACCATCGGGCATCAGGAAAAAGCTAAAGACCCACCTCTTCTGAAAGATCTGTACTACTCTGGATGACAAGCGCCTTGAGGCGATTAAGTTCGCATTTGCTGCGCTATACAAGTTACTCACTCACTCACTCACAGACAACGTTGGAGCCGGGAAAGTGTGGATTATCACCGCTGAGGTTTTTTTTTTCTTTTTTTTTTTTATTAATAAAGGGACTTTATTCTTCGGGGTGTGTGTGTGGTTTTTTTTACAAGAAATTACACTTCCTTCGTGAAATGGTAGGGGTACAGTGTACCCCATTACCATTTCACACAGGGGAGGGGTCAGGATCTGGGGGTCCCCTTTGTAAAAGGGGGGTCTTCCAGATTCTGATTAGCCTCTCGCCGCCATACCCCCAAAACCAGCCGGGCAAGGGTTGTGGGGATGAGACCCTTTACCCCATCAACATGGGGACAAGGTGCATTGGGGGCACCCCAAAGCACCCTCCCAATGTTGAGGGCATGTGGCCTGGTGCGGTTCAGGAGAGGGGGGGGGCCGCACTCTGTCCCCCCTCTTTTCTGCGGCCGGCCAGGTCAACGTGCTCGGATAACGGGTCTGGTTATGGATACTTAGGGGGAACCGCACGTCTTTTTTTTTTAAATTGACGGCGGGGTTCCCCTTAATATCCTTACCAGACCTAAAGGGTCTGGTTATTGAATTTGCGGGGGACCTCCGCGCATTTTTTTTTCTAAAAGTCCGTGTTCCATTGACTACAATAGATGGCCGCTTGAGTCTGGAGCTCCGCAGCGCCCTGGCATAACGGCACACACAGCACCGACTTGCGGCCGGTGAGAAGCCGCTGGACCGCTCCATAAGCTGGGGGAACAGCTGGGGACCCTAATCATACTCAGAGGGCTCGTCCCTATGGGATCTAAGGCCGCGATTCAGCCCATTTTCGGAGCCGTTCTTATCCAAGATGGCAGCCGCGGCTCCCTCAGGTACAGCCATGGAGGAGGGAGACTCAGAGACCTCTGCGCTCGATCCCCCCCAGACACCTCCGGGACACGCCGTGAGTACCCTGCATGTCGCTGCTCCCTCTCCAGCATCCACAGAATCCCTCCTCAGCCACACTATAGAGGATTATATGCTATCCCCCCTGAGGCATACTGAGGCCTACCAGGCCTCCACATACCTCCCTGTACAGGGCAACTCAGATTCCCTCATCAACACAGCGGACCTCTTTAACAGGCTGTCTGAATTGCTTGACAGAGGGCTAACCACTGTTGCTGCTCGAATTACAGGGGACATTAAGTCTGATTTTCAACACCTTTGGTGACCGTATAGAAGCCATAGAAAACAAGCTTGAAACAACTGTGGCCAGGACCATCAAAATTCTGACCACATCCATATTGTACAGGAACAACTTGATATTGCCCTGAATAAGATCGACGACCTTGAAAAACGATCGAGAAGGTACAACTTCAGGTTAAGGGGGCTCCGGAGTCTGTCACGGATGTCACAGCAGCAGTCCAGGATTCATTAAAGACTTTATTCCTGACATTCCCCCACATAAATTGGAACTAGGCAGAGCTCACCGGGCCCTGGGTCCCCCGAGAAACGATGGCGCCCCTAAAGATATGGTGGTGACGCCCCCATTTCTATTCGGTGAAGGAGGAGATCATCAAAAGATCACGCAAGCAAGAACCTCTCCTTTGCCAGAACCATCCGATCCAAATCTTTGCCGACATTTCCACCTTCAACCATACAGCGGCAGCGGTCACTGAAACCCTGCTGACGGTTCTCTCACAATGAAGGAGATTAAAATATTGGTGGTTCATTCCCATTCGCTCTCAAGTTCACCTTCAAATCCAAGACCATACTCATTCCTCTGACCTTCAGGAAGGAGAGAGACTGCTCATGGGACTGAGATTTGATTACACTGGGCCCGCCACAGTCACCACCGAACCCCAACTCAGGAGCCACGAACGGTCAAACACCTTCCAGCCCCGTCTCGCCGGTGTGGACCAAATCCAACTTCAAGCGATCCAAGGACGGCAGACCCCCCCTGATGCAGAACTTGTCCTATACGGTTGCTCCCCTTTTCTTTATATTTTTCTCTCTTTGCCCAAATCTGAACAGACTTTGGACACTTTTCCGTGATCCGTGTTCTTATCCACTACGTCCCCTGAAGGAGGGAAAACATTCCTTCCCCCTTTTTTTTGGGGGGGGGGGGGTTGCCTCTGTTGTCAATGGTAGCCTTGACATGTACTGTATATGTTACACCCAGTTTGCTTAGTGCATTGCAAGTAGACCTCGTTCCAGGACTGTTATCCCTGAGGCTAAGTTCAAAAGCTAGTAAGCCTCACGTCATCACAGGGAATTCCCCTCTTGATGAGCCCACGGTCCAGGGAACCGCACCCAGTGCCCCTCCAGTTCCTCCATACCCCCATCCCCCACCCCTGCATCTGTATAACTTTTAATTCTAGATTCCGGTACGCAATCCTCCATCTTCCCCGTGCCTCCCTCTCACGTATCTAAGCTAGTCCAGTTTAGCCTTTGGAATGCATTATACCTGTTGTTAGTCGGACTCTAAGTTTTTCAATGCTTTTGTATAATAATACAGTTTGTTGTGCCTAGGCTGGGGTGCTCTGTTCTTGTGCCCCACCTACCCAATTGGCTCTGGATTTCCCGAGCCCATTCGGTAGGACCTCGGTCTCCATAGCGGAGACTGATTCCATTATTTGTTGTGTGGACAGAATGTTAGTACGCTGCTTCTGTCCCTTAGAATCCCTAGAGGATTATTTTCCCTTTCTCTTGTCTTCTCCTTCTCCTTTCTTTCTCTAACCTCTTTTCTTTTTCTCCCCTCTTTGCCGGCCTTCGGGATCCATCCACTGGGACAGCCTCTGACGGGGTACGGAGATTTCGCTGGAACGGGTACCGGAAGAGACTCAAGGACATCTCTGGGGTAGGTGATGGGTTTGTCGACGGAGGGCCTTTTACCCTATGATTGATGGCCGACACGCCCTCTCCTCCCCTGCGGGTTGCCTCCCACAACACGCAGGGGATAAACTCCCCCGGTTAAACGCCGGAAAATTTTACAATTTATGCACACCCAAAAGGTTGATGTAGTCCTACTCCAGGAAACTCACTTTCCAGGGCGGTATAATCCTTCTTTCCTGCATGAAAAATTTCCGATGTTTTTCCTCGCCAACGCTGAGGACAAAACTAGGGGAGTGGCGATCCTGATATCTAAAAAACTGCAAATTCAAGCCGCAACTAGAACACAGGGACCCAGAGGGCAGATACATTCTTATACAGGGGCACTATAGATGACCATATCTACTCAATCATATCGTATTATGCACCTAATCGGGGACAGGCTACGTTTTTTTCAGATGATGCTCAGGACACTAGGTCCCATGTTGAGTGGGACAGTCATTTATGGGGGGGGACTCAAATACAGCCCTAGACCAAGGTTTGGACAAAGCCAGGCCCCCAGGATCCCAGCTAATCCGCCCACCCAAGAGGAGCCTTAAAATAGCTAAGCTGATTCACCAATATGGCCTTGTTGACGCCTGGAGGAGAACTTAACCCTAATACACGTGACTATACACACTTCTCACACCCGCACCAATCATTTGCTAGGATTGACCACATATTTATCTCTGCAGCTAAAACCCCAGACCTACTCAAATCCTCTATAAGAGACACGGTATGGTCTGACCATTCCATAGTCCTCCTATCCCTTAGAAGAAGTTCACACCGCCCAAACCTTCTACAGTGGAAACTAAACAAATCCTTGCTCAGTGACCCAATGAGGGTAGCTGAAATTGAGAAAGCTATCCAAGAATACTTCCCTCTTAATGCAACTGCGGAGGTCTCCGCGGAGACCCTGTGGGCTGCTCACAAGGCCACGATCCGCGGCACGTTGATTCAAATTTCTTCTCGGGTGAAAAAGGAACACTCACTTGACATAGTAAAGCTAGAAAATGAATTTGATCACTTAAGCCGTCTACATAAACAAGACCCTAGACTGGTCGCCACGGCCGCATGGACGCAGCACGCTTATCTCTTAACCTAGCCCCTTACGTCACAAGCTGAAAAGCATATCCGCTGGAGCGGAGCTAAGTTTTACCACCAATGGGATAAAATGGGCCACATGCTTGCAGCCAAACTGACCCCCTCACCAGACAGCGATTCTTACCTAAAATAAGGGTGTCGGGCAATCAACACACCTTGAACCCGAAACCGCATTATGGAAACCTTCCATAGCTTTTACGAGAAGCTTTATAGCGGGGATAGTGAGGACAGGGAGCTCCACGTGAACTCTCTGCTGAACTCACTCCCAATCCCACAATTAGACGCCAAACACCATGACATCCTAGAATCCCCTATTACTGAAGAGGAAGTGCTGAATATCATCAAAAACCTAAAGAGGGGATCAGCCCCAGGACCGGACGGATTCTCTGTACCGTATTATAAGTCGTTTGCACAGACTCTGGCACTACCCCCTTACGAAATTCTTTAATGGTATGACCAAAGGAGAACCCTTAGACAGAACCCTAAATTTGGCTTACATATCTGTTATCCCTAAGCCATATAAGGACCAGGGGGAGGTAGGAAATTACAGACCCATATCACTTATAAATAATGACATGAAAATTCTAACCAAGATTTTAGCAGACCGCATAGCCTGCCTTAACAGCTTATATATTCACAAAGACCAAGTGGGATTTATCCCAGGCAGGCAGGGCCCAGACCAAATCCGTAGGGCGATTGATATAATTTTGATACTTCAATCGGGATGGGCGCAGGATTCACGACAGGAGGGGCTGCTCCTCTCACTCGATCTCCAAAAGTCTTTGATTCGGTCTCCTGGCCATACCTATTTAACATTCTACAAAGATGGGGCTTTGGTCAGAGATTCATGGGCTTAATGTCAGCGCTTTATTCACACCCGGAAGCACGAGTAAGGTTGCAGGGCTTCTATTCGGACACCATCAAAATAGCTAGGGGGACCAGACAAGGGTTGTCCCCTATCGCCCCTTATTTTTGCCATAGCAATAGAAACCTTGGCAATCGCCATCCGGACAAATCCTGATATACAAGGGGTTTTCCTGCGGTACACGCGTGCACAAATGCGCTCTGTTTGCTGATGACCTGCTGCTTCTCGTAACTTCACCGACGACCTCCCTTCCAAACATCTGTAAGCTATTAAATCAATTTTCCAGAGCCTCGGGCCTAACAGTTAATATTAACAAATCCCAAATCTTGAATGTGAATGTCCCCCCACGATCGCTGACCATCTCAAAAGCTCCTTTCAATCCAAATGGAGCGACACCAATATTCGATATCTAGGAGTAGATCTCACCCCGAGGGTGAGAACTTTTATACTCAGCCAATTTTCCCCCCATGTATGAGAAACTTAGCAAGGATCTTAAGGGTTGGGGCGCTCCACAAATTATCCTGGCTAGGGAGACTGCACGCTGCGAAAATGACACTACTTCCCAAACTGCTTTACCTATTTTGGGCATTGCCAATCCTGATTAGAAAAGACCACTTGCGGTCATTCCAAAGCAAACTGGTACAATTTATTTGGGGTAACTCAGGTCATCGCTTATCGAGAAAAGTACTTTACAGACCTAGAAGGCAGGGGGGTTTGGGTGCTCTGAACCTCCTGTGGTATTATCAAGCGGCTAGACTGGCACAGCTTTCAATTATCTACACACGCATGGAAAAGCCAGATTGGGTGCAGATAGAGAGGCAAGCAGTTCCTACGCACACTTTAAACTTTCTCCTCTGGTGCCCGGTAAAGGATCGCCCCCCTATTTTGTCCCCTGTGTTATCTACCTCCATCGCTCTTTGGGATACCTTGAAGAGACACCGGTCTCTGACGTCAGCCATGTCTCCTCTAGCACATATTTTTCACAATCCTGACTTCCCACCTGGTATGAATATCAAAGCCTTTCGATGGTGGTTGGATAAGGGATTATACCGCATTGGACACTTTCTGACCCCCCGGGGCCCACTCACTCAGTTTCTGTCAGAGCAAGCTGGAGATGCCTGACTCCGAAAGATTTCGATTCTTACAAATATCCCATTTCCTACATGCGCATTGCATAACAAGCCATTACCCCCATCCGCGACACTCTATGAACAATGTGCGGCCAAGCCACTGAGCAGAGGGGGGGGCATTTCTGTGATTTGCCTGTCACTGGCCTCAGATGATTCTAAGCTCCTGTACATGTTGGCCTGGGAAAGAGAGACTCAGATCAGTTGGAGCGTAGACACTTGGCATAGAAACGTCTTTAGGTCTTATGACAAGATACGTATTGTAGGCTTGATTGAAGCAAATCTTAAATTGCTTACCAGATGGTACCTGGTTCCAGCGAGGTTAGCCAAGATGTTCCCTTCCTCCTCGCCTCTCTGCTTTCGAGGGTGCAACATGTACGGTTCAATGGTTCACACTTGGTGGGAGTGCCCGAACATTAGAGGGTTATGGAATAAAATATTCTATATGATACGCAAGGTGACAGGCTGTCAAATTCCAAAAGATCCATCCATTGCATTACTTAATGACAGGATACCCAAAGTCTCCAAAGCTGTCCAATCTCTACTATTCTTCATCTTTCTCGGTACCAAATTAACCATTGCGAAAGCATGGAAACAGAATAGAGTCTCATTCTTAGCGGCCAAAAGCAAAATCGACTGGATTATGGCCCAAGAAAAAATGGTAAGCTCCTTGACAGACACTGTGGCACAATTTGAATCCATTTGGGAACCATGGGCCACTTATGTGGGTGCCCCCAGATGATCTTGGGTCATTGCTCTATGGTGAGTGTGGATCCTGGGGGCTGGCAGGATGGGGAATCTTTACCTCTTCACTCCTCTCTCTCTCTCTCTCTCTCTTTCTTCTCCTCCTATTTCCTACTTTGCTTTCCTTCCTCTCTCTTCACTTCTTTTCGGAGCTTTCGGTTCTGTGGGATCTATAAAGAGCTCAAGGAATGTTTCCGCTGAGGTCTAGTACGTGACATCCTGAAAACATTCAAGGCTAGACTAACCATTTGCTCTCCTGACTCACCGGTGAGAGTTTAATATCCAGTCTGTGCAATTCACTTCTTTCTTGTTGTACTGACTGGGTGACATACAATATGTTTTTAATACAAACTTCTGAACTCACTCAGGAAATTTTTGTTTCCCCGCTTTGGGTTACTGCTAAGACTTCATATTCCTTGACTTATTGTTATGTGGTCATAATGATCTCCACATTTATTGTATGGTTTATTGTTTTCTCTGATAATATACAATAAACATATTGAAAGAAAAAAAAAATTTGGAGATGATAAATCAGAATTTTTTTGGAATTTTGAGATATGGAACAGATTAGTTTGAAAATGTAAAAGATAGTTTCCACAATGATGGTATATTTTAAGACTTGAGTTGGAAAGGCTGAAGACTTGAGACTAAAGATCTCATTCACAGGAGGACATTGACGGTGCCTGGTGGGTGCTGTTTTGCTTTAAGGACGCTGTATGGTGTGCCAGAAAGCGCCTCATCCACCAGCGGGAGAGGATATCCATCGAGGACTGTCGCAGACCTACCTTCAGTCTGCTCAGAGACTATCACCTGATGGACTCTACGGAGGAAGAGGACGTCTGAAGATTTCCCCTTCCCCCCTCTCCCCCCACATGTGTATATCCACTAGCAGTTCAATAAAGCTTCGGGCCTGTGAACTCTTTCCTCCCTCCCCTACCCCACCTCCTCCTACCCTCCCCCATCACATCTGTTGTCCAGTTGAACACTATTTCGACAGTAAAATGACTTAAAATATTACATGTTTTTTGAAGTACTGATTTAAGGGTTAATGCAGCGTCATGCATGATATGATGTTTCAGGGTAGATTACTCTGAGCAACACATCAGGAATCATACCGCAGAATGAATGAACAAATTTAATTTATTTGTACGCTTGGAACTGTATTGTTATGCTCTGCGTCGCAGTACAGAGTGGAATGTACCCTATTGAAGTATTTGTTTTTTGTATATTTTCTTTGAAAAAAAAGTATACATTTTCAATCAAAAATCTGTTCTTATCAGTGGCCAGTAGGTGGCGTTATGCTGACCGTCCCTAGTACTCTGCAAGGGGGAAAGGGATGGCTGTCGGCAGATGCTAAGTCTGCAGGCGTGGAGGTGGAAGCCTTCTGATTTGGACAGAGAGGCATGAGGTCGAAGCTGGAGGGCTGGGCCTCTGGCCTGGATTTGGTGGTGCCTGCCCCAGTCAGTTGTTCAGGAGAGAACTCTTGCTCCTCCTTTCACCGGGAGGAGCTGTTAGTATTTCCCAAATGTGATTAGGTGGGAGGGATGGGGGTTGTGGGTAGTAGCCTGCTTAGGTGGGCTCTCCTCCTACCTTCCTTGCTGGGAAGGGTGCTGCCGGTCCGGACCGGGGGTCAGGGACCAATGAAAAGCCTGTGGAGATAGTGCCCCTGGAGTGGCAGTCCAGGGGTGCCATACATTGCACAAGTGTTGAGGGGCACTCATCGTGTGGCACCTTAGGTCACTGATCTCCACATACACCTTATTGACACCTGCCTCTAGGGCTGAGCCGTTTGGCTAGGACCAGGGGAATTTTTGTTTCCTGGCCGGAAGGGCCGGCCATCGTGTTGCACGTTGGCCACTTTCCACTCACCTCTCCCACCTTCCTTCCCCCCCCCCCCACTTTCTTTTTTATTTTACCCCCTTGTTTGTCACATTTTTGTCTTTTTTTTGTTGGTGCACAGCACTTTTATGTGTGAGTAGGGTGCAGGTCCTCGGGCCGGCTCTGAAAGTCTTGGGAGTGGGTGGACATGGGCTTCTGGCTTAGTTCGCCTGCTCTCATGGGGTCTCCCTTCGGGGGAGCCCCACCAAGCAGGGTTCTGTTTCGGCAGTCCCTCAAAGGATTTTGGGTCCATGTGGCTTTGGCTACTTGGACCACAGTTTACTCTTTTCCCTGCCAGGAGCCTAACGCCCCGGGGGATCAGAGCTGGGTCCTTCTTGGAGGACCAATTGACGCAGCACCCTTCACAGTTTTTTTGTTGCACCTCTTTATGTGTGTGCACATTTTTCCTGCACCGGGTGGAGTTTTTGGGTTGTGTTATGCACGCCACAGGCTTTTCAATAGAAAAAAATCTGTTTTTATCAGTTTAATATCTGATACGTTCTCTATCTGGGGACCATATATTAAATGGATTTTTAGAACAGGGAGATGGAAGAAGAGCTTGCTCTGTCCTCTCTCACGCAGTGTCAAAAACCAGAATTGAATGGAAAATCATCCAGCTTGCCTTGCTCCCAATGTTTGTTGCTTAACCTCCTCCTTGCAATAAACTGGCATTTAACCCTTGTGTCTTTGTCTTCATTGCTTCTTGTCACTTTTTTGGGGGAAGGAAGGGTTTTTGCTGCTCGCCAAATGACAATCTATGAAGTTAGCTATTCAGGAACACCTAGATTTAGTCAGTGCACAAATTTCGACAAGACAGCTAGTGTTCTACTCCTCGCTCTCCTAAGGCCCAAAATGAAGCCTTCAATAGGAGTGACCACCCTGTCAAACTAGGGGGCTGAATTTGCTCTATTGCTGCTGCAGCAGCTAGCTTGAAAGTGCAAATGATTTCCCTCATTAAACATGCATGAGGAGCACCTAAATCTGTGCAATTCTTGCTTTGGGATGACTAAATGTCAGAATGGGCTCCAGCAGTGTTGGGCAGGTGTCAGAAAAGTGTGGATTGGCCAGTAGACAGGGGATTAGGCCTGTAGACCAGCGACACCCGTCTGTTTGTGGATTCACACCCCTGGACAGCCTAGACTGGGGGGGAAGGGCGAGTGCTGGGCACAGGCAAACCAGCAACTCTCAGCGAGCCCTCCGGTAAGGCCGGGAAGCCGCTCGCTCGGAACAGAGAATAATTGGGTTATCGCTTCTCGGCCTTTTGGCTGAGATCAAGTGTAGTCTTTTACATTCGTGTTTCAGTCAAGAGGTGTCCGGGGTACCCGAAGGTCGGCCTTGGGGGGAGCGTCCCTTTTCAGAGGGCCCCCCCTTGCTGCTATTGGCCCTAGGATTAGTCCCCCGGACAACGAGTTGCGATCGCCCTTTTGAAGGCATTCTCTTGTGCTTTGCAGCTACAAAATGGCGGCCTGAGGAATTTGAGATTCGCTCGGTTTCCTGGTGAGGTCAGGTTTCGAGAAGGACCTAAACTGGAGAACCGTGGTCGTTGATCTTCTGATGGGTGCACTAGGCCCTGCGGTAAGAGACATATTAAAGACGCTGATTCGGGAAATCTTGCAGACATAATATGTTACTTTTGCTTCAACTGAGGTTGCCTGGAATACATATGAAAGATTCAAGTTGGTGGAAGAGAGTGACGTCGGGAGGAAGTTTAGAGTCCAGCCATTATTTATGCAAGAGGATAAAGTAATAACCATACATCTGTACAATCCCTTCGCCGACGTCAATCTGGCAAGAGCCAAGGTATTTAACAACTTTAAAATCTGGTCCGGAAGTACAGGTTTTTTGGAACCTTTAAATCTGATCCCGGTTGTTTGGGTGGGGTTAAAAGACCCCCTGCGGTCTTTACAATTGGAGGAGAAAGGGGGTTCCTGTTCAACACGGTCAGCCAAGGTATTGCAGGAAATATATGTTGTATGGGCATGTCAGCTGTGAATGTGACCAGGAGTTGAATTGCCGGTTTTGTGGGAAAGGAGGTCATGAGGCGCGGAACTGCAAGGAGGGAAGAGTGTGTGACATTTGCAAACAGCCTGCACATATGGCAAAGCAGTGTGGGAAATACCAGACGGCCAGGAAAGAGTGACTGTCTACTGTGCTACCTGGACCGAAGTACCCAGGCAGCAGAGGCCGCAAGGTGGTGCAAAGGGGGGGCACTGCTGATACACAAGCGGAGATTTGGATCCTTCTGGTGGAACAGGTGAGCAGGAGGTGGATAGGAGGGGAGGTGATGTTGCCCCTCCCAGAGAAGAAGGGTGAATCAGGAAGGTTTTGCATGCGGCATAGATGAGCGTTGCATGTCAGCGCAGCTGTTCGGTAGTTTGTCGGACAGCGACTCAGAGGAAAGTGACATGGACAGTGTCAGTAGCATCGAATGTGGTCAGAGGATGGAGGAGTCTCCTGATGCTCCTGAGTTATCAGACACTTCTGCCAGTAAGAGGGCCAGGGCGGATTTGCCTTGGACTGGTGGGGTGGTGTCTGGGAATGGGGATTCCGAGGAGGAATCTGCCAGCTCTCCGGTTCCCCGGAGGATATTGAAGCCCGAAGCGAATGAGGCAGAGATGGACTTTTAAGAACTTGATTATGGCTATGTCCTTTATTTTCTTTATGATGGCTCTGGTAGTAGGGTTTGTTAATGTGAGGAGCATTTCTGCAAAAGTGAGGAGGGTGGCGGTTTTTGAGAAAAAAACAATCATAATGTGGATGTCTTGTGTTTACAAGAATGTGGGATAATGAATGATCCTTCGGCTGATTGGTCATGCGGCCCTTCCGTGTGGGCGTTGGAGTGGTGGTTAAAAACCGAAATGTGAAAATTGTGGCGCATGAGGTGTTGGTCCCTGGAAGGTTACAGGTGGTGACGCTCGATTTTTTGGGCCAGCAAGTGAGAGTGATAAATTGCTATGCTCCAGCTGAGAAAAAGGAAAGAGTGAGTTTTTTTAAAACATTGAAAGTATACTTACCAGGGAGGGTTCCCACAGTCCTGGTGGGTGACTTCAATTGTGTAAGAAGGAATGAAGACCGGCAGGGGACTGGTGGTGATGGTGGGATGGATATTACAGACTTCTAAATGACATGATAAATGACTTTAACATGCATGAGGTGGAGGGGAGGAATTTAACTTTCACTTACCTGTCTGATAGAGGGACGGTGAGGTCTCGTATTGATTTTATTTTCTTATCCCAGTTTTGAAGGGTGAAACCTATAAAGTATCCCCTGTCCCTTTTTCTGACCATTCCTTGTTTTTTTTTTGTTCTTTTAAGTTGGAGGTGGAAGTGGAGGTGGGGAGAGGTACGTGGAAATTGAATGGCCTGCTTTGGCAGGATGGGGAGACTTCTGGGCGTTTTGCCTCCTTCTTCCAGACCCTGGAAAATAGAAAAGAGGGTTTTGATGACCTGTTGGTGTGGTGGGATTGGCTTAAAAACCAAGTGGCTTCTTTTTATAAGAAGGTGGGGGCGGAAAAAGCAAGAGAAAGAAGGGAGGCAGGGAGGAGGTTGCTGGAGAGTATACATTTCCTGTATCAGTGTAAGAGGTTGGGAATGGAAGTGGAAGAAGAACTGAAGGAAGCGCAGGAGAAGAGGAGGAAAATGGAAAAGGGATCGTTTTTCAAGCGAAAGTCCAGACGATGGAGGAAGACGAGAAGTGTTTGCGTTTTTTCTTCAAGAAAGCCTTTAGCCCAAAGAAGGTGATGAAGACAATGATGGATGGACAAGACGAAGTAAGAGGGAAAAGAATGAGAGACGTGATAAGGAACTTTTATGCTGACTTGTATGGAGAAGAAGACGTTGCTGCAATAGAGGAAGTGGAGGAGTATTGTGATGTGCTGCCAGGGGTTTTGAGGGAGGAGAAAGGTGCTTTCCTGCCAGAAGAGGTGGGAGAGGAAGAGGTTTTGAAGACTTTAAAGAAGATGGCCAAAAACAAAACTCCAGGAGGGGATGGAATTCCAGTTGAATTCTATATAAAATTTTGAGCAATCCTTAAAGTACATTTTTTAGAAGTGATGAGGTGTTGTATGGCGGAGAAGAGACTGTCGGCCTCTATGAAAGAGGGGGTTATCGTTTTGCTTTACAAAAAGGGGAATGAGAGGGAGGTCAAGAACTGGCGCCCAATCACACTCCTTAATGTGGACTATAAGTCTTTCGCTAAAATTTTAGCCGATAGGATGAAGGAGGTGGTTGGCGGGATTATCGGAAGTTGGCAGACGTGTGCTGTCCCGGGGAGGAGGATTGCTAGCAATCTGGTGCTCCTTAGAGATTTGGCCTTTAATGCGCAGAACAACAACTTGTCGCTTGCTGTCGCAGGGATTGACCTTGAAAAAGCCTATGACAGAGTATCCCATCAATTTATGTTTCAAGTATTAAAAAAGTTGGGTTTTCCTGCAGAATTTGTGGGGATGGTAAAATGCCTGTATACTGAAGTGAGAAGCAAGATTCTGGTCAATGTTTTTTTGGCTGAATCGTTTGAGGTAAAATCTGGGGTAAGACAGGGATGTCTTCTGTCCCCCCTACTTTTTATCTGTGTAATGGAGCCCCTATTACAGCACGTGCAGCAAGATAAGGCCTTTGAAGGTTTTTTTGTCCCGGGTGGAGGGGGGGAAAAACTGAAATCGCTGTGCTATATGGATGACACTGTTTTTCTTTGCAAGTCCCAAAGGGATCTGTCAAGGGTAGAATTACAACTACAGTGGTTTGGGAGTATGGCTGGGATGCGGGTCAATTGGGAGAAAAGTGCTTTTTGCATGCTTAGTGGATTACAGGACTTTAAAGAAACCTGCAAAACCAGATTAATGCAGAGAATTGCCTAAAGAAACTTTCCAAGAAGAAGATGGAGCTATGGAAGTTGCGGCGGCTTACACTGACAGGAAAAACCCTGATTGCAAAAGCAGTTTGTCTCCCTTTACTGCTTTATTTTGGACTAATTTTTCCATTTAACAAAAGATGGATGCATAAATTCACCAGGTTATTGTTTATTTTTTTCTGGGGATCCAAAATGGATAGACTATCCAGAGTTACAGTAATGAAGGAAGAGAGGTTTGGAGGACAGAATTTCCCAAATGTTGAGAGGTTTTTGGGGATGCACTCCTGGTTGCTGCATTTTAAAGTTTTTTCAAGTGGAGGAAGGGCAATGTACTTCATGAGGTATCTGATGGGATGGTTTGTGGTGGGATGGGGTTGGGGGATCCGGAACTTGACGCGACCTGTGGCCCTGGTGTCCCCTCCCTACTACGTTAAACTTAAGAAGTGGTATGACGAACATGGCCTAAAAGATCTGGGGGAGGGTGCAACAAATAAAGCCCTTTTGTGTAGGTGGTTAAGGAAGGAGGAGGTGGTGACAAATATTGCCGACCTTAGGACAAGACAAGCAGAAATGTGTTGGAAAAACCTAAAGACGGAAGGGGTGACTAACAAACAAAAAGAAGTTGTTTGGATGTCCTTTCATGAATGTTTATTAACAATGGTGTTCCTGAAAGCAAGAGATCTGGTCAGAAATGAAAGATGTGTAAGGGAAGGATGTGGCAGTATGGAAACTGTAAGGCACGTCTTTTTCTAATGTGATTTCGTGAAAAATGTATGGGGTAGATTGGTGGGGTTTGTGAAAAATATTTTGGAAGTGAAGGACGTTACACTGGAGTTATGCTTATATGGTTTAGTTGGTGGTGCATCTGATGTGAGGAGGAGAGGGTGGATTCTGTCTGCAATTGTGAAAGAAGTGATCTGGGAGGCAAGATGTGGATACAGGAAAGGAAGTTTTTTGGTGTCTGAAGAAGAATGTGAAAATTGGGTGCTAAGCAAGTTGGACTGTGTTTTGCTGTATGACCGGAAAATGTTGGGAGTGGAGGAGGCAAATGATTTTTGGAATTTTGGGAGGTGAAGGTTGTGATGAGGTGATGGGAAATGTTTTTATTGTTTGTGCTTAATGTTGTTTTTTTAAACTGTTGCGGTTTTATAAAACTACTTACCCGAATGATGATATGAACGCTGCCTGATCCTTTGAAAGTTTGCTTAAAGAAGTCCTGAGTATGTGATTCATGCTGAAGGGAAAGAAAATAAATAAAAAATCTGTTCTTATCAGTTTAATATCTGATACGTCCCCTATCTGGGGACCATATATTAAATGGATTTTTAGAACAGGGAGATGGAAGAAGAGCTTGCTCTGTCCACTCCACGTATCGACCTGGTATTGCAGTACCTCCAGGACCGGTGCACCCCTCTCTTACGCAGTGTCAAAAAATAGATTTAAATGGAAAATCATCCAACTTGTTTGTCTTGTGTCTTTCTTGTTGCTGACAATGTTTCTTGCTTAAACTCGATTCCTTGCAATAAACTGGCATTTAACCCTTGTGTCTTTGTCTTCATTGCTTCTTGTCACTTTCTTGGGGGAAGGAAGAGTTTTTTTTGCTGCTCACCAAATGACACTACTCTATGAAGTTACCTATTCAGTAACACCTAGATTTAATCAGGGCATCCAATTTTTGACAAGTCAACTAGAGTTCTACTCCTCGCTCGCTCTCTCTCCTAAGGCCCAAAATGAAGCCTTCAATAGCAGTGACCACCCTGCTGTCAAACAAGGGGGCTGAATTTGCTCCATTGCTGTGTGCCTTGCTGCATGCAGCAGCTAGCTTGAAAAGTCAGATGAGGCAAGGTTTTTAACTTTTTATCTGGAGGATCCCTTATCCTTTGACTCCCTCTAGTGGCTCTCATTTTTCAGGCCACGTTATGTTAACTAGGAGGCGGGCCCATGCAAATGATTTTCCACCTAAAAACGAGCACGAGGAGCAACGAGGAGCACCTGAATCTGTGCAATTCTTGGTTTGGGATGACTGAAGGTCATGACTGTGCTCCAGCAGTGTTGGGCAGGTGTCAGAAAAGTGTGGTTTGGTCAGTAGACAGGGGATTAGGCCTGTAGGCCAGCGATGCCCGTCTGGCTGCGGATTTCACACCTCCGGACAGCCTAGACTGGGGAGGAAGGGCGGTTGCCGGGTACAGGCGACCCGAGCCCCGGAGGGCCGAGTGCGGACTTCATTTTGTTCAGAAGAAAGTCATCATGGAACTTTTTGGGATGCCTCACGAAAGCATTTTTTGTGTCCAGTCTTTTCCAACCAGTGGATTTTTCGATGTCACCTTTTTCAAACAGAACAACCTACAGACCTGCCTTATGAGAAGATATGAGAAGTCGGAGGACCCATCCCTGTTGGGCATCAACTTCTTGCAAAGCACGGAACCAAAGAAACGTATCCCTCTAACAGTACAGATGTACAACCCCTTTGTGGGAGAGGAAGAAATCCAAGCTTTTCTCCATCGGTACTGCCTTACTGTGTCTGCTGGAGTTAAGCAACAAAATGTTTTTGGAACATTCAATGGGCACCGGAAATACTATGTGGAGTTTAGAGTTGGCGCAGTTGATGGTGTTGATCACCCACCTAATAGGGAAACTTTCTTTTGGGGATGACCCTCCTTATGGGAAGGGAGTGTGGAAGATGAACACTTCCTTATTGGAGCATGAAGAGGTTTGTTGTGCTTTTTCATCTTTTTTTCCTACGCTGGTCTCTGAGAAGGGCAAGTTTGAAAATATTCTTATATGGTGGGATTGGGTAAAGAAGAGGGTAGCAGTGTGGTTCCAAAAGGTGAGCATTAAAAAAGCCAAAAGAGAGAAGGAATAAGAACGCAAGATTGATGTCCCAACTGCACTTCCTCTATAAATGTAAATCCCTGGGGCTAGATGTTGAAGAGGAGTTACAGCAAGTGAGAGTGGAGAGAAATAAAGACTTAAGACAAAGAGGCAAAGGTACGGGTTATGGAGGAGGGAGAGAAATGTACACGTTATTTCTTTAAAAAAGCCCTTAACCCAAGGGGTTTCTTCTCAGCTATTGAATCACAAGGGAGGGAGGTGAAAGGTGAAGAGATGAAGCAAGAATTTAGTTCCTTTTATAAGAACCTTTACAGCGGACAAAGGGGGGCCCAGGAAGAGGAGATTGAAGAGTATTGCAATGTTCTGGAGAATTTGGTGAACGAGGAGGAGGTGGAGGAGTTGGGGATGGGTGTAATGTCTCCCGAATTATGGAAAAGTATTAAATCAATGTCTCCTAATAAGACTCCGGGTGGCGATGGTCTGCCAATAGAGTTTTATATCAAAAGCTGGTCGGTGGTGGAGGTTTATTTTTTGGAGGTGATGCTTTTTTGTGTGGATAACTGCTGCATCTCAGAGTCCATGAAACAAGGAATTATCACTTTGATTTTTAAAAAAGGGGATCCTAAAGACATTAGGAATTGGAGACCTATCACTCTCCTCAATTGTGACTATAAAATCTTAGCCAAATTGATGGCGAACCCATTGAGGGGGGTGGTAGGGAAGTTTGGTAGGAGATTGGCATACCTGTGCGGAGAATGTCCGATAGTTTGGTGTTATTGAGGGATCTAATATTTCATATGCAGGCTAACAACAGACCATTGGCAGTAGTTAGCGTGAACTTGGAAAAAGCGTATGACAAGGTGTCACATGCATTCTTGTTTCAATGCCTAAAACAGTTAGGGATCCCAGACCATATGAATAAGATCTTAAAGAGCCTGTATACTGACATCACTAGTCGTGTTTTAGTAAATGGGGACTTAGGGGCAGCGGTTGAGATTAAGTCGGGTGTCAGACAGGGTTGCCCATTGTCCCCGATATTATTCATTTGCGCAGTAGAACCTGTGCTTAGACATGTACAAAGAGACAAAGTTATGAAGGGGATCTTTCTTCCAGGGGGTGATGGACAACAGGTTAAAACACTGGCTTATATGGACGATCTGGTGTTCCTTTGTGGATCCCAGGCAGAGTTTAATAGGATGTGCCTGTCACTACGGATTTTTTCGGGCGCGTCTGGACTATCTGTTAATTGGGCAAAGTGTCAGAGATGTGATGTGAGCATGACCCCAGACATCAGGTCAGATATTATCCCAAAGACGGAAACGGTGAAGGAGCTGAGGTTCTATTTTGGGAGGAATCTCAATAGTCAGGTGAACGCAGAGGTGGCAGAAAATAAGATCAAAAAGAAAGGGAATTTCTGGAAATCAAGATCGCTGACTTTGCGATCAATGTCTTACCAGACAAAGGCAGTTTTTCTGCCGTTGGTTGTGTTTTTTAGCCTGGTATTTCCCCCTAATAAGATTTGGCGTAGGAAACTGGAGGCTGCTTTCTACCGCTTCTTTTGGGGATCCAAGATAGAGAGACTCAGGAGGGAGGTGGTGCAGAGAGGGGTGAGTAAAGGAGGGTATGAGTTTCCGAATGTGGGGAATTTTGTTGACACACAATATTGGCTGGGTACATTTAGAGCGGTGGTGAGTAATTGCAGGGCTGCAAGTATTATGAAGTATCATGCAGAGAGGTTGTTTGCAAGATGGGGTGGTGTGGGAGGGACCTATCAAAGCCTACATCCTTAATAACCCCCTCATTTTATTTGAGACTGAAGACATTTTATGAGGATTGTGGTTTGGAGGGGTTGGGGAGTGCTTGTACTGATAAGAAGAATCTGAAGTTGTGGTTGACAAGAGGCCAGACAGTTTGCAATATGTTCAATTCTAAGTCTAAAGTGGCTGAGGTGGTGTGGTCAAGGTTGAAATGGAGGGAATGGGCTTCCAATAGTCAAAGGGAAATTGCCTGGATGACATTCCATGAATGTCTGATGACGAGGATGTTCTTAAACATGAGAAATCTGAGTGGGTCGTACCAATGCCCTAGGGAGGGGTGTGCATCTCTTGAATCCGTGTACCACGTTTTTTGGGGTTGTTGGTTTGCTTGTAGAGTAAGGAGGCGGTTGGGTCAGTTTGTAAAGGAGGTGATTGGTGTGCAGACTTTATGTATGGAAGTATGGGTGTTTGGTCTGGTGGGTGGGGAAAAGGAGCTTCAGAAGAAAGTCTGGACGTTTTCATGTGTTATGTAAGAGGGTGTTGTGGGATGTTAGATGTCTGCATGTGAGGAAAAATACGGTACTGTCAGCGGAGGAATGTGTGGACTTGGTGCTAGCAAGATTGCACCTGTTCTATCTGCGAGATATGGAAAAAGAAGGTGTGGATTATGCGGAAAGGGTGTGGAAGAAACGGAGGTGGAGGGTGTGCATCCCAAGTCGGCAAGGAATGACATGAAGCAATGAGATGAGGGTCATATGAGCTACAATATGAATTTTAGGATGTAGGATGAGAGTTCTTTTTAGTTAAGAGTGTAAGGAGTTAATATGATATGAGGGAGGTTGTAAATTAGGGTATGAGTGTGTTTGGATGGAGGGTGAATGAGTAGGCTATGTTTACAGAACTTAGATGATGATGAGATAGCCATGTATATTGAAGTTTCGTGGAAGAAACACTAAAATGTAAAGGCTGTCTTAATCTGATGAGTTTGGGGAAAAAAATAAAAGAAAAAAAATTGCAGTACCTCCAGGACCGGTTCACCCCTTTCTTACGCAGTGTCAAAAAACAGATTTGAATGGAAAATCATCCAACTTGTTTGTTGCTGACAATGTTTCTTGCTTAACCTCAGCTCCTTGCTATAATAAACTGGCATTTAACCCTTTTGTCTTTGTTTTCATTGCTTCGTGTCACTTTCTTGGGGGAAGGAAGACCCTTTTTTTGCAGCTTGCCAAATGACACTACTCTATGAAGTTACCTATTCTGCAACACCTAGATTTAGTCAGGGCACCAATTTCGACAAGACAGCTAGGGTTCTACTCCTCGCTCTCTCCTAAGGCCCAAAATGAAGTCTTCAAAAAGCAGTGACCACCCTGCTGTCAAACAAGGGGGCTGAATTTGCTCCATTGCAGTGTGCCTTGCTGCATGCAGCAAGCAGCTAGCTTGAAAAGTCAGCTGTGGCAAGGGTTTTAATTGTTATCCATAGGATCCCTTAGTCTTTGACTCCCTCTAGTGGCCCTCGATTTTCATCCACGTTATGTTAACTACGTCCACGTTATGTTAACTAGGAAGCCGGCCCATGCAAATGATTTTCCTCGTTGATTCTGTACGAGGAGCACCTGAATCTGTGCAATTCTTATTTCGGAATAACTGAAGGTCATGACTGGGCTCCAGCAGTGTTGGGCAGGTGTCAGAAAAGTCTGGATTGGTCAGTAGACAGGGGATTAGGCCTGTAGGCCAGCGCCGCCCGTCTGGCTGCGGATTTCACACCTCCGGACAGCCTAGACTGGGGGGGAAGGGCGATTGCCGGGTACAGGCAAACGGGCAACTCTCAGCGAGCCCTCCAGTGAGGCCAGAAAGCCGCTCGCTCGGAACAGAGAATAATTGGGTTATCGCTTCTCTGCCTTTTGGCTAAGATCAAGTGTAGTCTCGACTGCCTGATTCTTGGTCAAGAGGTGTCTGGGGTACCCGGAGGTCGGCCTTGGGGGGATCGTTCTCTTCGGAGAGCCCCCCCTTGCTGCTATTGGCCCAAGGCTTAGTCCCCAGACAATGGGTTGCGATCGCCTCTCCCTGCCATCCATGTGGTGGGGGTGGGATCGGTGGGCGAGAGGATGATTGGGCCTCCTAATGCACCCAATACTTTGAGACTGGCCGTGGCCGAGTCTAAACGTGAAGCTGTTGGTTTGCATTTTGTCCAGAAGAAGTTGGTCGAGGAACTTTTTGGGATGGCGAGAGAAAGCATTTTCTGCGTGCAGTGTTTCCCTACCACCGGTTTGTATGACATTACATTCTGGAAGACGAAAGATCTGCAGACATGCCTGCTTCGGAAGGGAGGGAAGGAAGGCCATGAACTATTGGACGAGATCATGTTCCTGTCAAGTGAGACTAAAGTCCGGCTCCTCATCACTGTACATATGTACAACTCTTTTGTACAGGATGGGGAGATCGCTGCCTTTTAGCATAGGTACTGCGAGTCAGTTTCTGCGTGCGTGAAACTGACGAACGTTTTCGGTACCTTTAATGGGCAGCGTAGATTCTAGGTCACCTTCCAGGCGGACAAGGAAGGGGTCGGTGGCATCTGGCACCCCCCCCGAATCCTTCTCCATAGGGCCGGAATCGTGATTACCTGTGGTACCCTGGCCAACCACTTTTCTGCAGGCAGTGCTTTGCCTTTGGGCACACAAAGGACCAGTGCGAGGCGGGGTTGACCTGCCGTAACTGCTTCAAGCAGAGTCACGGGGTGAGCCAATGTCCAGAGAGTAAGAGCTGCCACATCTGTGGGAGCCAAACCCACCTGGCTAGGCAGTGCCCGAAGGTTTCAAAGCCTGGGGAAACATCTGAATCCACAACCGTGGTGGCGGAAGATCGGTGGAGGCTCCAGCAGCGGTTGTGGAGAGACGGGTACTGTTGTACGCAGATGTGGCCAGGGGTCCTCCGGCTGCCGCGGTGAACTCCGGCGACCAGACCACAGGGCTACCCTAGGAAGTAGGGGTGTGGGCTGATGCCTGCCCACCTATAGAGGGTGAGCCCGGTCCCTCCCCTCTGGACGCCGTGGGGGAGGAAGGGACCTCTTCTCTTCCCGAGAAGAGTGTCCCTGACAATCTCATGGCGGAGGGGTGCGGCATGGAGTCGGAGGACTCAGAGGCGGAGGAAGAGATGGAAGTGGGGCAGCCTTCCTTAAAAAGGAAGATGGAGGGCGCAGAGGCCCCTACTTCCTCCCAGGACATTGGCTCATTTCCAGATTCCCCGGACCCCGGGTCATCTGAAGCAGTGGTCGACTCGGACTCCTCACTTGCACCATCTTATGTGAGCACTGGTCAGGTGTCCAGCCTGCAGGAGGTGATGGGGTACTGCAGGCCCAGTTCTAAGGAGAAGAAGACCGGAGGGGTAAGTCCAGGGTCGGGGGTGAGCCATCGTACCCGATCCGGAAAAAGCAAATAGAAAAAAAAGTCATGACGGGAGTATGATCCCTATCTAATATTTTATGGCCTTACGGGTATCTTCCCTCATTTGCAGAAGTATTGGGACGTCCTGTAGGCGGGCAGCTGTGTTTAACATCTTGTCTGGGTATGCTGCCGACATTTTCTGAATACAGGACTGCAATTTGAGGGAAGACCCGCCCACCGCAAAGTGGGATCAGGGGGTTGCGATGTGGTCCTTCGGCCGAAGCAGGTGTACGGGTGTGGGGATACTTTTTAAAAATAGGAGGATTAAGGTTTTAAGGAAGGTGGAGGTGGAGGTGGGGAGGGGTTTGTGTGTGTTTTTAGAATATGGGGGTGTTTGTTTTAAGTTGTTTTGTGTGTACAGACCTGTGGAGAAGAAAGGAAGGCTGAACCTGTGGGAGAAAATTACGTTTTTGTTGGGGGGGGGGGGGGATCCCGTTATTGTGTGTGGGGATTTTAACTGTATTTTAACCAAGGGGGATAGGTGTGGGGGTGGTGGTGGGGTTATTGATAAGTCGGGAAAGGAGTTGGGTGAGGTTTAAAGTTTGTTTGGTTTGAGAGATGTGGGTGAAGGTGGTGGTTTTACATATTTTAGTGATCGGGGAACCGTACAATCACGTATTGATTTTTGTTTTTTTTCCAAAAATTTGCAGGCACAAGATTTTACCGTCACACGGGAGCCTTTCTCGGACCATGGTAGGATCGAATGTGTTGTGTGTATGGATCCAGAGGTAACGTATAGGAAAAGGTGTATGGTAGTTGAATGTGGAGTTGTTGGAAGATGAGAATGTGAAAAGAGAGTATGGGGTGTTTTTGGAAGACTGAAGAGGAGGAGGAATGATTTTTTAAGTGTGATTGAGTGGTGGGAATGGGTGAAAGTGCAGACAGAGTTTTTTTGTGAGGAAGGGGTGTGAGATTGCAAGGAAGGAGCGTGAGGTGTATGAATGGTGGCTGAAGAGGTTAGAATATTTGGAGGAGCTGAGAGAATGGGGAGAGGATGTGGGGTGGGATTTGGTGGAAGCAAGAAGAAAGTTGAGAGTGTTTATGGAACGGAGAGGGAGAGAGATTATGTCGCAAGCGAGGATGGTGGTGAAAGAGAAGGATGAGAAGTGCATGCGTTTTTTCTTTAAGAAGGTGTATGGTGGGAGGGTGGATTTGTCAAGTGTGTTGGATGAGAATGGGCTGGAAGTGAATGGGAAGGAGAGAGTGGGGGAAGAAGTTTGTAAGTTTTATGCGGAGTTGTATAAGGAGAAGAAGAGGGATGCGAGAGTTGAGAAGGATGTGTTGAAGCAGGTGGAGATGTGTTTGGATTTGGATGATAAGAGTATGTTAGGGGGGAAAGTGAGTAAGGAGGAAGTTGATGAATGTCTTGGGAGTGTGAAGAAAGGGAAAACGCCCGGTAGTGATGGTTTGCCTGTTGAGTTTTATTGTGCGTTTTGGGATGTGATTGGTGATTGTGTGTATGAGATGGTGATGAAAGTTCTGGAAGTTGGGAGGATGCCTGATTCTATGATGAAAAGTGTGATTGTTTTATTATATAAGAAAGTAGATAAGCGTGAGTTGAAAAATTGGAGGCCTATATCGTTGAATGTGGATTATAAGGTTGTGGCGAAAGTGTTGGCAAATAGGTTGCGTGCGGTAGCGGAGAAATTGGTGGGAGAGGAGCAAGTGTGTGCGGTGCCTGGGAGGTCGATTGCAGAAAGTTTGGTGAGTCTGAGGGATGTGTTGCGGTTATGTAAGGAGAGGAAGCAAGAGGTGGCTGTGTTGGCTGTGGATTTTGAGAAAGCATTTGATAGAGTGTCGCATGAGTTTATGTTTAAAGTGTTAAGGAGAATGGGGATACCAGAGGTTTTGATTAGGGGGGATTAAGTGTTTGTATAGAGGTATGGTAAGTAAGGTGTTGCTGAATGGATGGCTGACCAATGACATTAGCATTGGGTCAGGAGTGAGACAGGGATGCCCGTTTTCGCCTGTTTTGTTTGTTTGTGTAATTGAGCCGATGTTGGCAAAAGATAAGTGTGTGAGGGGAGTGGAGGTTCCTGGGAGTGGGGGTAGAGTATTGAAGGTGATTGGATATATGGATGATGTTACTGTGGTTTGCAAAGATATGGTAGGGTTAAGGAGGGTGAAACTATTGATTGAGATTTTTTGTATGGCAAGTGGGTTTTGTGTGAATATGGAAAAGAGTGAGTGCAAGTTGTTTGGGGTGTGGGGAACAGTTGAACAATGTGGTTGGAAGTTTTGTGTTGGAGGTTTGAGGATTTTGGGTGTGAAGTTTGATGGAGATTTGTATGGGAGAGAGAGTTGGCAGGATGTTTTGGCGAGAGTGAAAAAGAAAACAGATTTCTGGTCTCTAAGGACTTTATCGTTGAATGGGAAAGTGTTGGTGGTAAAGGCTGTGTTGATGCCGATTTTGTTGTTTTTGTATTATGTGTTTCCAGCGCCTGATAGAGTGATAAAGCAGATTGTGAGAGTGTGTTTTTCGTTTTTTTTGGTCGTCGCGGATGGAGAAGTTGAAGAGAGAGAAAGTGATGAAAAGTGTAATGAATGGTGGGAAAGGTATGGTGAGTATTGAGAAGTTTCTGGTGGTGAAGTATGTAAGTATGTGTGTGAAATTAAGCGAGAAATATAATATTGCAGGATGTATGGTGAGATATGCTGGGGGGAGTGTGTTGCGGAAATGTAAGTTGTGTGTGGTTGATTTGAGGAAGCCTGTATGTTTTGTTGCGCCTTGGTTTTATGTGAGGATTGATAGGTGTATGAGGAGGTATGAGTTGCGAGATGTGACGCGGGATAAATGGTGTGAGAGTAAGAAGATTGTGCAGTTGTTGAAAGAGAGAGAGGAAGTGGAAGGAATAGGTGGTTTGAGAGTTGCTGAATGTAAGAAAGTCTGGAAGAATGTGTGTTGTAAGGGAGTGGATAATAGGCAGAAAGATATTGCATGGATGGGGGTGCATGGGTGTCTGCCTACGAGAGAGTTTCAGAGGAGGAGAAGGTTGGTTGATTGTGAGGTGTGTCCGAGGAGTGGGTGTGGGGGGATTGAGAGAGTGATACATGTGTTTTGGGAGTGCCGGTATGCTAGGAAAATATGGAGTAGGATGGAGAAGATGGTGAAGAGATTGACTGGTGTGGATGTTTTAACGTATGAGATGGTGTTTTATGGTTTGTGTGTTTTGCCGAGGAATGAGGAGAGATTGTTGTGGATAGTGGTGAATTGTGTTAAGGAATGTTTGTGGGATGTACGTAATATTTTTATTTTCAGACAGGAGATTGTGAAAGTGAGGGAATGTGTTGCCATGGTCCGAGGAAGGATTTTTAATTATGTATATTATGATTTTAAGAGATTGGGTGAGGGTGATGCATGGAGGTTTTGGAAAATTGATATGTGGAAGCAATGGTGTATATAATGTGTGTTTTCTTTGTGTTCGGGATTATGTTTTTGATGTTTTGATGAAATTAACATTTTATTTTTTGTCTTTCAGGGTGAGTGCAGGTGGTGGTGAAGGGAAAGTGTGGAGCAAGCGTTGAGGAGTGATTTTTGTTTGTGTAGGGATAGGGTTGAGGGACAGAACATTGTAGGGGTAGTTTTTGATATATTATATTTTTGTACTTTTGATGGGTGGAAGGTTTTTTTTTGTAAAATGTTTTCTTGTTTTCTTTATTTTCATTATCGTTGTTGTATTTTTTGATGATGTATGCTTTGTTTTTGTCATTTACCTTTGGGGTTTTGTGGGTGGGTTTTGGGAGGGATGTGGGTGTTGTATGTAAATATTGTCGGGGGCGTGGCTTGGCGCGCGGTGCGAATGGCAGCGGTGTAGAGGAGCTCCGACAACCCGTGGGACCCGAGAGCTGAAACCGGCCGGAATTTAACGGATTATGTCCTCCCAACTCAGGAGGGGGATCTCACAACCGCTCCCTACGTTCCCTGGGCACCTCTAAAAAGAAAACAACCCCCACAAACTTAAGCAAATTCTGCTATAACGGCAGCAACAAGGCTTCCAAAATGGCGCTGCCGCTTAGGCTGAACATGGAGGAGGACTTGGAGGACGATGAGGTATCCCTTCAAGCGTCCGAGGACTCATCAAAAGGTACTGAACGTGCAGATGCTCCCCTGACATACGCTGCAATGACTGACATAGCAGCAGACATAAAAAATTCCTTCTCCTTAGCCATCACAGACATTAAAACTGAGTTGCTCAGGCTCTCAGAGCAGATGGCGGTGACGGAGCATGCAGGCAAAAGGAGGGACAGGGCCCTGCTTAGACTTGATGATATTTCTGCCAATCATGCACAACACCTAATCGATATGAACAGGCAGATCGAAGATTTAGACAATAGAGGACGCAGACACAACATTAGGGTGTGAGGGGTCCCTGAGTCGATAACACCCGAGGGTGTGAAGCCGGCATTGTCCTCCATCTTCAACACACTGCTGGATAGACCGGAGCAATCCCCCATCGAATTTGACCGCGCTCACAGAGCACTTAGACCCAAAGCCCCAGATGACAACCCTCCTAGAGACATTATATGTTGCCTGTAAAAACTTTGGTTTAAAGGAGGAAATCCTGCATAAAGCAAGAAATGCAGATCAGATCCAACATGGCGGTGCCACAATCCAGCTGTTTCAGGATCTCTCTCCAATCACCCTTAAGAACAGAAGAGCACTGAAACCCCTCCTCGCCATTCTCAGGGAGAAAGGGATTAACTACCGATGGAAATTTCCATTTGCACTGCAAGCCGCTTACATGGGCAAACAACACCTGCTCAGAGTTCCGGATGACCTCATGAAATTCTGCGAGGCCCTGCAGATCGTGCCCGCAGAGCTACCAGATTCGTATGCAGAGTTCCTACTGCCACCTCTCATCAACAACCCCCAACACTCACACGGTCCGTCATCTCTCTTCTCTCCACAACAACAGAGGAACCAACGCAGCAACCCTAACAGGCGTTACAATGATTCCCCTGCACCTTCAAGAAGCTCCAAAAGCCCTAGAATGAAGGAGGCCCACCGTGTTTAAAGCTTTCAGGCACCACGCTACTTTACTCGTCAGACCTGGATCTGGCTCACAAGCAGTGGAATGACACAGCTACTGTTCTGGTCCCCTTACCTCGGACCCCCGGTTTTGAAGTTACAAGGTTTTCTTTATTTTTAATTACACCTATTCTTCACTCTTATTTTTACCGTTATATATGACTCCTCTGTGATACCTCATCTCAACACGCGTCAGTAGATGGAGTTCTTCAGTCCATCCGCTAGAGGCCGCTCCATAGCAAGACAGCTTCCTTAGTGCTCACGTGCTGCCCCTTATTTTACTATTTCGATTTTTTTTTTTTTTTGCTCCCTACATACATCACGCGTCGAGCAGGGACTTGGTAACATAGCAGACCATCGGTCGCCCACATAATAGAGCGATATTCCTTTACAGGCTCTGAACATAACCCTTTTTATCCTCACTGTTTTTTTTGTGTTCAAACCACCACCTTTACCCCAGGTCAATGCCACCCTTCGTGGGGAAATGTACAGCAGCAAGGGGAGACGAAAAGCCCAAAGTGAACTTCACTATTGACCCACAGTCATCCGAAGCACAGATGCCTCTACCCAACGCTCCTGACATTTTAACATTCAACCGATCGGGCCATCCGTGAGTACTTCTTTACATTGTTCAGCACTCACATGTCGGACTGCATCCCTTCGGCCTGGACCGTAGAGTTGAGAGGAACTGGTGTACACTTACCAACCACGTGTACACACGAGGTCTGACTTAACCTTAGCCTACGCGGTGAGTGTGTGCATACCACGTGCTTACCACTTCTCCTTAGGACCACTTACCTGGCTTCAGTGCTGCTCTACATAGTCTTTAAAGCACATTAGCAGACAACCCAAATTCCAGCTCGACCAGCGTATCACAAACCTTTGCTTTTATACATCTCAGGTCTTCCTCTGGTATTTTTTGAATTCTCTGTTGTTGATATACCTGTTTTATTTCTATGTTTGATCTTTTTCCTGTCCACGCTTCCACGGTGGAGATCCGTCCCTGCTAGGCTGTTATGGGCAGCACAGGCCCTAACGCTACTTTAAACAGACGCTAAAGTACATTAGAAAATGCCTCGGATCTCCACCCTGCCAGTATTTCACAGACCTTAACTACTGTTCATTCCAGGCTTACCTCGGATGCAACAGAGGTTACACACACATTTTACGGACATTGTTTTATGTTCTTTTTTTGATCTATTGTCGCTGGTTCTTTAGCCTGCACCCCCATGATGGGTAGCCCTTATGTTGGGTCATTACAGACAGCAGACATATGTTCTGACACTAAATTACATAGCTAAATAATCTTATACACCCCACTCTACCACCACTCTACACCACACCACCACTCTACACCACACTGACATAATCTAACACCTAAGGTCATCACGGAACACCACAGCCACACACCTAGAATGACCAGAGTAAAGCTTACTTACCCCTCCAACCCTGCCCACCGGCTTAAGTACACTATAACCTCACTATCTCATGCATATGGATCCCGCGGCCTCGACCCCCACACATACAACTTCATTTTGTGACAGAACACTAATTGTCACGAGCACTTTCCGTGGTTAAATCAACTACGACGGATTGTGCCCCGCGAAGATTCGCGCCCGCGACTCCCACTCACCCCCAAGAGTACATACTAGATCTTAATATTCAAGACTCTATTTAACTCACCACCCTTTGGGTGCGTATTTGAGTACAACTCACACCTACCTTTTCCCTCTTCACCCACCCTCTTGATCCAATTACCTATCCCACTCCTCTAACCCACCTCCCTCCTCTTCCCCCTTCAACTCCCACCCCACCACCCCCTCCCACCCCACCTAATTCTACCCAGAAGGCTAATACTCCACAAAATGGCTTACTCCTTCCTAGGTAAATCACCCTCCCTCATATCGCACAACATCAACGGATTGAACATCCCTGAAAAACAAACAAAACTGCTAAAAGAACTTAAAAAGGCCCGTCCCTATGTGGTCTTCCTTCAGGAAACCCACTTTAGAGGACAGAATATTCCCAAAATCACTGACAATCTTTTTACGAAGGCCTATCACGCCACTAACCCCCTGGCCAAGACCAAAGGTGTTTTCATCTTACTCAATAAAGATGCACCCTTTATACTACAACACCAAATTGCCGATCCAGAGGGCCGCTATATCTTTCTAAAAGGCACATGGGGGAGGCTCCCCAATCACTCTTGCCAACGTCTATTTCCCCAACACGGCCCACATCACTTTTTGCCGTAAAATCATCGACGAACTCAAATGGTTTGCAGAGGGTTGTATTGTTCTGGGGGGCGATTTTAACATGCCGTTATCCCCACTAAGAGACACTTCAAACGGTTACACACGTTTCCTATAAAATACTAAAACGCATCAAGATTTTGCTCCAATCCCTAACACTAGTTGACTCATGGAGAACGATACACCTCAGAGAAGGATTTCACCTTCTTCTCATCCCCCCACAAAAGATACTCCCGCATTGACATGATTTTTATTACCCAAAGAGATGTAGGCAGTATACTAAGAGCTGACATTGGCATTTCCCTACAACTTGACTCAACTAAACGCTCCTCTTTTAACTGGAGACTTAATGCAACACTACTTACTGACCAGGAAGTAAGAGATGACATACACCAGACAATCACGACGTACTTCCAGAATAACAGAGAAAAGGACACAAACCCCCTAAATAACTGGGAGGCGCACAAAGCCGTAATCAGGGGCGAACTAATAAGGTGGGGCTCCAGAAGGAAAAGGGAGAGAGAGGACGAAATCACCCGATTATCACACCAAATAACTAAACTAGAAACCCAACATAAACAATCCCTCTCGATAACAGTAGAGGAAGAGCTGCTAACTTGTAGGTCCTCATTGAAACAGATCCTGGACATCAAAATTAGGAAAGCCCTCTTCTTCCGGAAAAACATCTTCTATGAACAAGGGGACAAAAGTGGGAAACTTCTCGCAAAAGCTCTCAGGGATGCCCACTCAACAAACCTTGTCCACGCCATTAAAGATAGTCAAGGGGTGTTAAATCACGACTCAGGGAAGATAGCTAACCTTTTCTCTAATTTCTACAACAAACTCTATAATCTCCCTGACCAACACAAACCACACCATGTCACAACCACCAAACGAGAAGCAATACTAAAATTTCTAAAAGATAGCGAACTCCCAACACTCAACCACGAAGACACATCCAAATTAGAAGAACCTATAAACCTTTTGGAGTTGCAAACAGCTATTACGGACTTATAAGACGGCTTTACGTCTCAATATTATAAGACTTATATGAACATTCTATGTAAACCCCTTCTTTGCTCCTTCAACCACCTAGCGAAAAACAAACACGACTCCAGTTCCTTCCTGATGGCCCACATTGCGGTAATTCCCAAGCCCGATAAAGACCACTCTGACTGCGCTAACTTCAGACCCATATCGCTACTAAATACTGACCTAAAACTCCTAGCAAAGATCTTGGCGAACAGACTGAAACCCTTACTTAACAAAATAATAGGCCCGGAACAGGTGGGCTTTATGCCAGGGAGAGAGGCGCGTGACAACATCACAAAGGCACTCAACCTGATACATTTGGCCCAAGACTTCAAACTCAACGGGATGTTATTATCCACCGACGCCGAAAAGGCTTTTGATAGAATATCCTGGGACTACATGTTCTCCACCTGCACTCATATAGGATTGGGGGGAGGCATGTTGTCCTGGCTATCGGCCTTATACCAACATCCAAAGGCCAGAATAAAAGTTAACAACACTCTATCCAATCCAATAGATATACGGAATGGGACACGCCAGGGGTGCCCACTCTCTCCCATACTCTTTATCATTTCCCTAGAACCCCTGATCAGAGCTATCAACTTGTCTAAAGATGTAAGAGGCTTTAAGATAGGTAATAATGAGTTCAAAGTAGCTGCTTATGCAGACGATTTACTGTTCTTTCTCACAAGACCCTTTTTTTCCATCCCCAACCTACAAAAATTTATTTGAAACATTTGGGTACATCTCCAATTTCAAAATTAACAAATCTAAATCGGAAGCCCTTAACCTGACCTTAACCCATGACCAAGTTACCCACTTGAAATCCAACCATTCATTCCACTGGGTCCCCTCCTCCTTTAAATACTTGGGTGTCCACCTAACCAACAACATAGACTCACTTTTCCAGGCCAATTACATTCCACTACTGCGATCAATTACTAATGACCTTCATAAATGGACTCCAAAAATGTTTTCATGCCTCGATCCTGAAGATGACAGTCCTACCCAGACTCTTATATATCCTCAATGCTCTACCCATATCTGTACCAAACTAATTTTTCACCAAACTACTCAGAATACAAAGACGGTTCCTATGGGCTGACAAAAACCCCAGGATCAACCTTCCCCTACTTACTCTACCTAAATGCAAGGGCGGGATAGGACTTCCTGACTACAAAAAGTACCACCAGGTGTCACATGTCACCAGAATAATAGACTGGCACTGCCACAGCAAGGAAAAAGACTGGGTCAAGCTGGAACAACACCTAGCTCCCCAACATACCTTGTTCTCCCCATGGACCTCACACTCAAAACTAAACAAGTCAATTAAACATCCAATAATCGCGCCAAGGTGGAGAATCTTGAGAAAGATGAGAAGTGTAACTCTTTCTTTTTCAGGAAACTCCATTCAGGACACACTCCCTTGTCTGAACTGCGTGACGAGACCGGAACTCTCCAGAAGGGGAAGGAGGCTGTAATGCAAGTAGTTGAAGACTACTACACCAAGCTCTACTCCCCGAAAGAAACGGACTCGGAGGCAGCCGACAGGTTCCTGTCAGGTATCACTAACCAAATTGATCCTGCAGGTTCATCGACCGTCAACGCCCCCTTGGGGTTGGAGGAGCTGCACTCTGCCGCTAAATCCTTTAGGCGGGGCAGGACCCCGGGCTGCGATGGTCTCCCAGTTGAGCTCTATGTAGCCCTGTGGGACCTCGTGGGCCCGGACCTGCTCGAGCTGTACGAGGAGATGGTGGTGGAGGGTAGAATGCCTCCTTCACTGAGAAAGGGGATGATCATGATTTTGTATAAGCGCAAAGGGGAGAGATCGGACCTGAAACATTGGCGTCCGATCTCTCTTTTGAACGTGGACTACAAAATCCTTGCCAAGGTTTTGGCCAACAGGCTGAAATCTGTCATCGGACAGATCATCCACCCGGATCAAACTTGTGGCATTCCTGGCAGAAGGATTGCAGACAGCCTCGCGCTTGTCAGGGACACGGTCCAGTACATCCAGGACCGCAGTCTTGACCAGGAGAAGGCCTTTGACCGTGTCTCCCATGAGTTCATGTGCAGAACCCTGCGCAGGCTTGGTCTTGGGGAACTGTTTTGTTCGTATGTGAATGTAATGTATAAAGACATTTGTAGTTTGGTGCTGGTAAATGGTTGGAAAACTGACCCCTTCGAGGTTCTCTCGGGGGTCAGACAAGGCTGCCCTCTCTCACCTCTGCTTTTTGTTTGCTGTATAGAGCTATTCGCCCAAAGCATCAGACAGAACCCAGAGATCAGAGGGATTACCGCACCAGGACCGGAAAGACGGGAGGTCAAGTGCTCGCTCTACATGGATGACGTGACGGTGTTCTGTGCCGACCAGCGCTCCATCGACACACTCGTCCAGACTTGCGAGGACTTTGGAGCAGAGGGCGCAGCCCTGAAGTCCTGGGAGGAAAGACTGGCTAAGATGAGACAGAAGTTTGGACTTTGGAGCAACAGAGAACTTACCATCGAAGGGAAAACACTGGTACTCCGCAGCGAGATTCTCCCTGTGTTGCAGTACCTCGCCCAGGCCTGGCCCCCCCGGGACAACACCTGCAAGGCCATCACCAGGGCGGTGTTTCACTTCATCTGGGACTCCAAAATGGACAGAGTAAAGCGGACTGTTATGTTCAAGGAACCTCTCAAGGGCGGTAAGGGCGTGCCCGACATCGCCACATTACTGAGGGTGTTCTTTGCCTGTAACTGCATCCACAGGACTTTGGTTGACAGAACTGTGGACTCTGGCGGTAACTCCATGTCCCGTTTTTTCCTCCTGCCTCTTTGGAAGTCTCTTGGATGGGAAAAATGGGACAGTTCCATCCCCTACATTTGGGATGCTCCATGGTATTACTTGGATACTTTCAAGTTCATCAAGGAGCTGGGACTGCATGGAGTTAAGCCCGACTTGTGGAAGCCAAAAACTATCTACAAGTTGATCAGAGCATCGGACATCTTGGAGTCGATTCCAGGCCTCCCTTCAGCCACTTGCAAAGTGGTCTGGAGGAATGTTTCTTCAAAGAGACTCACCAACAGGCACAAAGATCAGGCATGGATGGCAATCCAAGGGGGATTGCTACTCAGGACATTCTTGCATGCCAGAAACCTGTGCAGATACAGGCACTGCCCCTTTTGCATCATCCAGGAGGAAACATCCTATCATGTTTTCTGGGAGTGCCCCTTTGCACAGGGCCTGTTGACGGCCTTGGAACCTGAACTTAAAGACTTTGTACCACAGACTGCTATTACACACTTTGGTGTGTTAAACGGACTCTTCTGTGGAACTCATTCACAGGAGGACATTGACAGTGCCTGGCAGGTGCTGTGTTGCTTTAAAGACGCTTTATGGTACGCCAGGAACCGCCGCGTACACCACCGGCAGAGGATGTCCATTGAGGACTGTCGCAGACTGACCTTCAGTCTGCTGAGAGACTATACCTTGATGGACTTTGCAAAATAAACTTAAATATTGCTTTGTGACTTACCAAGAGGTGCCCGGGGTACCCGACGGTTGGCCTTGGGGGGAACGTTTTCTCTTTGGAGGGCCCCCCTTGCTGCTATTGGCCTTAGGATTAGTCCCCGGGAAACGTGAAGCGATCGCCTTTTCAAAGGCGTTTTTGACGTGTTTCTGGGGCCCCCTTGGGGGTTCCCGCTGGACGGAGGAAGATAGCACCCATGGATTATGGGATTCGATACGGTTCCTTGTGAAGCCGGAGTTTAAAGCGGAGGTCGATTTGAGGACTATCGTGGTCGATGTTTTGTTGGATTTCCTGTGCCTAAGGGTAAGAGACATTGTTTGTCTACAAGATTTTCCGCAACAGAGGTTATATGATGTAACTCTTCTTTCTTCCGAGATGTGTTGGAACGCTTATGAGAAGGTGAGAAACGAGGAAAATTATCTATTAAGGAGGATGGAAGTTATACCACTGTTTATGCAGGAGGAGAAAGCCATTGTTGTCCATCTATACAACCCCTTTGCGGATGTGAATTTGGTGAAGGCATTTTTGAACAATTATTGTGAGGATTTACGCGGTGGAGATAAGGTACTGAATAAGTTTGAGCTATGGACTGGGAAGTATAGGTTCTTTGGGAAGTTTTGGCGTGATTCAGCGTGTGTTGGGGAGGTGAGGAGGCCCTCGGCTGTGTTTAACATTGGTGGGGAAAGGGGGTTCCTTTTCTATCCCGGACAACCTGTATACTTCAGAAAATGCTGCGTTTATGGCCACACAAGTGGGGACTGTGATAAGGGGTTGAAGTGTAGGTTCTGTGGAACAGAAGACCACTCTTCTAAAAAGTGTAAGCAGAAGAAAGTCTGACATTTGCAAAATGGCAGGTCACCTTGCAAGACAATGTCTGGAATATTCCTCAACTAAAACATTTTCAGAACTGAATAAGATGATAGCCAGGAACTTGGCAAAAGAGGAAGAGGAGCAGCGGAGGTCAGATTACCTGGCTCGGAGGCAGGGTAGCAGAGCTCGACCTGCTAATGTGGGTCAGCCAGCTGCGCGCTCAGAGCCAGAGACCAATGATGCTGCACCCACAGCTCAATCTGAGGCAGTGAACAGCGAGGCCGGTGCTGCTACTAGTGCCAGGGCTGACGCCGTGAGCCTTGAGGTTGCTGCGGGGGAAGATGTCGGTGTGGAAGCGGAGAGGGATGGATCCCCGACGAGCCAACCTGGTGTTGGTGTGGAGGAAGGACAGGGGGGCCAGGCCTTTATGAGTCCGGGGCAGGTTTCGGACTTAATAGGTGGTCTGTCCCATTAGTGATGAGGAAGGAGATGAGAAAATGGACAGCGACGAGTCTCTGGAGTGCGGGCAGAGACTTGTCATCGCAATGGATAAGACTGCTCAGTCCTCCACCAAAAGGGCTCGGGAGGAAAAAGCAGGAGGAGGGGGAGGAGGAGGGGGAGGGGAAGGCGTGGCTGACCCTGACTATGGAGGCTCGGGTTCTGAGTCTGCCAGTTCTCCTTTAATAAGGAAAAGACTTACATATGCAGATGTAGCGAGCAAGGGGCAGGCAGAGGATGCACATTATCTTTAAGGTTATGAGATGGCTAAGCTTACCCGTTTGACATTTGGAAAGAGTTTCAAGAGAAGTAGTGATGAAAACAGAGCAGAGATTTCTTGAAGTACAGTGGTGGCTGGCCCATCATAAGGTCTTTGCGACAGGAGGGAAGGCAGCCTCTCTAATGAGATACTTGATAGGATGGTCACTTTTAAAATGGGGGTGGTGTAAAAAAGACTTGAGGAGACCTATGTCTCTAGTTTCCCCTAGTTACTATTTAAGGATGAGATCCTTTTTTGAGCAGAAAGGGCTTCTTGTACTAGGGCAGAATGCAGTCAACAAAGCATGTTTGTGGAAATGGTTAAGGAAGGAGGAGGTGGTGTCTAACATTTCAGGTTTAAATTGAAAGCGGGCAGAAGAATGTTGGAAGAATATGTCTGTGACAGGAAAAACAAATAAACAGAAAAGAGATTGGATGGATGGCCTTGCATAACTGAGTTCTTGAAAGCCAGAGATCTTGTGCGGAGTGAGGTCTGTCCTAGAAGAGATTGCGGAGGGAGAGAGAATGTTAAGACACATAGGTGTGCGCAGCCTATTGGATTAGGGTGTGCACCCCAAAGCTCAAAACACAGTCTACTAATCACTCACTGTGTTCACTAATAAAGGGAAGGGGCCAGTAAATCACATATTTACTGGTCCCCTTCCCCACTCATCCTAAAACATCCCCCTGTGTGTGCCCGCAGCAGCAGCCGGTTGAGAAAGGAGAGGAGGGTAGCCGGCAGCACTGTGGGGGGAAGGGGGGGTTCCAGGGCAGTAGAGAGAATCTGTGCTGTACAGGGTGATTAGAGTGTGCCTGGGAACACCTGGCACACCCTGTGCGCACGCCTATGGTTAGACATATTTTTTGGGAATGTACTTTCGTGAAAGAAGTGTGGATGAGGATGGAAGGCTTCTTAAAAAGAGTGTTTAATGTGCAAAATGTGACCTTTGTTTCAGGTGTGTACTGATTGGCTAGTGGTGGGAGGGAGGCACGGCGGAAAATGTGTATTTTTTCGGCTATTTTTAAAGAAGTGTTGTGGGGGGCGAGGTGTGCATTAAGGAAAAATAAGTTGGTGCTGACTGAAGAAGAGTGTGTAGAGTGGTGTGTGGCAAAGCTGTATTATGTGCTGATATTGGAAAGGAGGAGGTTAGGGGAGGAGGAGGCTAATGGGGTGTGGAATTTCAAGAGGTGGAGGGGGGGGGGTTGTAAATATTTTTATATCTATGTGCTGTTTTTTTATGAAATTAATGCCCAGATGATGAAATGAACACTGTCAGTGAAGGGTTCGGGAGAGTTATGCTGAGGAAGTGATTCAGTCTGATGGAAAAAAAAAAAATCTGTTCTTATCAGTTTAATATCTGATATGTCCCCTATCTGGGGACCATATATTAAATGGATTTTTAGAACAGGGAGATGGAAGAAGAGCTTGCTCTGTCCACTCCACGCATCGACCTGGTCTTGCAGTACCTCCAGGACCGGTGCACCCCTCTCTTACGCAGTGTCAAAAAATAGATTTAACTGGAAAATCATCCAACTTGTTTGTCTTGTGTCTTCTTGTTGCTGACAATGTTTCTTGCTTAAACTCGGTTCCTTGCAATAAACTGACATTTAACCCTTGTGTCTTTGTCTTCATTGCTTCTTGTCACTTTCTTGGGGGAAGGCAGACCTTTTTTTGCTGCTCACCAAATGACACTACTCGTCGAAGTTACCTATTCTGCAAAACCTAGATTTAGTCAGGGCGTCCAATTTTCGACAAGTCAGCTAGTGTTCTACTCCTCGCTCTCTCTCCTAAGGCCCAAAATGAAGCCTTCGATAAGCAGTGACCACTCTGCTGTCAAACAAGGGGGCTGAATGTGCTCCATTGCTGTGTGCCTTGCTGCATGCAGCAGCTAGCTTGAAAAGTCAGCTGTGGCAAGGGTTTTTTATTGTTATCCGTAGGATCCCTTAGTCTTTGACTCCCTCTAGTGGCCCTCGATTTTCTTCCACGTTATGTTAACTAAGTCCACGTTATGCTAACTAAGAGGCCGGCACATGCAAATGATTTTCCTAGCTGAACGTGCACGAGGAGCAATGAGAAGCACCTGAATGTGTGCAATATTTATTTTCGGATGACTGAGGGTCATGACTGGGCTCCAGCAGTGTTGGGCAGGTGTCAGAAAAGGGTGGATTGTCCAGTAGACAGGGGATCAGGCCTGTAGGCCAGCGACACCCTTCTGGCTGCGGATTCACACCTCCGGACAGCCTAGACTGGGGGGAAGGGCGTTTGCCGGGTACAGGCAAACGGGCAACTCTCAGCAAGCCCTCCGGTGGGGCCAGAAAGCCGCTCGCTCGGAACAGAGAATAATTGGGTTATCGCTTCTCGGCCTTTTGGCTAAGATCAAGTGTAGTCTCCACTGCCTGATTCTTAGTCAAGAGGTGTCTGGGGTACCCGGAGGTCGGCCTTGGGGGGATCGTTCTTGTAACGGCTACCCACTGGTGAGAGGGTCTCAGCCGTTGGTGACGTCCTTTTCCCTGGCAAGCTGCGATATGCAAGTACATCCCATGGTATATCCCATCGAACGCCCTTCCAAGAAACGAGACGGGCTACGTTTGCAGAGTCAAGCAGGACTAACTTTTAATGCCACATTTTTCCTCCTTATATCTGGTTACAAACTGTACAGAAACAAATGACACTCCCTTGAGCCAATCAGCCGCTAGACTTTTTGGCTCCTGAACTTAACTTGATCAGACAATAGAATTCAATTAACCTTTAAAACAATTATCACTCACACATAATCCCCATCAGCATACACCTCACAGGGGGGCTGTTACCTACACAAAAGAGAGTTCTCATTAGCTATGCGAAGGGTACATTAGCATTCAGCAGTGAAAGAGACTTGTCCAATTAACCCTTTGAGCTCAGAATACAATGTGGTACATCCAATTGTGACAAGCCATGCAGTTCCTTGTAGTCCTCCCTGCATGAAGATTATAACTGTCCCGGCAGCATGCATATGTCCGTTACAGTTCTCTACGGAGGGAGCCCTCTTGCTGCTATTGGCCCGAGGCTTAGTCCCCAGACAACGAGTTGCGATCGTCTCTCCCTGCCACCCATGTGGTGGCGGTGGGATCGGTGGGCGAGAGGATGATTGGGCCTCCTAATGCACCCAATACTTTGAGACTGGCCGTGGCCGAGTCTAAACGTGAAGCTGTTGGTTTGCACTTTGTCTAGAAGAAGCTGATCGAGGAACTTTTTGGGATGCAGAGAGAAAGCATTTTTTGCGTGCAGTGTTTCCCCACCACTGGATTGTATGATGTTACATTCTGGAAAAAGGAAGGCCTGCAGACATGCCTGCTTCGGAAGGGAGAGAAGGAGGGCCATGAACTATTGGATGGGATCATGTTCCTGTTGAGTGAGACGACGGTGCGGCTCCCCATCACTGTACATATGTACAACCCTTTTGCACAGGATGGGGAGATCGCTGCCTTTTTGCATTGGTACTGCGAGTCAGTTTCTGCGGGCGTGAAACTGACAAATGTTTTCGGTACCTTCAATGGGAAGCGTAGATTCTGGGTCACCTTCCAGGCGGATAAGGAAGGGGTCGGTGGTGTCCAGCACCCCCCTCAGACCTTCTCCATAGGGCGGAACTGTGGGTATCTGTGGTACCCTGGCCAGCCACAGTTCTGCAGGCAGTGCTTCGCCTTTGGGCACACGAAAGACCAGTGCGAGTCCGGGTTGGCTTGCTGCAACTGCTTCAAGCAGGGTCACGGGGCGAGCCAGTGTCCAGAGGGTAATAGCTGCCACATCTGCGGGAGCCGTACCCACCTGGCTAGGCAGTGCCCTAAGGTTGGGAAACCAGCGAAGCCATCAGAGCCCACAACCGTGGTGGCAGTAAGGCGGTGGAGGCTCCAGAAGCGGTTGTGGAGCAAAGGGTACTGTCGTACGCAGATGTGGCTAGGGGTCCTCTGGCTGCCGCGGTGAAATCCGGCGACCAGACCACAGGGCTACCCGAGGAAGTGGGGCAGCCTTCCTTAAAAAGGAAGATGGAGGGCGCGGTGGCCCCTACTTCCTCCCAGGACATTGGCTCCTTTCCCGACTCCCCGGGTCATCGGAAGCAGTTGTCGACTCGGACTCCTCACAAGCACCATCATACGTGAGCACTGGTCAGGTGTCCAGCCTGCAGGAGGTGATGGGGTACTGCAGGCCAGGTTCGGTGGAGAAGGGTAAGGAGAAGGAGGAGAGGAAGACCGGAGGGGTAAGTGCTGGATCAGGGGTAAGCCACCGAACCAGAGCCGGAAAAAAGAAAAAGTCATTACGGGAATATGATCCCTATCTAATATTGTATGGCCTTACGGGTATCTTCCCTCAATTGCATTAGTATTGGGACGACCTGTAGGCGGGCGGCTATTTTTGAGATCCTGGCCAGGTATGCTGCCGACATTTACTGCCTACAGGACTGCAATTTAAGGGAAGACCCGCCCACCGCAACGTGGACTCAGGGGGTTGCGGTGTGGTCCTTTGGCCGAAGCAGGAATACGGGTGTGGGGATTCTTTTAAAAAATAGTAGAATTAAGATTTTAAGGGAGGTGGAGGTGGGGAGATGTGTGTGTGTGTGTGTTTTTTTGGAATATGGGGGTGTTTGTTTTAAATTATTTTGTGTCTATGCACCTGTTGATAAGAAGGGAAGGCTGGACCTGTGGGAGAAAATTAAGTTTTTATAGGGGGGAGGGATCCGGTGATTTTAATTGTATTATACGTAGTGGGGATGGAGGTGATATTGACAAATCGGGGAAGGAGTTGGGTGAGATTGTGCGTTTATTTGGTTTAAGGGATGTGGGTGAGGGTGGTGAGTCTACTTATTTTAGCGATAAAGGCACTGTACAGTGACGCATTGATTTTTGTATTGTTTCAAAAAATTTGCAGGCGGAGTCCTTTGCCGTGCATCGGGAGCCTTTCTCGGACCATGGTAGGATCGAATGTGTTGTGAGTATGGATCCAGAGGTAATGTATGGTAAAGGTGTGTGGAAGTTGAATGTGGAGTTGTTGGAATATGAGAGCGTGAAAAGAGAGTATGGTGAATTTTTTGTGAAACTGAAGAGGAGGAGGAATGATTTTTTAAGTGTGATTGAGTGGTGGGAGTGGGTGAGAGTACAGACAAAGAGTTTTTTTGTGAGAAAGGGATGTGAGATTGCGAGGAAAGAGCGTGAGGTGTATGAATGGTGGCTGAAGAGGTTGGAATATTTGGAGGAGCTGAGGGAATGGGGAGAAAATGTGGGGTGTGATTTAGTGGAAGCAAGAAGGAAGTTGAGAGTGTTTATGGAACGGAGAGGGAGAGAGATTATGTCGCAAGCAAGGATGGTGGTGAAAGAGAAGGATGAGAAGTGTACTAGTTTTTTCTTTAAGTAGGTGTATGGTGGGAAGGTGGAGTTGTCAAGTGTGTTGGATAAGAATGGACTGGAAGTGAATGGGAAAGAGAGAGTGGGGGAAGAAGTGTGCAAGTTTTATGCGGGGTTGTATAAGGAAAAGAAGAGGGATGCGAGAGTGGAGAAGGATGTGTTGAAGCAGGTGGAGATGTGTTTGGATCTGGATGATAAGAGTATGTTAGGGGAGAAAGTGAGTAAGGAGGAAGTTGATGAATGTCTTAGAAGCATGAAGAAAGGGAAGACGCCTGGTAGTGATGGTTTGCCTGTGGAGTTTTATTGTGAATTTTGGGATGTGATTGGTGAATGCCTGAGGCCTATATCGTTGTTGAATGTGGATTATAAGGTTGTGGCGAAAGTGTTGGCGAATAGGTTGCGTGCGGTGGTGGAGAAATTAGTGGGAGAGGAGCAAGTGTGTGCGGTGCCTGGGAGGTCAATTTCAGAAAGTTTGGTGAGTCTGAGGGATGTGTTGTGGTTGTGTAAGGAGAGGAAGCAGGAGGTGGCTGTGTTGGCTGTGGATTTTGAGAAAGCGTTTGATAGAGTGTCGCATGAGTTTATGTTCAAAGTGTTGAGGAGGATAGGGATACCTGAGGTTTTGATTGGGTGGATTAAGTGTTTGTATAGAGGTATGGTAAGTAAGGTGTTGGTGAATGGGTGGTTGACCAATGACATAAACATTGGGTCAGGAGTGAGACAGGGATGCCCGTTGTCGCCTGTTTTGTTTGTTTGTGTAATTGAGCCATTGTTGAGGATGTTGGCGAAAGATAAGTGTGTGAGGGGAGTGGAGGTTTCTGGGAGTGGTGGCAGAGTTCTGAAGGTGATTGGATATATGGATGATGTTACTGTGGTTTGCAAGGATATCATATGGTTAAGAAGGGTAAAATTATTGATTAATATTTTTTGTATGGCAAGTGGGTTTTGTGTGAATATGGGGAAGAGTGAGTGCAAGTTGTTTGGGGTGTGGGGAACGGTTGAACAATGTGGTTGGAAGTTTTGTGTTGGAGGTTTGAGGATTTTGGGGGTTAAGTTTGATAAGGATTTGTATGGGAGAGAGAGTTGGCAGGATGTTTTGGCGAGAGTGAAGAAGAAAGTTGATTTTTGGTCTCTAAGGACTTTATCGATGGAAGGGAAAGTGTTGGTTGTGACTCCTATTTTGTTGTTTTTGTATTATGTGTTTCCGGCGCCTGATAGAATGATGAAGCAGATTGTGATAGTGTGTTTTTCGTTTTTTTGGTCGTCGCGGATGGAGAAGTTGAAGAGAGAGAAAGTGATGAAAAGTCCAATGAATGGTGGGAAAGGTATGGTGAGTATTGAGAAGTTTCTGGTGGTGAAGTATATAAGTATGTGTGTGAGATTAAGTGAGAAAGAGAATATTGCAGGATGTATGGTGAGGTATGCTGGTGGCAGTGTGTTGAGGAAATGTAAGTTGTGTGAGGTTGATCTGAGGAAGCCTGGATGTTTTGTTGCGCCTTGGTTTTATGTGAGGATTGATAGGTGTATGAGGAGGTATGAGTTGCGAGATGTGACGCGGGATAAATGGTGTGAGAGTAAGAAGATTGTGCAGTTGTTGAAAGAGAGGGAGGAAGTGGAAGGAATAGGTGGTTTGAGAGTTGCTGAATGTAAGAAAGTCTGGAAGAATGTGTGTTGTAAGGGAGTGGACAATAGGCAGAAAGACATTGCATGGATGGGGGTGCATGGGTGTTTGCCTACTAGGGAATTTCAGTGAAGGAGAAGGTTTGTTGACAGTGAGGTGTGTCCGAGGAGTGGGTGTGGGGGGATTGAGAGAGTGATACATGTGTTTTGGGAGTGTCGGTATGCTAGGAAAATATGGAGTAGGATGGAGAAGATGGTGAAGGGATTGACTGGTGTGGAATGTTTGTGGGATGTGCGTAATATTTTTATTTTCAGACAGGAGATTGTTAAAGTGAGGGAGTGTGTGGCCATGGTCCGAGGAAGGATTTTTAACTATGCATATTATGATTTTAAGAAATTGGGTGAGGGTGATGCACGGAGGTTGTGGAAAATAGATGAGTGGAAGCAATGGTGTATATAATTTTTTGGGATTATGTTTGATGATGTTCTTATTTTTTGATAAATTAACCTTTTGTTTTTGTCTTTCAGGGTGAGTGCAGGTGGTGGTGAAGGGACAGTGTGGAGAAAGTGTATAGGAGTGTTTTTTGTTTGTGTAGGGATAAGGTTGAGGGACAGTATATTGTAGGGGTAGTTTTGATATTTTGTGCTAATTGATGGGTGGAAGGGGTTTTTTGTAAAAATGTTTTTCATGTGAACTTTATTTGCTGTATTCTTGTATTTTGTTGTTGTTGTATATTTTGTTATTTTGCTATGTACCATTGGGGTTTGGTGGGAGGGTTTTTTGTGGGTGGGTTTTTGGGAGGGATGTGGGTGTTTTTATGTAAATATTGTAAACTTTTTTGTATTTTATTTTTCTGTACTTATTGTAAACCTTTGTTATATTTCTTGTATTATATTTTGTACAAATGTCACGTGATTTTTGTCTTGTACTTATTTTTTGGATCAATGTAAAAAACTTTGTATTTTATCTGTGAAATTTTAAATAAAAGAATTAAAAAAAATCTGTTCTTATCAGTTGCCAATAGGTGGTGCTAAGCTGACTGTCCCCGGTACCCTGTGAGAGGGGGAAAGGGATGGCAGTCGGCGGACGCTAAGCCTGTTGGCGTAGAGGTGAAAGCCTTCTGATCGGGAAAGAGAGGCATGAGGTCGAAGCCAAGAGGCCGGGTCCCTGGCCTTTGGCCTGGATTTGGTGGTATCTGCCCCAGTCAGTTGTTCTGGAGGGAACCCTTGCTCCTCTCTTTACCGGGAGGAGCGGGTAGTACTTCCAGAATGTGATTAGGTGGGAGAGATAGGGGTTGTGGGTAGTGTCTGCTTAGGTAGGCACTCCCCAACCTCTTCTCCTACCTTTCTGGCTGGGAAGGGTGCTGCCGGTCCGGACCGGGGGCTAGGGACCACTGAAAAGCCTGTGGAGATAGTGCCCCAGGGGTGCCATACATTGCACAAGTGTTGAGGGGCACTCATCGTGTGGCACCTTAGGTCACTGATCTCCACATACACCTTTTTGACACCTGCTCTAGGGCCGAGCCTTTTGGCTAGGACCAGAGGAATTTTTATTCCTGGCCGGAGGGCCGGCCATCGTATTGCACGGTGGCCACTTTCCATTTCCCCCACTTTCTTTTTTATTTTACCCCCTGTTTGTTACGTTTTGTCACTTTTTTTGTTTGGTGCTTGCACTTTTAATGTGGCGAGTAGGGAGCTGATCCTCGGGCCTGCTCTGAAAGTCTTGGGAGTTGGTGGACATGGCCTTCTGGCTTAGTTCGCTGTCTCCCTTCAGGGGAGCCTCACCGAGTAGGGTTCTGTTTCAGCAGTCCCACCGAGGATGTTGGGTCCTTGTGGCTTCGGCTGCTTGGACCAAGATGGGTCCATATGGCTTCGGCTGTATGGATCACAGTTACTCTTTTCCCTGTCAGGAGCCTAACACCCCGGGGGATCAGAGCTGGGTCCTTTTCGGAGGACCATTTGACGATGCACCCGTCGCAGTTTTTTGTGTTTCACTCTTTATGTGTGTGCACATTTTTTCCTGCACTGGGTGGAGTTTTTGGGTTGTGTTTTGCACGCCACAGGTTTTTCAATAGAAAAAATCTGTTCTTATCAGTTTAATATCTGATACGTCCCCTATCTGGGGACCATATATTAAATGGATTTTTAGAACAGGGAGATGGAAGAAGAGCTTGCTCTGTCCACTCCACGCATCGACCTGGTATTGCAGTACCTCCAGGACCGGTGCACCCCTCTCTTACGCAGTGTCAAAAAATAGATTGACAGCAACAAGACAAACAAGTTGGATGATTTTTCAATGTTTCTTGCTTAAACTCGGTTCCTTGCAATAAACTGGCATTTAACCCTTGTGTCTTTGTCTTCATTGCTTCTTGTCACTTTCTTGGGGGAAGGCAGACCTTTTTTGGCTGCTCACCAAATGACACTACTCGGCGAAGTTACCTATTCTGCAACACCTAGATTTAGTCAGGGCATCCAATTTTCGACAAGTCAGCTAGTGTTCTACTCCTCTCTCTCTCTCTCTCTCTCTCTCTCTCTCTCTCTCCTAAGGCCCAAAATGAAGCCTTCGATAAGCAGTGACCACTCTGCTGTCACACACGGGGGCTGAATTTGCTCCATTGCTGTGTGCCTTGTTGCATGCAAATGATTTTCCTCGTTGAACGTGCACAAGGAGCAACGCGAAGCACCTGAATCTGTGCAATTCTTATTTTGGGATGACTAAAGGTCATGGCTGGGCTCCAGCAATGTTGGGCAGGTGTCAGAAAAGTGTGAATTGTCCAGTAGACGGGGGATTAGGTCTGTAGGGCAGCGATGCCCGTCTGGCTGCGGATTCACACCTCCGGACAGCCTAGACTGGGGGGGAAGGGCGATTGCCGGGTACAGGCAAACGGGCAACTCTCAGTGAGCCCTCCGGTGGGGCCAGAAAGCCGCTCGCTCGGAACAGAGAATAATTGGGTTATCGCTTCTCGGCCTTTTGGCTAAGATCAAGTGTAGTCTCCACTGCCTGATTCTTAGTCAAGAGGTGTCTGGGGTACCCGGAGGTCGGCCTTGGGGGGATCGTTCTCTACGGAGGGCCCCCCTTGCTGCTATTGGCCCGAGGCTTAGTCCCCAGACAACGGGTTGCGATCGCCTCGCCCTGCCATCCATGTGGTGGGGGTGGGATCGGTGAGCGAGAGGATGATTGGGCCTCCTAATGCACCCAATACTTTGAGACTGGCCGTGGCCGAGTCTAAACGTGAAGCTGTTGGCTTGCATTTTGTACAGAAGAAGTTGATCGAGGAACTTTTTCGGATGGCGAGAGAAAGCATTTTCTGCGTGCAGTGTTTCCCCACCACCGGTTTGTATGACGTTACATTCTGGAAGAAGGAATATCTACAGACATGCCTGCTTCAGGAGGGAGAGAAGGAGGGCCATGAACTATTGGATGGGATCATGTTCCTGTCGAGTGAGACGACAGTGCGGCTCCCCATCACTGTGCATATGTACAACCCTTTTGTACGTGATGGGCCTTTTTGCATAGGTACTGCGAGTCAGTTTCTGCGGGCGTGAAACTGACGAACGTTTTCGGTACCTTTAATGGGCAGCGTAGATTCTGGGTCACCTTCCAGGCGGACAAGGAAGGGGTCGGTGGCGTCCGGCACCCCCCCAATCCTTTTCCATAGGGCGGAACCGTGGTTACCTGTGGTACCCTGGCCAACCACTTTTCTGCAGGCAGTGCTTCGCCTTTGGGCACACGAAGGACCAGTGCGAGGCCGGGTTGACCTGCCGTAACTGCTTCAAGCAGGGTCACGGGGCGAGCCAATGTCCAGAGAGTAAGAGCTGCCCCATCTGTGGGAGCCGAACCCATCTGGCTAGGCAGTGCCCGAACGTTTCAAAGCCTGGGGAAACATCAGAATCCACAACCGTGGTGGCGGAAGTAAGATCAGTGGAGGCTCCAGCAGCGGTTGTGGAGAGACGGGTACTGTCGTACGCAGATGTGGCCAGGGGTTCTCCAGCTGCCGCGGTGAACTCCGGCGACCAGACCACAGGGCTACCCGAGGAAGTAGGGGTGCGGGCTGATGCCTGCCCACCTATGGAGGGTGAGCCCAGTCCCTCCCCTCTGGACGCCATGTCGGAGGAAGGGACCTCTTCTCTTCCCGAGAGGAGTGTCCCTGACAACCTCATGGCCGAGGGGGAGGCGGAGGGGAGCGGTATGGAGTCGGAGGACTCAGAGACGGAGGAAGGGATGGAAGTGGGGCAGCCTTCCTTAAAAAGCAATATGGAGGGCGCAGAGGCCCCTACTTCCTCCCAGGACATTGGCTCATTTCCAGAGTCCCCGGGTCATCTGAAGCAGTGGTCGACTCGGACTCCTCACAAGCACCATCTTATGTGAGCACTGGTCAGGTGTCCAGCCTGCAGGAGGTGATGGGGTACTGCAGGCCCGGTTCGAAGGAGAAGAAGACCGGAGGGGTAAGTCCGGGGTTTGGGGGTGAGCCATCGTACCCGATCCGGAAAAAGCAGGAAGAAAAAAAAGTCATGACGGGAGTATGATCCCTATCTAATATTTTATGGCCTTACGGGTGTCTTCCCTCAATTGCAGAGGTATTGGGACATCCTGTAGGTGGGCAGCCGTCTTTAAGATCTTGGCCGGGTATACTGCCGACATTTTCTGCCTACAGGACTGAAATTTGAGGGAAGACCCGCCCACCGCAAAGTGGGATCAGGGGGTTGCGGTGTGGTCCTTCAGCCGAAGCAGGTGTACAGGTGTGGGGGCACTTTTTAAAAATAGGAGGATTAAGGTTTTAAGGAAGGTGGAGGTGGAGGTGTTTGTTTTTTTAGAATACGGGGGTATGTGTTTTTTTAGAATATGGGGGTATGTGTTTTAAGTTGTTTTGTGTGTATGCACCGGTGGCGAAGAAAGAAAGGCTGGACCTATGGGAGAAGATTACGTTTTTTTTGGGGGGGGGGATTTAGTTATTGTGTGTGGGGATTTTAACTGTATTTTACGCAAGGGGGATAGGTGTGGGTCTGGTGGTGGAAATATTGATAAGTCGGGAAAGGAGTTGGGTGAGGTTTTAAGTTTGTTTGGTTTGAGGGATGTGGGTGAAGGTGGTGGTTTTACATATTTTAGTGATCAGGGAACAGTACAATCACGTATTGATTTTTGTTTTATTTCCAAAAATTTGCAGGCACGAGATTTTACAGTCACACGGGAGCCTTTCTCGGACCATGGTAGGATCCAATGTGTTGTGAGTATGGATCCAGAGGTAGCGTATGGTAAAGGTGTATGGAAGTTGAATGTGGAGTTGTTGGAAGATGAGAATGTGAAAAGAGAGTATGGGGTGTTTTTTGGAAGACTGAAGAGGAGGAGGAATGATTTTTTAAGTGTGATTGAGTGGTGGGAGTGGGTGAAAGAGCAGACTAAGAGTTTTTTTGTGAGGAAGGGGTGTGAGATTGCAAGGAAGGAGCGTGAGGTGTATGAATGGTGGCTGAAGAGGTTAGAATATTTGGAGGAGCTGAGAGAATGGGGAGAGGATGTGGGGTGTGATTTGGTGGAAGCAAGAAGGAAGTTGAGAGTGCTTATGGAACTGAGAGGGAGAGAGATTATGTCGCAAGCGAGGATGGTGGTGAAAGAGAAGGATGAGAAGTGCACACAGTTTTTCTTTAAGAAGGTGTATGGTGGGAAGGTGGATTTGTCAAGTGTGTTGGATGAGAATGGGCTGGAATTGAATGGGAAGGAGAGAGTGGGGGAAGAAGTTTGTAGGTTTTATGCAGAGTTGTATAAGGAGAAGAAGAGGGATTCGAGAGTTGAGAAGGATGAGAGCAGGTTGAGATGTGTTTGGATTTGGATGATAAGAGTATGTTAGGGGAGAAAGTGAGTAAGGAGGAAGTTGATGAATGTCTTGGGAGTATGAAGAAAGGGAAAACACCTGGTAGTGATTGTTTGCCTGTTGAGTTTTATTGTGCGTTTTGGGATGTGATTGGTGATTGTGTGTATGAGATGGTGATGAAAGTTCTGGAAGTTGGGAGGATGCCTGATTCTATAATGAAAAGTGTGATTTATAAGGTTGTGGCGAAAGTGTTGGCAAATAGGTTGCATGCGGTAGCGGAGAAATTGGTGGGAGAGGAGCAAGTGTGTGCGGTGCCTGGGAGGTCGATTGCAGAAAGTTTGGTGAGTCTGAGGGATGTGTTGTGGTTATGTAAGGAGAAAAAGCAGGAGGTGGCTGTGTTGGCTGTGGATTTTGAGAAAGCGTTTGATAGAGTGTCGCATGAGTTTATGTTTAAAGTGTTAAGGAGAATGGGGACACCTGAGGTTCTGATTGGGTGGATTAAGTGTTTGTATAGAGGTATGGTAAGTAAGGTGTTGCTGAATGGATGGCTGACCAATGACATCAACATTGGGTCAGGAGTGAGACAGGGATGCCCGTTGTCGCCTGTTTTGTTTGTTTGTGTAATTGAGCCGTTGTTGAGGATGTTGGCAAAAGATAAGTGTGTGAGGGGAGTGGAGGTTCCTGGGAGTGGGGGTAGAGTATTGAAGGTGATTGGATATATGGATGATGTTACTGTGGTTTGCAAAATGGTAGGGTTAAGAAGGGTGAAACTATTGATTCAGATTTTTTGTATGGCAAGTGGGTTTTGTGTGAATATGGAAAAGAGTGAGTGCAAGTTGTTTGGGGTGTGGGGAACAGATGAACAATGTGGTTGGAAGTTTTGTGTTGGAGGTTTGAGGATTTTGGGTGTTGTTAAGTTTGATGGAGATTTGTATGGGAGAGAGAGTTGGCAGGATGTTTTGGCAAGAGTGAAAAAGAAAACAGATTTCTGGTCTCTAAGGACTTTATCGTTGAATGGGAAAGTGTTGGTGGTGAAAGCTGTGTTGATGCCGATTTTGTTGTTTTTGTATTATGTGTTTCCAGCGCCTGATAGAATGATGAAGCAGATTGTGAGAGTGTGTTTTTCGTTTTTTTGGTCGTCGCGGATGGAGAAGTTGAAGAGAGAGAAAGTGCTGAAAGGTGCAATGAATGGTGGGAAAGGAATGGTGAGTATTGAGAAGTTTCTGGTGGTGAAGTATGTAAGTATGTGTGTGAGATTAAGTGAGAAAGAGAATATTGCAGGATGTATGCTGGTGGCAGTGTGTTGCGGAAATGTAAGTTGTGTGAGGTTGATCTGAGGAAGCCTGTATGTTTTGTTGCGCCTTGGTTTTATGTGAGGATTGATAGGTGTATGAGGAGGTATGAGTTGCGAGATGTGACACGGGATAAATGGTGTGAGAGTAAGAACATTATGCAGTTGTTGAAAGAGAGGGAGGAAGTGGAAGGAATAGGTGGTTTGAGAGTTGCTGAATGTAAGAAAGTCTGGAAGAATGTGTGTTGTAAGGGAGTGGACAATAGGCAGAAAGACAATGCATGGATGGGGGTGCATGGGTGTCTGCCTACTAGGGAGTTTCAGAGAAGGTTTGTTGATAGTGAGGTGTGTCCGAGGAGTGGGTGTGGGGGGATTGAGAGAGTGATACATGTGTTTTGGGAGTGTCGGTATGCTAGGAAAATATGGAGTAGGATGGAGAAGATGGTGAAGGGATTGACTGGTGTGGATGTTTTAAACGTATGAGATGGTGTTGTATGGTTTGTGTGATTTAACAAGGAATGAGGAGAGATTGTTGTGGATAGTGGTGAATTGTGTTAAGGAATGTTTGTGGGATGTGCGGAATATTTTTGTTTTCAGGCAAGAAATAGTTAAAGTAAGGGAGTGTGTGGCCATGGTCCAAGGAAGGATTTTTAACTATGCATATTATGATTTTAAGAAATTGGGTGACGGTGATGCACAGAGGTTGTGGAAAATAGATGAGTGGAAGCCATGGTGTGTATAATATGTTTTTTGGGATCATGTTTGGTGATGTTCTTATTTTTTATAAATTAACCTTTTATTTTTGTCTTTCAGGGTGAGTGCAGGTGGTGGTGAAGGGACAGTGTGGAGAAAGTGTATAGGAGTGTTTTTTGTTTGCGTAGGGATAGGGTTGAGGGACAGTATATTGTAGGGGTATTTAAACAAGGGAAGAGGGAGTGCGCAAGTGTCCACTATTGTATAGGTTGCAAGTATCACCACCTATATTAGATCATAAACCCAATTGGGTAATGTTGCTGTAACCAAAAGTACTATCAAAAAAAGAAGGGAAGGAAGGGGAAAGGGATGAGGGAAAAGGGATGGGGAATGGGAAGTCGTCGACCACCAGGGGGCCTAAAAGGAGTTACTTATGGCAACAATGTAATGATCAGAGAGAGGTAAAGATACAATTCTTATTAAATTTATTGGTATCAAAAGGTAAAAAATTAGCACAACAATATTGGAACTACATGAACAGTTGGTAGCCGTAATAAAGGTATGGCTACCTTGTAAAAGAGACAACACATAGACACGACTATAACAGGACATAGACAAACATAGACATTTAGCGTGGTCCGGACACAGTGTTCAGCCGACACACATATCATACACTCATACTGAAAAACAGTTGAATTAAAGTGCGGGAGTCGATTGACTGAGAAGGTGGGACTAATATTGTCCCTTCCAAAAATCCCGATAAACAAGTCAATTGAGTGTTGATTGAATGCAAGGGCTGAACACTGGCTTGGTAAGTATCAGGGAGTGGAGGGTTGGGGGATCGGATTAATAGCATAAATCAGTGCACTGATCAAAAACCTGGTGGATATTAGTATAGACATGAAAAATAAGACTCTGAGTATGTCTTGAATGGCCAAACCAGTCTGCAGCTGATTGCTGTGAGTGTTTGTTATTTATAGATTGAAGCACAGGTATCTTGCAGGGTACTTTTAGTAGTGCGTTTAAAGTTCGCAAGGATATATGATTGTAGGGTATGGCAATTTAAGCAGTATTTTCTGCATGCAGACCCATCATCATATTGCTGACATCTGCGACTTTAGTAGGCAAAACATTAGACATCATGTGGGATGGTGGAGTGGATGCCTGTAGCAACAGTAATCAATTCAGTATAGATAACTTGCTGTAACTGTGATATTGTTGATTAATACATTACCACCTCGTGGGCTGTTGCATGTGTGACAGGTCTGTCCACAGTAATAGATTGATGTATGTTTCCAGTCCTGGCATCCAGATATAACAGAATCTGTATGGCTAGGTCACTGACACGCAGTTTGCTCTAGGTCCTGGAACTCTCTAAGTTGAGACAGAAGGCGCCTGGATCTATATACCATCCGTCCGTCCGTCCATGCATATGGTTGTTTGCCATCCAGTACTGGTTCAATCACAGTGGTCGGATGTAAAATCCGACATGATTTGATTCGTCCGTCCTTCGTCTTCCACACAAGCCACGGTGTCACGTGATCACGCTAAGTGGTGACGTCAACGCGTTTCGCCTGGCACATTGGCGTAGCTTCATCTCGGACGTATTGATCATCGGCAGCACGACAGTTATTTATATGCCGCTGCCTATGATCATCACCAATAACGAAGAATATAAAAAGTCGTTGTTTGGTGTGCCATGATGGCCATGTGGTTTCTTTTAAGATGTTTGAATGGAGCTCAGTAGTTCTATTATGAATGGTCGTGCCGTTATTTGATAGCAAGAAGAGGGGGGCCCGTTTGAGTCGGGGGAAATTAAATCTAGATGCACAGTGGCATATTCCTAACACTCAAAAAAGCAACCCATTACTATTCAAATCGGCACGGCTGTGAAACAATCAAAAAATTGTCATGTTCATATATTAAATAGGGCGGGTAGGATACATTAGGAAAGAGACAATGGGGACACACAATAGAGATACAGTGGGGGCACCATAAAATATGAACATATAAATGGCCTATTTAGCTTGCACTTAGCCAGCGCAAAGATAACTAAATTCAGTGTCAGAGAAAAATTCATCGCTGAGTATTGTGTTAATTGGAATTGGGGAACTCGAAATCATGGGCAGTCAATCGACTCCCGCACTTTAATTCAACTGTTTTTCAGTATGAGTGTATGATATGTGTGTCGGCTGAACACTAATGTGTCCGGACCACGCTAAATGTCTGTTTGTCTGTGTCCTGTTATAGTCGTGTCTATGTGTTGTCTCTTTTACAAGGTAGCCATACCATTATTACAGCTACCAACTGTTCATGTAGTTCCAATATTGTTGTGCTAATTTTTTACCTTTTGATACCAATAAATTTAATTAGAATGATAGCTTTACCTCTCTCTGATCATTACATTGTTGCCATAAGTAACCCCTTTTAGGCCCCCTGGTGGTCGACTACTTCCCATTCCCCATCCCTTTTCCCTTATCTCTTTCCCCTTCCTTCCCTTCTTTTTTTGATAGTACTTTTGGTTACGGCAACATTACTCAATTGGGTTTATGATCTATTATAGGTGGTGATACTTGCCACCTATACAATAGTGGACACTTGCGCACTCCCTCTTTCCCTTTTCCCTTGTTTAAATACTATTGTCTATGATCTTTATGGTCATTTCCAGCAAGTCCACAAACAAATTTCAAGCACAACTTCACAAAACTTTCTTCTTTTTCCCAATTGGGGATGGCCTTTTGTGTTAAGTGAAGAGATCGATCAGGAGATTAAAACAGTGTTTAATAGTGACACTCCTCAAATCTTGGATCAAGACGAGGAAATAAAAAATACATTTAAAGAACATAAAAGTGGGATGTAACATCCTTGGAGACGTACATTTCCCAACGGATAATTCCGAGAGGATTGAGAGAAAGATTAATCCCAACAGAGCATTTACATACAGAGACCTTCCTTCCTAAATGGAAGGAATTATGTATTTAACATGGTCTTACTGTAATGGGAGGAGGAAAAATTACAGCTAATATCCATACAACAAGATATTACGGCAAGTGCAGAGGGATTAGAAGTCTTGAAAGACCAGGATGAGTTTACAAAACAAAATGATCTATTAAAAAAGGAAATTGAAAAGGCCCAATTAAACCTTAAAATCACGAAACAGGGGAAGTACAGGCGCGATGTAACTGACTTTGAGAAGAATGAGATATTCGACCTTACCATAGCGGTTGAAGTAAATCTAGGGGACGTGGGACACGACCCCAACTGAGACAACGCCGCAATAAATCGCACAGTGATACTGAAGAAGACCCCATTAAATCAGTAATTTTTTTAGATCAAGAGGGGGAGGCTCAGGAAAACACTCCAAAACTTTCCCCAAAACCAACTTTGTGAAAACCCTGACCCCCAAAACAACACAGGAGCGTACCCATACCAGGAGCCAAAAGAAACAACAACATCTAATTTCACTCAGATCGCCCGACTCTTTCACTGGAGATTGAGAGTTTTTAACCTCACAGACCTTACCTTGACTTCTGAAAGGGGGACTACAGAAAGGGATGTCCTTTTCACCTGTGTCAAACATGGATGAATTCACCGTCTTTAAAGACATAACACTTTTTTTGCGGAAAGTTTTCTTCCGATCATTATTTTCCAAGGTTGACCCGGTCGCAAACCTACAGAAACAATTAGTGCGGACGACCAAAGAATTTTGGATATCTTGAATTCCCTGTTGGATGAGAATTACTCATCCGATATGGAACCACTTACCCTTATTCGACGGGCCAACCTTAAAATTAAGTCTCTTAAAATGCCTCCAATATCGAAGAATCGATGGTTGCATCTATTTATCGATATGGTTCAGACTGACCTTGAAAAAAATCGACTGGGCCCACAAAACAACTGATAATTTAACTTCAGATGAACGTAGGGCCTTGAAAGAGCTGCAAAACAATAAAAGCATAGTCATAAAGAATAGTGATAAAGGGGGCAATGTGGTCCTCTTGAAACAGGACCAATATGACCGTGAGGTAAAACGCCTACTCAATGATACATCTACTTACAAAAAACTTGATCACAACCCCCTCCCTATGGTAGTTGACATATTGAATAACAAACTAAAATTGGCCAAAGATGAAGGCCTTCTCACCGTAAAGGAGTTCAATTATCTAGGGGTACAGGAATACAACATTCCCATGTTCTACATAATCCCCAAGGTCCATAATAACTTATGTGAACCTCCAGGCAGACCAATTGTGTCTGCCTGCTATGGACCCGTTGAAAGGATAGGCAAATATCTTGATTTACTTTTGAAAGAGATGGTCACAGATTTGAAGTCATTTTGTCCAGGACACTCAACATGTCCTGGCCAAACTTAACGACCTAGACATTAAAAGACAGACCGGTGAGATACTACTTGTGGGGATCGATGTTGAGTCCTTATACACATCGATACCACATTCAGTCGGTATTAAGGCGGTAGAAACGATTCTCGAGTCCACGTATCCCCCATCGGGTCCCCAAAATGAATTTCTTGTGGAGATTCTCCACTTTGCACTACATAACTTTTTTCAGTTCCTTAATACCTATTATCATCAAATAAGGGGCACTTCGATGGGGGCAGCCTGGGCACCCGCCTATGCCTGTCTCCATCTAGGCCTCTGGGAGGAGGAAGAGGTCTATACGTCTCCGATGTACCACCCCCACGTACTTACGTGGTGGCGGTACATCGACGATGTCCTGATGCTTTGGCAGGGACCAGTAGAATTACTGAACCAGTTCCTGCACTGAACTAAATACCAATAATCGAAACATTCATTTGACGTATACTTTTGACGCCGAGAAACTCTCCTTTCTTGACTTGCAAATAACAATGAAAAACCAACAGCTTCATACCTGCACATATCGGAAGGACACGGCGGCTAACAATTTACTCTATGCGACGAGCCACCATCCTCAGTGGCTCAAGAATGGGATTCCTGTTGGCCAATTTCTTTGCATTAAGAAAAATTGTTCCAGCCCGGATGATTACAGGTGGGAAAGTCAGGAACTGTACATAGGTTTCCGTGAGCGTGGATATTCTCATGGGCAAATCAAAAAGGCCAAAAAGAGGGCCGCGATCCGTGATCGTCTCGATCTCCTGACCAAGAAAAGGACGATTGACAAACTTTCTCAAGAATCAGCTGAACCAATTAGAATCATTACGGCATATGGGTCCCAATGGGACAATGTTCGCAGTGTTCTTGAGAAACATTGGGGCATACTGCGAAACGCCCCTATACTAACAGATATAGTCGGTGACTCTCCTAAATTGGTAGCTCGTAGAGCCAAGAGCATCGGTGATATGTTGATCAGATCTGAGTTCACTAAAGAACAAGAGACCACCTGGCTATCCAACTATCCCAGGAATTAGGCATGTTTCCATGCAACAGATGTCAGGTCTGCCCATATGTGGACAGAAATTCGACATTTACCGATGCCCTTGGACAAGGCTCCTATGAAATAAGGAGCCTAATCAATTTCTCTACAACACGTGTAATATATGTCATCACTTGCCCTTGCCCCAAAATTTATGTGGGTAAAACCAAGCGTGCATTAAAGGTCCATGTGGGGGAACATCTAAGGGAAATCAATGACAAAAAGAAAGAACCGGAGAAACCTCTTGCCAAACATTTAGCCCATTGTCACAATAGATGCTCAAAAGGCCTAACAGTTAAGGGTATTTATGCCCTCAAACTCCCGAACAGACGTGGCGACTTCAACCGCGTACTCCTACAGAAGGAAAAATGGTGGGTATACCGCCTCAAGTCCCTTGTGCCCATTGGCCTCAATACTGAACTCAATCTACAGTCCTTTTTAGACATCTAATGCACTTTTTTGACCTTATTCTTGGTCTATTTAAAGTGCATCTTTTGACTGTCATGTCATACTGCTAGATAAGGACTGATCATCTTAAACAATCCCCCTTATGACCACAAGGTGTTATCTTTATCAAAGACTTACCCCGGCTTACCCTTAACTAATTAATTTTTTAGCTGATGCTATCCACCCTGCCTTTACTCCCACCCCCCCCCCCCCCCCCCCCCCCATGATTTTGATCTCCCCATTTCCAATTAACACAATACTCAGCGATTAATTTTTCTCGGACACTGAATTTAGTTATCTTTGTGCTGGCTAAGTGCAAGCTAAATAGGCCATTTATATGTTCATATTTTATGGTGCCCCCACTGTATCTCTATTGTGTGTCCCCATCTCTTTCCTAATGTATCCTTCCCGCCCCATTTAATATATGAACATGACAATTTTTTGGTTGTTTCACAGCCGTGCCGATTTGAATAGTAATGGGTTGCTTTTTTGAGTGTTAGGAATATGCCACTGTGCATCTAGATTTAATTTCCCCCCGACTCAAATGGGCCCCCCTCTTCTTGCCATCAAATAACGGCACAACCTTTCATAAAGAACTACTGATCTCCATTCAAACATCTTAAAAGTAATCACATGGCCATCATGGCACACCAAACAACGACTTTTTATTTTCTTCCTTATTGGTGATGATCATAGACAGCGGCACATAAATAACTGTCGTGCTGTCCGAGACAAAGCTACGCCAATGTGCCAGGCGAAACGCGTTGACATCACTACTTAGCGTTAATACGTGACACCGCGGCTTGTGTGGAGGACGGACGAATCGAATCATGTCGGATTGTACATCCGACCACTGTGATTGAACCAGTACTGGATGGCAAACAACCATATGCATGGACGGACGGATGGTATATAGATCCAGGCGCCTTCTGTCTCAACTTAGACAGTTCCAGGACCTAGAGCAAACTGCGTGTCAGTGACCTAGCCATACAGATTCTGTTATACCTGGATGCCAGGACTGGAAACATACATCAATCTATTACTGTGGACAGACCTGTCACACATGCAACAGCCCACGAGGTGGTAATGTATTAATCAACAATATCACAGTTACAGCAAGTTATCTATACTGAATTGATTACTGTTGCTACAGGCATCCACTCCACCATCCCACATGATGTCTAATGTTTTGCCTACCAAAGTCGCAGATGTCAGCAATATGATGATGGGTCTGCATGCAGAAAATACTGCTTAAAATTGCCATACCCTACAATCATATATCCTTGCGAACTTTAAACGCACTACTAAAAGTACCCTGCAAGATACCTGTGCTTCAATCTATAAATAACAAACACTCACAGCACTCAGCTGCAATCAGACTGGTTTGGCCATTCAAGACATACTCAGAGTCTTATTTTTCATGTCTATACTCTGCTTCCTGGCCGAGCTGCACCAATCGGATTAGGAGAGGCGGGACGTCAAGAACTAATGGCCGTTGTTTGAGGTGTATAAAGATAAAGTGACAGCGCTGTGTAGCCACGCCCTCTGCTGAAGTCGGAAGTGAAGAAACGCATCAGGGCGTGGCTACAACGGCGCCACAAGGAAGGAAGACGATTGCGTTCCACCGCTGACCAATCACCGCGCACCGATACGAATGCTGCCTAGCACGCGCGTGGCCCCTAGACGTGGAGGACAGCGGTGAACTGGTGATATCTTCTTCGTATTCTGCTCATTTATTTGTGATTTCCTGTACGGGCAATACGCTATGGGATGTTTTAACTGTTTGGGGGGTACATGGTAAAAGGTGGAATTACACTATTGCAATGTTTTTTTCCCCTTTCTTTCCTATATGTGCCTCCATTGAGTTTCAACCTCTTGACCTAATTGAAGGAGGCTGAACTGTTTTGACATATGAGAAGTTGATTATGCTGAATTTACCTCATTTATGGGGTTTAAGTGGGATAACATGACCCACTTATTGGTGCTATATTTGAATTGGTGTATGGTGCTGTAAACATCCTCTCTTTGATCACCTGTCACAACTATTCATCTTCTCTGGCTTTTAGGTTTATTTATTTACTTGCACTGGACCACATCCAGCCTTCTAGCGCAATTTTTTCACTTGAACACCAGTTCTTTGATCCTGATACATTGTTTTATCTTTTTTTGAATGGTCTAACCACATTTCCATTTGAAATTTAAATTGCTGCTGTCAGGAAAAATACCAACTATAATCTGTGGGTATTTTTCCATCATTTTATTATTATTTTTTTATCCAACAATCTTCACTTCAGAAAAAGTTGATACTTAGTTCATAGGTGCCGAGAAGTGCACTGCAGGTCTATATTTTTGTGCACCTTCTTCTATATTGTTGTTTTCTTTTCTCTGGCTGCCATGGATGCATTACGTTTTCTGAGTGATAGGAATTTGGATATCAACACCATATTCACTGTAAATGAGCTCACAACTACACAGACCAACTATAATAGTACTTTAACCACTTTGGGTAACATTCTGGAAAAACAAGTCAGAACCTGGTGGGATATCTGTACTTTGGAAAAGTATCTAAAAAAAAAGATCATAATTAGGAGTCTTAGATGGGAAGTTGTACCCCAAGACGGTCTAGATGACCGTGACTCCATGACTGAGTGGCTGGAGTTTTTTAATGGAGTAGGTTTGAAACTACAGGAACTTATTTTGAGGAGGAAGAGGAGAAAAATGACTAAACTTGAGACAAAGATTAATGAATTACAATCACTATTGGACACCATTAAGGATACACAACAAGTTATCGATTTTAATAATCGTATAAAGAAAAGACTTGAAAAAGTGGACAACGACACCCAAAAAACTAAAATCAAGAAATTCCACCGTGATGTGGGAGATTTTAGAACAAACTCTATTTATCTGTGGAAACAAACCAACACTGCCGAAGCGAGAGAGAATGATGCTAATATTATGGAGACCCAACCTGAAGCAACTACTAGTGCATCTCAACCGACTGCAGCTGTGATTTCCTCCACAGATAATGGAAGGAACCAAGGTCCTCAATACGCTCCTATTAACCATTCTACCCCTATAAGGAACGAGTCTGGTCAAGCAAGTGGTAGAGGGAGAAATCCAGGACCAATAAGTTACAACCAATGGCCACCATCAACAGATGGATACTATCAATTACCGGTACAGAACAGATTTGAACCACTGCGTGAGGAAGACAACAGACCTAGATACCAATCACCCGTCCTTTTTTAGGGAGAGGCCGGGGATGGCAGAAAAGGGGCAGAGGGTCATCAGGCCACAGGGGGAGACCTCCGGCACACCCACAACAACATGCTCAGTACAGGGTCCCCAATCAAGGACCCTAACACAGAGACCCTTACTGGAGAGAACCCCTTTTATCAGGACCGAGAGAGACTATCTCAATCAGGTCCCTGGGGAAGAGAACCAGAGGTTGCAGAGCCGGTAGACAGGCCAAGAAACAGCAAGAAAAGAAGACTAAAAGGGACTACGATTAGGGGGCATTTTTAACCTAACAGATATCAGCTTAACCAATAAAAAAACAAATATTTTGAACTTGGGTCTCAAGTGTGGACTAAATCGACCATTGAATGAATTCAATACTTTTATTGACATCCATAAATATACCAGAAAAATAAATATGAAGAAATACTTTCTCAATAAATATCCCAACTGCACTGACAGAACACCAGTAGCACCAACTGATAGTGGGTTGAGAAATAAATCTCTTTTTAACCCCCTGTCGGGATCAAACCAACCCCTGGAAGTTTTTAAAGGCTTACTAATTTGGGACCTATCACTCCTTAAACCAAGAAATAATGTCAATCCTAGACATATAAGAGATGGGATAGAGTTATTAGAAAAGAGGAAGGACATTGTGATAAGACCAGCGGACAAAGGAGGAGGAGTTGTAATACTAACTAAAGACTACTACCACAAACAAATGATGGACATGCTCACTGACAAAGAGACATACTGCAAACTGAATAAGGATCCCACTCCACAGTACGAAGAAAATCTAAATGTTATGGTAAATGCAGGGTATCGAGCATATACAATCTCGAATAAAGAAAGAAAGTATCTGATACCTAGTAGTAGTAGTAGTAGTAGTAGAATACCTACAATTTACACACTCCCAAAGATCCATAAAGACCTTTGTCACCCACCCGCAAGACCTATAGTCAATCACATCCCGTTTGGGACAATTTCTGGACCACTATTTACAAAAAAGTGTCATACAAACAAGAGCCTACATCAAGGACACAAAGGAACTCCTGATTAAGCTACAGGAAATAGACTTTACAGGACTAGATGACGTTTTCTTTGTGTATAACGATGAGACATCTGCTGTCACTATTATTAAACACGATGATGCTCTCCTGTCCCTGAATTGGGCTCTTTCTAAAAGGGATGAGTTATCACACACTCTTAAAACTTTTTTACGTAATTGTTTGGATTTTTGTCATGCACACAATTACTTCTGGTATAATGGATGTTTTTATTCTCAGAGAAAAGGCGTTGCAATGGGAGCTAAATTTTCCTCCAGCATAGCTAATTTATTTATGGCGGAGTGGGAAGATAAAACCATTTTTAATAAAGCATGCAAGCAACTGATCTTTTATCGAAGATACATTGATGATCGCTTTTTTATCTGGGTGGGGTCTCTTTTATTGTTGGAAAGCTTTTTAGAGGAATTAAACACGAATGTATGTAATATTCATCTCAATAGCGAGTACAACCAACAGAGCATTCACTTTTTAGATCTTAATATTTTTAGAGACGGGAATAAGTTGGGAACAAAAGTTTATTTTAAGCCAACAGATTCGAACAGTTACTTGCCCATGTTAAGCGGCCATCACCCTATGTGGTTAAAAAACATACCCAAGGGCCAACTGATGCGAGTTAAATGTAACTGTACAAACGATGCTGATTTTAAATCTCAGGCCCAAATCCTCAAAAACAATTTTTTGGAAAAAGGGTACCAAGACCACCACCTTGAAAGAATTATTGAAGATCTAACACAGATACCAAGATCTGAGTGCCTAATCAAAACAACACCTGAGAACAAGAACAATACACATGAATGGAGTTTTAAGGACCATTGGCACATCCTTTTTTTGGACAAAATTCTCAAAACAGTCCTTCCACCCAAACCAGGTTTTATTTATAGGAAAGCTGTGAGCTTTGGAGACAAGATTGTCAAGAAAGTTTTAGACCCCCAAGAAAACCACCCTCCTTTTGGGACAAAGATGGTTTCTTCCCCTGTCGTAAATGCCTCCCTTGCAAAGAAGCAACCAGACCAAGAGGATGCGTCGATTCTTTTACCTCTACCTCAAACATAACTGAATTTGCTATAAAATCATTCATCACCTGTAACACGACACATGTGGTGTATATGCTGGAATGCCCTTGCAAACTGTTATACATTGGCCGTACAAAAAGAGCTATGCAAATAAGGATAGCAGAGCATGTGGCAAACATCAAAATAGGTTATAAGGACCACAATGTCTCGTTACATTTCAAGTTATACCACAACCAGGACCCCACAGGCCTCACATTTTGGGGAATCGATCACATTGAACCCGTATGGAGAGGGTCAAATATTGTGAGGGAACTATCAAAACGAGAAACTGAATGGATATATTCTGTCGACACTTTGTTGCCAAAAGGACTGAACGTTGATTTAGACATCAATTGCTTCATTAGCGACTATTAGGAGGTCTCTCTTCCTGAATAGATTTACCTTCCCTTTTTTTTTCTTTTGAGATGCTATAAGCCCTAATTTTAGGAGGCTACACACATATGGGCAATACGCTAACACTATCCATCCATAATATATATATATATATATATATATATATATATATATGTATATATATATATATATATATATATATATATATATATATATATATATTGTTTTCTCTCGAAGCCCTCTCTCTACAGTGATCTGGCTACCTTGTTTACCTTTTTTCTGACCCTCTTACTCATTATTAAGTTCCTATTCCTCTTTGAATACCATTGGAGAATTTTAGCCCTCTTATACACATATGAATATATTGATAATCATTTTTCTTTTCCAAAATTTCTTTCCAATTTTTTGGTGTGGAACTGAGACACCCCCCCCCCCCTCTTTTTGGTAATTCCACATACGGGGCCCATCAGGGGTATCATTTGGATAATCATTGATACACCAATATGATCCTGAGTAAACTCTTGCCGGCCTCTTTTAATTATATATATCCCTCATTATGTTTGTTTATTTTTAAAAAAGGTTTTTATTAAAAAACATTTTTTCACTTTCTAGTATTTTACAGCACATGTATATTCATTCTAGTTTTTAAATATATGTATACTGTTTTTAAGATGATGAAATTTTATATTTTTTATATATATTATTTTTTTACATACATATTTATGTATTTATCATATTTATGTGTGTAATTTTTTTGATATGTTTATATATATATATATATATATATATATATATATATATATATATATATATATATATTTTTTTTTTTTTTTTTTTAAGGATATATCTATATAGCCTTCCCTTACTGGTAGTCTGACCAGTGAGGATATAACTAGGGCTGTTTGATGTTATTAAGATACCCTCTGCTTGTTTGGAAGCAGAAGTCTGACACCCACATCATAGTCTCTCGTGTTGTCTCAATCGCTATGTCAGATACACTGCCAGTATCAAGTGAATGACTGCTCATACGATCCGGTCACTACTAGATCCATCCTGTTTTATATAGGAATGAGCATGGAAATTTTTCTTTGTTTTGATAAAGTTTTTTATTTATAACATACTGTTTTCTTTGATTAAAAGTGTAGTTTTGTTTTCACACAATCTTTGTTTCCCCTTAATAACACGGCTGACGTCTCATCTCTGCTTCCTGGCCGAGCTGCACCAATCGGATTAGGAGAGGCCGGACGTCAAGAACCAATGGCCGCTGTTTGAGGTGTATAAAGATAAAGTGACAGCGCAGTGTAGCCACGCCCTCTGCTAAAGTCGGAAGTGACGAAACGCGTCAGGGCGTGGCTACAACGGCGCCACAAGGAAGGAAGATGATTGCGTTCCACGGCTGACCAATCACCGCGCACCGATACAAACGCTGCCTAGCACGCGCTCGGCCCCTAGACGTGGAGGACAGCGGAGAACTGGTGATATCTTCTTCATATTCTGCTCATTCATTTGTGACTTCCTGTACGGGCAATACGCTATGGGATGTTTTAACTGTTTGGGGGGTACATGGTAAAAGGTGGAATTACACTATTGCAATGTTTTTTTTCCCCTTTCTTTCCTATATGTGCCTCCATTGAGTAACCCCTTGACTTAATTGAAGGAGGCTGCTGTTTTGACATATGAGAAGTTGCTTATGCTGAATTTACCTCATTTATGGTAAGTGGGATAACAGGACCCACTTATTGGTGCTATCTTTGAATTGGTGTATGGTGCTGCAAACATCCTCTCTTTGATCACCTGTCACAACTATTCATCTTCTCTGGCTTTTAGGTTTATTTATTTATTTACTTGCACTGGACCACATCCAGCCTTCTAGCACAATTTTATCACTTGAACACCAGTTCTTTGATCCCGATACATTGTTTTATCTATACTAATATCCACCAGGTTTTTGATTAGTGCACTGATTCATGCTATCAATCCGATCCCCCAACCCCCTCCACTCCCTGATACTTACCAAGCCAGTGTTCAGCCCTCGCATTCGATCAACACTCAATTGACTTGTTATAGGGATTTTTTGAAGGGACAATATTAGTCCCACCTTCTCAGTCTATCGACTCCCGCACTTTAATTCAACTGTTTTTCAGTATGAGTGTATGATATGTGTGTCGGCTAAACACTAATGTGTCCGGACCACGCTAAATGTCTATGTTTGTCTGTGTCCTGTTATAGTCGTGTCTATGTGTTGTCTCTTTTACAAGGTAGCCATACCTTTATTACGGCTACCAACTGTTCATGTAGTTCCAATATTGTTATACTAATTTTTTACCTTTTGATACCAATAAATTTAATTAGAATTGTATCTTTACCTCTCTCTGATCATTACATTGTTGCCATAAGTAACCCTTTTTAGCCCCCTGGTGGTCGACAACTTCCCATTCCCCATCCCTTTTCCCTTTGCTTTTCCTTCCCTTCTTTTTCTGACAGTATATTGTAGGGGTAGTTTTGATATATGTTTTGATATTTTGTGCTAATTGATGGGTGAAAGGGATTTTTTTGTAAAATGTTTTTCTTGTGAACTTTATTTGCTGTATTCTTGTATTTTGTTGTTGTTGTATATTTTGAGAAAAGAGAAAATTACCCCTAGGGGCTTTGTGCTGCAGCAAAAAATGAAAACGTACCATGAAATAAAAAGTTATAAATTTATTAAATATAGAGTTCAAAAAGCCCCAAACAGTGGGGACTCAAGATATGAGCTTATAACAACAGAGGTTATACATAGCGAATAAAAACAGAGAATAGAACAAATACAGACATAGCATAACAGTACTGTGGAATATACAAAATACTATGGGCGAAAAAACACCCCTACGCGTTTCGACCTTTTGAAAGTAACGGTCTTCTTCAGGGAGTATTGGTTAGACTCTGCCATAGGTTCTATAAAAAGAATACATACAAAAAGATACATGCAAATGAGTGGAACATCATAACAACAGAACATGGGGAGGCCCGCCACCCACAGCCATATAAGTAGATGGCGGGATGCAGGTGTTCCTCCTGTAAATGTGGACTGATGTAAAAGGTACCATTGCCACTCACCCAGGGGCGTCCACTCGAAGGCGCAGATCCGGACCAGATGACCAATACCGCACCATCAAACTTCCCACGGGGGTATCAGGGGGGTGTAACAAGGGGGAGAGGAGCTCCCCTGGGTCAGTGTGGAAAAAGACTCCGAATTCCAAATCACCAACAGGAGAGGTACCGCCTGGGCCCACGAGAGGTCAACGGATAGCGCGCCGAAGGGTCGCGCCCCGAGGCGGGCCGGGGACGGAGGGGGGGGGGACCGCCACCAAAGAGGGGGCGGAGGGGGAGAACGGGGCCGGGCAGGGAAGGGGCACGGGGGGGGGGAAGAGGGAAAGGGGAGGCCCCCAACAATAAAGCCGGGGATGGCAGATGGAAGCCAAAAGGGGTAAGGGCGAGCACCCGTAACCGGCTGGGCCAGGGGGGGGGGGCCCCGCACCACCGCACGAAGCCGGGATGGGTAGGTTGGGGTGCGGTTAAGCACTTCCCTCCTTAAATTGTGATGAAGACCCTGTAAGAGAATACACACACATATATATAAGGCTAAAAAGTGTATCTGAAAATAGAAAACTATAAGAATGAAAGGGAAGATAAACTAATGAATGTGAATACATGCCGGGCTGAACAGGAAACCTGATGCATCAGCATGGAGATTAAATGAGCGAAAGAGATGCACCGGTAGGAGAAGGAAATGTGAAAATAGAAAAAAAGGGGGGGAAAAAACAGGGGGAAAAAAAAAAAAAGGGAAAGGGAAACTGTGCGAAAAATGGTGAGATATGAAGTGAGCGCAAAGCTGAAGAGGTCAGTGCGGTGAAAAGGACTAGAACAGGAAATGAAATATGGAAAATGGAAGGAGTGTTGGGTGACTAAGGGAATCACGATAACAGTGCAAAGTAAAATGTAGTGAAGAAAAAAGTGTGGGAAGTGTGTGTAAAAGAATGGAGTGAAACGGTAGTGAAAAGTGAAGAAGCAAAGAAAAAGTGAAATAAAATAAAATTAAGATTAAGATGAATATCAAGAGGGAGGGAAAGAAGGGGGGAGGAAGAAAAAAAGTGTTAAGGTGAAAGGTGAAAAGAAAAAAGACACAAAATATACTAATGATGATAATGGATGTGACTACGGGTGTGTAAGTGACCTGTGATGTGTGTACAAATACATGGGACTAAAAGGGCAAACGAGTGAATGAAAGGGAGGTGAAGAAAAGAGAAAAGGGCTAATGAAGACACATGAACAGTGAAGGAATAGGAATACCTGTGCTATCTGTGATGCTCACAGAAAATAGAAAGTCGGATAGTACGATGGTTAGAACTGTAGCCTTCCTGTTAAGGAGGAATGTGGAAACACCTTTAAAGGAGGTGCTGACATCTGTTAATGAAATAACAAAAAATGAACGGATAAAAATATAAATAAAGAATGCCAAGGTGGATGGCGAGTCTGCAGGAAAAAGAGAGCGGAGCTCAAGCTCCCACCTACCCTCCTGCAGCCAAAGTCTGTAATGACCACCAAAATCAGTCGCCGTGGGATCTGGGTTTATCCCGATGGGGCTGGCTGTTTATATAGGGTATGTCTAAGCAGGTGGGGGAGTACACTCCCTCAGCACCTGTGGCAACCCCACCCCATGATAAGTGGAGGGCGGGCCCGGATGGATACCAGTCGGCCCGAGAAACACACCCACCACTAAGGCAGGTGTTAATCATCACCTGAAGGTCCTCCCTCGTAACCCCCCCCCCCCCCCACCCACAAGGACACCATCCCCGCCCACCCCAAGAAACGAACCATCCCAAAAACCCGACCACCCCCCCAAACCCCCCTCCCCCCCCCACCCGCCGCGCGCGCAGCCAGGCAGCGCGCCGAGGCGGCGTGAACGGTGGCCTCCCCGGCGTTCCAGAGGGGACAGTGGAGTCCCCGGTGTACGACTCCATCCTCCTCGTCCTGGGACGGAGCTGCAACCGGACGCATGGTTGGTAAGAGCCGCGCGTGCTGTCACGTGAGACGTCGGCGCCATGACGTCACCGCGACCCCGCGCGTACGGCCAAAGCGCACTCTGGTTGCTAGGGACCTGGGACGCCGCCGGCAGGCGTGAGAGCTCCCCCCAGCGGCCGACGGGAAGAAGGCCACCAGGAGGAAAGCACAGAAACCCGGGACCAGCCCGGATATGTGCAAAGTCTCAGCCTGCCGTGGGGCCCGGGGAAGGAAGAAATCACCTGCTGGCTGGCGGAGCATGTACACCCAGGAGGCCCCCGGAGGAAGGATGATAATGGAAGGGTGCGAATGGTAACAGTCCAGGCCTGGGCTCTCAGAGTTGGACGTGCCGAGGGGTGGAAAAAATCTTAAAAAGTATTTATTAGAATGTTACATTAGATGCAAATGTACTGTACAAACATATTCAATAGATGCTCCGCATAGGGAGCAGATATAAAGTACATTAGTATCATATAAAAAAAGAAAAAGTTGATATACCAAATGAACATAAAGTGGAACAAACCAAATAATAAGTGAGAAAAGGACAAAACGTAACTAAATACGAGAACTGAGACTGCTGTATACAAACAAACATACTTGGGGAAAAGATCCAAAAGGAAAAAGCCAACTGAATGTTGGTGGAGGAAAAAAGGCCCTCAACAAACCAAAAAGGGGGGGGGGGACTAGGGACGCACGTGTTTAACATGAGAGATAGGTCGTCATGCAAGGCGATAATAACTCTCCTGCGTCCTAAGTTAGTCAGTTTTCCCGGATGTAAATCCCTTTAGAAAGGGAGCGAAAGAGATGGATTCATTCAAGCCTGGGTACACCGTGGCCTGAAGTTTAAAGATCCACCTTTGCTCACACTGGAGGAGGGCTTTATTCCAATCGCCGCCCCTGATCGGTATATGAACTCGGTCAATGGCGGCGAAAGTGATTTTGGGCATTTTATAATTGTGCTTGGAAACCACATGCCTGCCAAGGGGCAGGTATCGGTTTCCAATCTGCATATTGTATTCGTGCCTGGCTGCACGACGCCAAAATTCCTGTTTAGTCTTACCAACGTAAAATGCTGTGCATTCACATGACATTAGGTAGACAACTCCACGGGTCTGGCAGTTAGCGAAATGGTGCGGAAAAAACATCACACCGTTAGGTAATGGGAAGGATTTCTCCTTCCGCATAAGGGGACAATGCGAGCAATGCCCGCACGGGAAGGTTCCAAGTGCGGGACAGTGTTTCTTTGCAATTGCCCCTTTGAATTCGCTCTGCACTAGCTTGTCTTTTAAAGACATAGCCCTTTTGAAAGTAATGGAGGGAGAACTGGTAACAAATTTGTTGTATATTTTGTTATTTTGCTATGTACCTTTGGGGTTTTGGTGGGAGGGTTTTGTGGGAGGGTTTTTGGGAGGGTTTCGTGGGTGGGTTTTGGGAGGGTTTCGTGGGTGGGTTTTGGGAGGGATGTGGGTGTTTATGTAAATATTGTAAACTTTTTTGTATCTTTTGTATTTTATTTTCTGTACTTATTGTAAACCTTTGTTATATTTCTTGAATTTTATTTTGTGTACAAATATCATGTGATTTTTTGTCTTGTACTTATTTTTTGTATCAATGTAACTCTGTATTTTATCTGTGAAATTTTAAATAAAAGAATAAAAAAAAATCTGTTCTTATCAGTTTAATATCTGATACGTCCCCTATCTGGGGACCATATATTATATGGATTTTTAGAACAGGGAGATGGAAGAAGAGCTTGCTCTGTCCACTCCATGCATCGACCTGGTATTGCAGTACCTCCAGGACCGCTGCACCCCTCTCTTACGCAGTATCAAAAAAGAGATATAAATGGAAAATCATCCAACTTGTTTGTGTTGTCGTGTCTTGTTGCTGACAATGTTTCTTGCTTAACCTTGGCTCCTTCCAATAAACTGGCATTTAACCCTTGTGTCTTTGTCTTCATTGCTTCTTGTCACTTTCTTGGGGGAAGGGAGAATTTTTTTTGCTGCTCACCAAATGACACTACTCTACGAAGTTACCTATTCAGGAACACCTAGATTTAGTCAGTGCACCAATTTCGACAAGACAGCTAGTGTTCTACTCCTCACTCTCTCCTAAGACCCAAAATAAAGCCTTCAACAAGCAGTGACCACCCTGCTGTCAAAACAAGGGGGGTGAATTTGCTCCAATGCTGTGCCTTGCTGCATGCAGCAGCTAGCTTGAAAAGTCAGCTGAGGCAAGCAAGGGTTTTTACTTTTTATCTGGAGGATTCCCTCTAGTGGCTCTCGTTTTTCGGGCCACACTATGTTAACTAAAAGGCGGGCCCATGCAAATGATTTTCCTCGTTAAACGTGCACGAGGAGCACCTGAATCTGTGCAATTCTTGGTTTGGGATGACTTGAGGTCATGAATGGACTCCAGCAGTGTTGGGCAGGTGTCAGAAAAGTGTGGATTGGCCAGTAGACAGGGGATTAGGCCTGTAGGCCAGCGACGCCCGTCTGGCTGCGGATTCACACCTCCGGACAGCCTAGATGTGGGGGAAGGGCGAGTGCTGGGCACAGGCAAACGGGCAACTTTCAGCGAGCCCTCCGGGGAGGCCGGAAAGCCACTCGCTACAGACAATAATTGGGTTATCGCTTCTCGGCCTTTTGGCTATGATCAAGTGTAGTTCTGCTGCATTGGAGAGTAGTCAAAAGGTGCCCGGGGTACCCGACAGTCGGCCTTGAGGGTATCGTTCCTCTTCGGAGGGGCCCCCCCTTGCTGCTATTGGCCTTAGGCTTAGTCCCCGGGCAACGGGAACTGAATGCCTTTCCTCAAGGCGTAGTCGGTCGGTTGGTGGAGCCAGGGGGTTCCCCTTGTGGGGCCCCTAGGTGAATCTTCGGGCTTTCTTTCAGGATGGCGAGCCGTGAGCTGAAGGACTCTTTGAGGTTCTTGGTGAGGCCAGGATGGGAGAAGGAAGTGACGCTGAGGACCGTGGTCGTGGATCTTTTGACTGGAGAACTTGGCTTGGCGGTAAGAGATATCTTATGCTTGCAGGATTTCCCGAACCAACGCTTATATGATGTCACCTTTTCTTCCACTGAGGTATGTTGGAATGTCTATGAAAAATTCAAGCTGATGGCGGAAAGTGAGGTCGGAAGGAAGTTTGGTCTTCAACCCCTTTTTATGCAAGAGGAGAAGGTAATTACAGTGCACCTATATAATCCGTTTGCTGATGTCAACTTGGTAAGAGCTTTCCTGAGCAATTACTGCGAGAATCTTAGAGGTGGAGAAAAGGTGTTCAACAATTTCAAAATTTGGTCAGGGAAGTACCGTTTTTTTGCAACTTTCAAGCCTGACCCTGGGTGTTTGGGTGGGGTTAAGAGGCCTCCTGCAGTTTTTACTATTGGAGGGGAGAGGGGTTTTCTTTTTTACCCCGGCCAGCCCAGGTACTTTAGAAAGTGCATGATGTATGGCCATGTGAGTGACGAGTGTAACCAAGAACAAAAATGTTGGTTTTGTGGAAAGGGTGGTCATGTGGCTCGAAACTGTAAGGAGGGTAAGGTTTGTGATATCTGTAAACAGCCGGGACATGTGGCGAAGCAGTGCGAGTCCTATCAATCCATCAGGAAGGTTGTGGTTACGGCTCCAACAGCAGGGAAGGAGCAGAGAGAACCCAGACAGCGGAGGCCATGGGATGGTGCAAAGAAGGGTACTAGGGGGAGTGCTGCTGAGCAAGCGGGTCCCTCTGATCGCCCACCTGAGCACCCAGCCGGTGAAGCTACACCCGATGGGCAGGCAGGTGATGTGGCAGGAGCAGGTGGCACGGCCGCAGCTGCCGTGAATAAGGTGGCTCGTGGTGGTGTCTGTTCTGATGCCAGGCCTGGTGAAGGTGGTACTGGTGGAGTTGTGGATCCCCCTGCTGGAGCGAAGGAACAGGAGGAAGATGGAGGTGGAGATCAGGGTGATGTTGCCCCACCTGGAGAAGGGGCTGACCAGGAAGTAGCTACATCCGTTGAGGAAAAATTCAACTTGGCATCACAGCTCTTTGGGAGCTTGTCAGATAGTAACTCAGATAAGGATGAAATGGATAGCGTGAGTAGTATCGAGTGTGGACAGAGAATGGAGGAGGCTTTCGATACGCCAGATTTACCAGACACTTCCGCCAGTAAAAGGGCTAGGGCGGATGTGACCTGGGCTGATGTGGTGGAGGGTGGAGGAGTGGTATCTGAAAATGGGGATTCTGAGGAATCTGCCAGCTCTCCGGTGACCCGGAGGAGACAGAAGCCTGAGGCGAATGAAGCGGAGATGGACTTCTAAAGACCTTATTATGGCTGTGTTTTTTTTTTCTTGTGATGGCTCTAACAGTTGGGTCCATCAATGTCAGAAGTATTGTGGCAAAAAATAGGAGGGTTGCGGTTTTTGAGGAGATTAATAAGTTTCATGCAGATGTTGTCTGTTTACAGGAATGTAGGGGAATGTGTGACCCTTCAGCAGACTGGTCCTGGGGTCCCTCTGTGTGGGCACTTGCGTGTGTGTCTAGGAGCGAGGGGGTTGGTGTGGTGGTAAGGAACCCCAATGTCCAAATTGTGTCGCATGAAATAATAGTTCCTGGTCGTTTGCAAATAGTGACCCTTGAATTTTTAGGACAACAGGTGAGGTTGTTAAATTGTTATGCCCCTGCCGAGAAAAGAGAAAGGATTAAGTTCTTTGATACCCTCAGAATATATCTACCTGGGATATTCCCGACTGTCTTGGTGGGTGACCTTAATTGCATAAGGAGATGTAATGACCGTCAGGGGACCAGTAGTGATGGAGGGTTGGATGCTTCATCTAGGGTCCTAAATGATGTTATCTCTGACTTTGGTATGCATGATGTGGGTTTAGAGATAGAGAAAGACGCTACCTCCTTTACATATCATTCTGACAAAAGGGACTGTAAGGTCCCGAATAGATTTTATTTTGTTGTCCCGGTTCCTGGAAAGTGTGTCATACCAGGCCTTTCCAATGTTTTTTTCAGATCACTCCTTAAATTGTGGGACCTTGAGGTTGGAGGTGGGAGTGGAAATTGGCAGGGGCATGTGGAAACTAAATGTTTCACTTCTTGATGATGAAGAGGTGGGAGGGCTTTTTGTTCCCTTTTTTAAAACTTTGGAAGACAAGAAAAATGACTGGTGGGACTGGGTTAAAAAATGTGTGGCCTCCTTCTTTAAGAGGATTGGGGTGAAGAAGGCCAGAGAGAAAAGGGAGGGTTTTGGTGGAGAGAGTGCATTTTTTATACATGTGCAAAAGAATGGGGCTGGAGGTGGAGGAGGATTTGAAGGAGGTGCAGGAGGAGAGGAGGAAAATGATTAAAGAAAAAGGGAAGAGTATAATCTTCAATGGCAAGGTACAGACTATGAAAGAGGTAGACACATGCTCAAGATTTTTTTTCAAAAAAGCTTTTAGTCCTAAAAAAATAATGAAGAAGATGATGGATGGACAAGAAGAGGTGGAGGGAAGAAGAATGCGTGATGCGGTGAGAGGATTCTACCAGGACCTGTATGGAGGAGAAGAGGAGGCCACTTTGGAGGAGGTGGACGAGTATTGTAAGGTTCTACCAAAGAGTCGGAGAAAGGATGAAGGTGTTTTCCTGGAGGATATAGTAGGGGAGGCAGAGATTGAGAAGACGCTTAAAAGCATGGCAAAAAATAAAACCCCGGGAGGTGATGGACTACCTGTAGAGTTTTATCTTAAGTTCTGGCCCATTATTAAGACACACCTGACTGAGGTACTAAAGTATTGCATGAGGTCAGGGAAATTGGCACCCTCTATGAAGGAAGGGGTTATTGTACTATTGTATAAAAAGGGGGAGGAGAAGGATGTCAGAAACTGGAGGCCAATAACCCTTTTAAATGTGGACTACAAGACTTTTGCCAAGATCCTGGCCGATAGGGTGAAGGAAGTTATTGGGAAGGTGATCGGTGATTGGCAGGTGTGTGCTGTCCCGGGGAGGAGGATTGCGGACAATTTAGTGCTGTTGAGAGACTTGGCCTATTATGCGCAGTGCAACAATTTACCGTTGGCGGTGGCTGGTTTCGATCTTGAGAAGGCGTATGACCGAGTCTCTCATCGGTTTATGTTCCGGGTCCTGGGAAAACTGGGATTCCCAAGGGGCTTTGTAAATATGGTGAGGAGTCTTTATACCAAATGTAAATAGTAGGGTTTTAATAAATGGGATTCTGTCAGAACCCTTTGCTGTAAAATCAGGGGTAAGGCAGGGGTGCCCCCCTGTCCCCTGTCCTTTTTATCTGCATCATGGAGCCCCTCTTGCAGCAAGTCCAGCTGGATAAGACTTTTGAAGGTTTTTTTGTCCCTGGCGGGGATGATAACAAGTTGAAATCTTTATGTTATATGGACGACGTGACCTTTTTATGCAAGTCTCGGAGGGATCTCGCCAGGGCAGAACTACATCTGCAACTGTTTGGAAGTGTTGCCGGGATGCGGGTAAATTGGGGTAAGAGCGCAGTGTGCACCCTAAGTGGGCCAGATGATGTTCCTTCAACCCGGATTAAAAAGGTTCAAACGATCGATATCCTGGGTATCCATTTTGAGAGAAATCTCCAAAATCAAGAGAACGCTGTGAAGTGTGTGGATAAGTTATCCAAAAAGATGGATTTGTGGAAGCTTAGGCGTTTCACTTTGACGGGCAAAGTTTTGATCGCAAAGGCAGTTTGCCTGCCTTTGCTACTTTATTTTGGTATTATTTTTCCTTTTAACAAAAAATGGCTGCAGAAGATAGAAAGACTCCTTTTTGTTTTTTTCTGGGGAGCAAAAATGGAACGGGTGGCGAGACTTACAGTTGTTAAAGAAATTAAGTTGGGAGGTTACAACTTTCCAAGGGTGGAGTCCTTTTTGGCAATACACTCCTGGTTGTTGCACCACAAGGTTATTTTGAGTGGAGGGAAATCCATGTGCTTTATGAAATACCTAATGGGATGGTTTGTGGTGGGGTGGGGTTGGGGATTGCGAGACCTAACTAAACCGGTGGCTCTTGTGCCCCCTCCCTATTATGCTAAGATAAAGGCATGGTATGACAGGACTGGCCTAAGGAACCTAGGTATTGGTGCTGTAACGAAAAATATCCTGAATAAATGGTTCAGACGGGAGGAGGTGGTTTCCAATATATCTGACTTAAGACCTAAAACAGGTGGAAGAGTGTTGGAAGAATATGGAGATGGAGGGAATGACCAACAAACAAAAAGAGATTGTTTGGATGGGATTTCATGAGTGTTTGCTGACAATGTTTTTTTTGAAAGGAAGAGACCTGGTTAGAAATGACAGATGTGTAAGGGGAAAATGTGGTGGTATCGAAAGAATAAGACATTTGTTTTTGGAATGTTTCTTTGTTAAAAATGTATAGAAAAGGTTGGCTGGTTTCGTGAGAAATGTGGTGGGGGTAAAGGACGTTACACAAGAATTATGCTTGTATGGTTTGGTGGAAGGTGGGTCGGATGCAAGGAGGAGAGGATGGATTTTGTCAGCAATTGTGAAAGAGGTGGTATGGGAAGCAAGATGTGGTTACAGAAAAGGAAGTTTTGTGCTGATTGAGGAGGAATGTGTAGATTGGGTTTTGAGTAAATTATTTTATGTTTTGTTATATGATCGGAGGAGGCAATTTTTTTGGGGAATTTTAAGGGGTGGAGGGTGGGGGGTGTTTAGAAATGTTTTTATTTGTATACATGTACTGCTTTTGAAACTTGTGCCCAGATGATGAAATGAACACTGTCAGTGAAGGTATCGGGTGAGTTATGCTGAGTAAGTGATTCAGTCTGATGGAAAAAAAAATAAAAAATCTGTTCTTATCAGTTTAATATCTGATACGTCCCCTATCTGGGGACCATATATTAAATGGATTTTTAGAACAGGGAGATGGAAGAAGAGCTTGCTCTGTCCACTCCACGCATCGAACTGGTATTGCAGTACCTCCAGGACCGGTGCACCCCTCTTACGCAGTGTCAAAAAATAGATTTAAATGGAAAATCATCCAACTTGTTTGTCTTGTGTCTTGTTGCTGACAATGTTTCTTGCTTAAACTCGGTTCCTTGCAATAAACTGGCATTTAACCCTTGTGTCTTTGTCTTCATTGCTTCTTGTCACTTTCTTGGGGGAAGGCAGACCTTTTTTTGCTGCTCACCAAATGACACTACTCGTCAAAGTTACCTATTCTGCAAAACCTAGATTTAGTCAGGGCGTCCAATTTTCGACAAGTCAGCTAGTGTTCTACTCCTCGCTCGCTCTCTCTCCTAAGGCCCAAAATGAAGCCTTCGATAAGCAGTGCCCACTCTGCTGTCAAACAAGGGGGCTGAATTCGCTCCATTGCTGTGTGCCTTGCTGCATGCAGCAACTAGCTTGAAAAGTCAGCTGTGGCAAGGGTTTTTTATTTTTATCCGGAGGATCCCTTAGGCCCCATACTCACGAGCAAACATGTCTGCTGAAACTGGCCCGCAGGCCAGTTTCAGCAGACATGTTTGGTCGTGTGTGGGCGCGAGCGGGCCGAATTCCAGCAAACATTTGCCCGCCGGGCCTTTTCCCAGCAGACAAATATTCCTGGACTTGTTTTAAAACAGCCCGCTGGAATTCAGCCCGCTCGGACATGTACGGTCGTCAGTACAGACCTACCGTACATGTCCAGGCGCCCGCCGTCCCTCGCATGCGTCGAATGACTTCGACGCATGCGTGGAAGCATTTTAAAGGCGGGCCGCGCACGTCGCCGCGTCATTGTCGCGGCGACACCGCGTCATCGACGCGGCGACACCGCGGACACGCCCCGCGTATTGTTTACGCGCGGACTTCTGTACGATGGTGTGTACAACCATCGTACAGAAGCCCTCTGGCAGACATGTATGGTGAAAACGGTCCGACGGACCGCTTTCACCATACATGTTTGTCCGTGTGTACCCGGCCTTAGTCTTTGACTCCCTCTAGTGGCCCTCGATTTTCTTCCACGTTATGTTAACTAAGTCCACGTCATGCTAACTAGGAGGCCGGCACATGCAAATGATTTTCCTCGTTGAACGTGCACGAGGAGCAACGAGAACCACCTGAATCTGTGCAATTCTTATTTAGGGATGACTGAAGGTCATGACTGGGCTCCAGCAGTGTTGGGCAGGTGTCAGAAAAGGGTGGATTGGCCAGTAGACAGGGGATTAGGCCTGTAGGCCAGCGACACCCATCTGGCTGCGGATTCACACCTCCGGACAGCCTAGACTGGGGGGAAGGGCGAGTGCTGGGCACAGGCAAACGGGCAACTCTCAGCGAGCCCTCCGGTGAGGCCGGAAAGCCGCTCGCTACAGAGAATAATTGGGTTATCGCTTCTCGGCCTTTTGGCTAAGATCAAGTGTAGTCTCGACTGCCTGATTCTTAGTCAAGAGGTGTCTTGGGGAACCCAGAGGTCGGCCTTGGGGGGAGCGTCCCTTTTCGGAGGGCCCCCCCTGGCTGCTATTGGCCCGAGGCTTAGTCCCCAGACAACAAGTTGCGATCCCCCTACTAACTTTTCTTTGTAGAATGTGGAGTAGACCCTAGGTGAACATGGTCTTACCACCTGATGCGCCTAATACAGTTCGGCTGTCGGTAGTGGAGGATAAGAGGGACAAGGTTTAGGATTTAGGATTATTGGGCATGGCTCGAGAGAGTATTTTTTGCGTTCAGTGCTTTCCTTCCACTGGTGTTTATGATGTCACCTTTTGGAATAAAGCTGATGTGCAAACATGTTGGTTGCGGCAGGCGGAGAAGAAGTGCGATCCATTGCTTGATGGCATTACATTTTATTGTGCGGAGAGTAAGCAGCGTTTACTGGTCCTGGTCCACATGTACAACCCTTTCGTGAGGGATGAGGAGATCAGGGCCTTTTTGTCCCTGTACTGCTATTTTGTTTCTGCTGGCTCAAAACAGACCAAGGTTTTTGGTACCTTTAATGGGAAAAGGAAGTTTTGGGTCCAGCAGAAATGGGATCCAGATGGGATTGGAGGGGTAAGGCACCTACCCCAAACTTTTTCTATCGGGTCCAATCATGGGTACCTCTGGTACCCAGGGCAGCCTACATTTTGCCGTCTTTGTTTTGCTTTCGGGCATACCAAGGAGGAGTGCGAGACTGGCCAGGTATCCCGCAATTGTTTTAAACCTGGCCATAAGACCGTGGACTGTGGGGAGGGTAGGAAGTGTCATTTTTGCGGTAGCCGGGATCATCTTGCCCAGAATTGCCCGAAGGTGTCCCGGGGGAGTCAGCCAGGCCCGCAGGAGAAGGAAGCCATAAAATCACTGGAGAGTGCATGAGGTAAAGCCTCCTATGCGGACGCTGTAAAGGGCAGTAAGAATATTGCCCCTCCCCCCGTGGTAGAACCAGCACATGCTGAGGATGTTCCTGGCGAGCCTCTGGTGGCTGCCGTGGGGGACGCGCACTCCGGTGGTGCTGAGTGTGCGCCCGAGGCCCTGGCAGCGGAGGCTGAGCGGGAAAGGGAGGTAGTGGAGGCTGATGGGGATGGGGCAGGCCGGAGTGCTGAGGATCCAGTACAGGAGGAGATGGACCTCAGCCATGATACATTGAAAAGGAAAAAAGAAAGATCTGTTTTTATCTCCCTCACATGTCATCGAGGACTCCAGCGAAATGGGCTCTCCAAAGGAGGATGAGGTGGCGGCTGACTCGGACGATTCGGGCCAATCATATATCAGCTCCGATAAATTCGAGAACTTACAGGATGTGACTGGCTAGCGCAGGGCCAAGAAAAAGTCAGAGGTAAAAAAGGGGGGTTGTCTCTGTAAAAACCCGGAGTTTCAAGGCGGGCAAGAAGAGGTGACGGTCAATTTTCTTTTTTATTTTGGACCGGTGTACCACCTAACCCCCTTTAGATGAAATTAAGGGTCTCCTCGCTCAATGTTCATAGTATAAAATCTGCATACAGGAGGGCAGCTATTTTCAAGCTTTTTGCTGCCCTGCCTTGTGATATATTATGTGTGCAGGAATGTAATTTGAGCGAGGAGCCCCGGGCTGCTGGTTGGACCCAGGGACCTGCTGTGTGGTCCTTTAACAATAGGAAAAGTGGTGGGGTGTGTGTGCTTTTTAAAAACAACAACTTTAAGATCCGAAGGGTTGTAGTACATGTGAACCAAGGGCGTTGCGTATTAGTTTTCTTTGAGTTTGGAGGTATGGTTTTCCGTATTTTTTGTGTTTATGGTGCTGATAAGCATGAAAGGCTTGTTTTATTTGATAAATTGAAATTATTTTTGGGGGGGAGGGAACCTACATTTCTGGTGGGTGATTTTAATTGTATTATTAGGGATGGGGATAGAGTGAGTAGTTGGTGGTGGTGGTAGCACAATGGATAAGTCGGGGAAGGAATTTGGTGATATTGTTAGGATGTTTAATTTTGTTGATGCTGGGTGTGATGGGGGATCAACTTTTTTTTAGTTCTAGTGGGAAAGTGTCCTCACGTATTGATTTTTTTTTTGTCCAGGAATCTGAAAAAATAGACTTTGGCTATTGAGAGGATGCCTTTCACGGATCATGGTAGGATTGATTGTGAAGTATATGTGCTGAAGGTTTGTATGGGAAGGGGGTGTGGAAGCTGAATGTGAGTTTGTTGTGTAGTGGATGATTATAAAATCCCTATTTTCAAATTAGGCTAATTCTTTTTATGATTAAAATCACTTAAATGTTGCTATTCTTATATATTGTTTTTATATTCATTATCTATATAAGATATTTATGCATATGTATGTATGGGTATGTGTTGCAATGCAGATATTGTCGAATATTGATAAAATGAAGAAACAAATGTTTTAAAGTTATAAGTACATCTTAGAACTTGAGTTGAAGATACAAAGGACTATTATAAAAGCAGCTGCGACTCACTCCTCATTCTCACCCCATCCCCCCTCCCTTCTACTGCCATTCCTCTTTGCTACACATTCCAAGCCTTTCCTGGAGAGAAAAAACTATGAAAAGGATTTTCAAGAGAAAGCCAACCCATCCCCCTCCTTCTCACTCGGACCTCTTGGAAAGGAGCTGAATGAACTTGTTTACACTGGGCAGCATGCCCAAACATGGACTTCCATTTCTTTCCCTTTGCTCATGGACTTTGGAATGTGTGTCATGTGTTACAGACGTCACAAGGGGGTGGGTGGTACTGAGGATGGAGTGGGTGTGGATTTATAACGTGAACCAATCAAATGCATGTATTTGTGATGTCATGAGGCTAATAAAACTAAAGTGAGGAGGGTTTCTCCTTCCTGTTGGGACAGAGCTAAAAGGCGAGCAGATGTAGATTTTCTTGTCGGATTTTGCATGCTTTCCTTAATTTGAAATCAGCCGCAGAAATAGGTAACCCTGAGATTGTATCAGAAAATCTTTAAGTCTCTATCAGTTGGAGGATGTGAAAATAAGAGAAGAGTATGGTAGGTTCTTTTTGAGGTTGAAAGGTAGAAAGAATGACTTTGGAAGTATGACTGAGTGGTGGCAGTGGTTGAAAGTTAGGACAAAAGAGTTTTTCGTGAGAAAGGGATGTGAGGGGGGCGGATCCGGCAGCCAGAGCTGATGGATGTGTGCTGAGTGAGCTCTGATACACCGGGTGATTGTAAGCGGCTCACAGCACACAGAGACACCCCAAAAGCACCTGCGGAACACAGGAGAAGTGGGGAACGCATTGGCTACCATGCACAAGCGAAAGGAGAGAGAGGGACCCCGCAAACTGACTGATTTCTTCCCTCCAGCCGGGAGCCGAGAAATCCAAGATGGCGCCGGCGCTGGGAGCCGCGCTCTGGATCCCACACACGTGGCGGCATCGAATCCCACTGCCATCCACGGATGAGTCACACTCCCATGGCCACACAACACCTGCTTCCCCCTTTAGCAGCCCTGCCAAACAAAAAAGGAGGATTGGGGAGGCCTCAGGGACCCGGGATGGCACTGACAATGAGGGGGAGGACATGGAGGAATCCTCATCATACGCCCAGCAGCTGGATGCATTCCCCACATCAGGTCAACCTATGGTGGACACTACCATGAAAGAGATGCTGCAAACACTGAGAGGGGCCCTGCAATGTGACATGGCATCATTCATGCAAACAACTAAGGGGGAAATAGCTGCAGTCAGCAGGAGAGTGGAGTATGTGGAGAAGAAGATGGAGGAGTTTACACTAGCACACAATGACCTAGTGGATGCCCACTTTGATGTGGAAGAGGAAATTAAATATATGCGCCTCAAAATGTCAGATTTAGAGGACAGAGCAAGGAGAAACAACATTAAATTCAGAGGGGTCCCTGAGACTGTTAAACCTGCAGAGCTTGCACCTTATCTGCAAAAATTGATGATGACAGCCATCCCAGCCCTGAGCTCAGCCAACATCATCATAGACAGGGCCCATAACTGTCCAAGCCATCATTTCTGCCTGATCAAATACCTAGAGATGTGATAGCAAGGATCCACTTTTACCACATTAAGGATCAGCTTATGCGCTACGCCAGACAACACCCTGCGCTACCTGATCCCTTTGCTGGAATCGCACTCTATGCTGACCTGTCACAAGCCACACTGGCTGTGAGACATAATCTAGTCCCCATCACCAAGATACTACGGAACCATAAAATCCTCTACAAGTGGGGCTTCCCAGCTAAACTGCTAGTGGAAGTGAATAACGAGTCGCACTCGATTATTCAGCGATGCAAAGGCCTCAACCTCCTCAAAAAATGGCGTCTGATCCCTGCTGAAGGTATCCCAGCAGAACCTGACCCTTCTCTCCAGAATCGCAATCCCCAAAGGCTGAACAGGAGGAATAAGTGAAATTTGTATGCAGAACTGACATGATACCTGATGCTCTCCTCTGAGGACTGATGCCTTTGCTTTTGCTTTCCAAGCCTGTTCCATTTTTACCTTTCTATCTATCAGCCTTGCCTGATACTGATGTCTCTGATGATTATATTTTGTCCTGCCTGACACCCGATGTCCGGCTGTTCTACCTTTCTTTTGTTTTTCTCCCCCATATTTGGTTACGAGATGTTTGCCATAACTTATTTGCCGCAAGCCAAGCGGCCTGTCCGTTCTGAAACGTTTTTTTGTTCGGAAGTTATAAGGACATCTGTTTTTATTTTTATTTTTTTCCACTTCTACAATCTGCAAATACCTAGTCTGATCCTGTCAGTACTCAAAAGTACAACTAGATGGCGTTGTAGCTCAACTTACCAGAAGAATGACACTTAAACTACTGTCCCATAACGTGAGGGGACTAAATAGCCCTTACAAGCGCAGGACTATGTGGAAATCAGCTATAGAACATTTTATGCGTACAAGAAACTCATTTCTCTAGCACAAATCCCCCGAAGTGTACACATGCCAAGTTCCCACATATTTTTACTGCTATGAACAGTTAAAAAAAAAAGAATGGGGTCTTGATTGCTTGTAAGGACACTCTAACCTTTTCTTTGTTGCAGGTATATGCTGATCCTTGTGGACGTTACCTCATACTAGTAGATGTGTATGCGCCTAATGTTAGACCCTTACGGTTCATCAGAAAGGTTATCAAAAAGGCAAAACAAATGCGGAAAGGTGGTTTGATAATATGTGGTGATTTTAACACAATACTGAATGAGGAGCTGGATGTCTCTTCGTTGGCCCTCAGACGTAGGCCCTCTTTGGGATCACTGTGTCATGATGAAAGACTACCGAGAGGGACTACACCTTTTATTCGAATGTACATGATAGCTACTCAAGGATAGATTTTTTCCTGACTGATATGTATACGCTACAAAAAGTCCGAACTGCTGACATCCATAGCATCACATGGTCCGATCACGCGCCTGTAACTATAGAGGTTGTGGATGCCAGCAAAATATCCCACAGGCCGTTGTGGCGAAACAACACTTTCCTCCTGTTGCGCCCCAACATTAGGGACGAGATGGGTGGAAAATTGCAAGAATTCTTCCTTATTAATGAAAATGGTGAATGTTCCCCTATGACAACATGGTGTGCACACAAGGCTTTCGCTAGGGGCGCCCTCATACAGGTTGCCACTAGGGAAAAGAAAAAAAAAAACAACAACGTATGGTACAGCTGCAGAAGTCCATCACTGATTTATATTTAAATGTTTTTTTTTATTGAAAAGATTTGCACATTATACATAAAGGTACAATAAGTCCAGATCAAAAGAAGACAGTATATAGCCTTATCCATATTAACATAGGCTGGAAATCACATACAGACCCGACCATAGTGACGGAAACTCCAAGCCCACCCTCCCCCCGGGCCCCTAGAGGGAACACACTGTCCCGGGAGTGGGGAACCTAGAATCCTCCAAAATAAACATATAGCCTAAATAAACCACCTTAACTAAGGATGGGCCTTTTATATTATGTATAGCCTTGGACTAAAACAAGCTCGAGGAGGACCTAAGGGTCAACCAAACATATGGGTCATAAGAGATTGTTATGACCAAAAAAAAAAAATTAAAAACTTTCAATGACCTTAAAAAAGCATCACAAACCCTTATTGCAAGAAACAAATAAAAGTCAGAACCGAGTGCAAATAAGAGAATAGAACGAAGTGGACCCTCTTGGGCCTGAACTATAACGTTAATCACATTGTAGAGACTAGTACAGTGAAGAAAAGAAAAGAAATAAAGAAAGATAGGGGGAAACAGAACAGAGAGAAGAAGACAGAAGATCAAGAAGTAAGAGGATCACGAAGGTACACGGAGAGCCTAGCAAATCATATATTTCAAGGGCATACGAATGGAATCAGAGGAGGACTCCGACATACGTTGCCCAAGGTTCCCAGATAAGCTTAAATTTATCAACGGAATCAAGGATCATGTTGGAAATCCTCTCGTTGGACATCATCCACGAGATTTTTCTCTTGGCCATTAAAATAGAGACCGACGGGGATTTCCAAGCCTTGGTAATAGTCATCTTTGCCCCTAATAAAATAAAAAATATCAGCGCCTGTGAGCTTTTGGGAATTTTGGGGATAGGGCTGTTGAGTAAGGCAATTACAGGATCACAAGCAACCCCTATTCCCGTGACTTTCCTAATAAGGTGGAAAACTTTGTGCCAGAAGGAACGAATCCTGGGGCATTCCCACAATATATGAAGGAATGAGCCAGAAAGTCCACAACCCCTAAAACACAGAGGGGAGGATTGCTGGTAAAATTTGGCAATACGGGTGGGAACTAAGTACCAACGGGTCATGACCTTGAGGCACGTTTCGGTAAGTGACACATTCAGAATGCCCCTAAAGGAACGAGCCAAATTGGAGTGCCATCTTTCCAATGACCAATCCAGATCAAGGTCACGCTCCCAGTTCTTCATGTAAAGCGCTTTCTCCAGAGGTTCTGCCAAAGCTGAGTATATTAAAGATATACCCCCCTTTGTGTCCATGGTTGAGGAGCACCACTGCTCATAAGGGGTCACAGAAGGTTGTTCCGTGCAAGTCCTCTTAATCTGGTGTAAAAAGTGGGAAATTTGAAAAAAGCGAAATTTCTCAAAAGGGGGCATTTTTAGTCTAGAGGAGCAATAAATTAATGTGAGGGGTCCGTTCGAGTTAAAAAAGTGGCCAATTCTATATAAACCTTTGTCCAGCCACCATTTGAAGGCTGTAATGTCTAAACCGGGTGGGAATCGAGGATTGTGGAAGATATGTGCAAGAGGGTGCCAATGAGACACCACTGATGTTAGTTTATGCAATGAGTCACAAAGAGACATAGAGTGGGATAGTGTAGGAGCTAAAATCGGAGATCGGTTCCTAGGGTGGGTCCATAAAAGGAAATCTAGAGTGAATCCCGGGGTCGCTGCTCTTTCCATGGAGACCCAGTCTGGCTTGGGACCTTTAAGGTAAATTATGGAAAACTGGCTAAGTTGGGCAGCACGATAGTACCACCATAAATTAGGTAGACCGAGGCCCCCTTTCAGCCTGGGCCTAAAAAGCACGGATTTAGAAAGGCGATTCCCTTTTTTCTCCCAAATAAATTTAGTTATAGCAGATTGGAGAGAATCAATATATGATTTAGTAACGGGAATAGGGAGGGAGCGGAAAAGATATAAAATCTTGGGTAGGAGGGTCATCTTAACTGCATTTACACTGCCAAGCCAAGAAAGATTATATAAAGACCATTGACGTAGATCTTCCATTAACTTTTTAACCATGGGTGGGTAATTATATTTGTGGAGAAATTCAGTCTGTGAAGTGAGGTTAATACCCAAGTAAGGGATAGATGTAGAGTTCCAGGAGAATGGGAAGTTACTTTTCAAGCTATCTACTTGTGATTGCGGGAGGGATACATTAAGTGCTACGATTTAGACATATTAACTCTTAGACCTGATATGCTGCCAAAATCATTAAGGAGGTGGATTACGTTAGGGATCGAGGTGAATGGGGCTGTAAGAAAAAGGAGTACGTCGTCAGCGAACAAGGCACATTTATGTGTCGATTGTCCGCATCGAACCCCCTGTATATCAGGGTGATTTCTGATCGCGATGGCCAAAGTTTCTATGGCCACCGCGAAAAGAAGGGGGAGAGGGGGCAACCCTGTCTCGTTCCCTTTCTGATGGGGAATTTCGCCGAAAAATAACCCTGAAATCTAACCTGTGCTATCGGTTGGGAATACAGTGCTTCCAAAATTTTGATAAAGTCAGGCCCAAAACCCCATTGACGGAGCAACTCAAAAAGGTAAGGCCATTCAACCGTATCAAATGCCTTTTGCAGATCAATAGACAGCAGGTAGCCTTCTTGGGGGGACCCTCCATCCCAGCCTGACCTCATAAGGGAAATAACGTCCACTGCTCTCCGTATCTAGTCCGGTCCCTGTCTTCCCGGGATGAAACCAACCTGATCCTTATTAATATAAGATCCAATAAAGGAGGCCAGTCTATTGGCCAAGGCTTTCGTCATTATCTTCATATCATTGTTAATCAACGAGATTGGCCTATAATTGCTCACTTCACTAGGGTCCTTCCCCGGTTTGGGAATGACTGATATGAACGCTAGGTTTGCTGAGGGATCCAATAATGGTTCTTTACGCATGGAATTGAAGAACTAAACCAGATAGGGAACCAGAATCTCGGAGAAAGTCTTGTAGTAATGGTTTGAAAAACCGTCAGGTCCTGGGGCCGAGTCAGTCTTAAGATCTTTAATAACATTGTGAATCTCTGCTACTTGAAATGGTGAATCAAGGATGGAGCGATGGGAGTCTGAAAGTCTGGGGAGAGGGACATTCTTCAAGAAAGTGTCAAGGTCCGCTTGGGAGTGCCGTTCATCGGAGGAATATAGAGTTGAATAAAAAGATTGAAAGGCCTTGAGAATCTTTTCGGGGTTTTGGGTCAATTGACCATTCGAAGCCTTAATCTTGGGAATCGCATACGACCTCAATTTAGGCGAGAGTTTGGCAGCTAATTGTGGTCCGAACTTATTAACCCGCATATAGAATTTACTGTTCCGCCATAACAGATGTTTGTTCGCCGAGGATGTGAGAGCCAAATTAAGCGCCAGTCTGGCCGAATCAAGCTTGGCAAGGGAAGACCGAGAGGGGTCTCGCTTGTGGGACTTGCTTAGAATTTCAAAATCTTTCTCAAGTTTCAGTATGTCTATCTTATGTTCCCGTTTCAATTTCGACGAAAGCTGTATGATCTTACCCCGGATTACCGCTTTATGAGCCCCCCATAAGGAACTGGGAGAAGTCTCTTTATTGTCATTGTTTTCAAAATATTCTCTAATCTCCTTCTCCAACATGGTACAATGAACCGAGTTGGAGAGAAGAGATGCGTTAAGGCGCCACGGACGAAACCCGGGAGAAGAAATCGAATTAGCCAGTTTAACGACCACCAAAGAATGGTCCGACCAAGGAACCTCAAAAATGGACGCGGAAGACACATCGTGAACCTCAGAGGCATGTAAAAAAATATGATCAATTCTCGCGTAAGTTTTATGAGGAGCCGAGTAATGCGTGTAATCTTTTACCATAGGGTTAAATTCCCTCCAAGTGTCTACGAGACCCAATGAATGCAGAAGACGGGCAATTTGAAGGCTATGTTTAGGAGGTCTTTTAAGGTGTGGGATCCCAGCTGCAGATTTGTTAAGGATATTGTCAAAGGTGACATTAGAATCCCCACCCAAAATCACCCTTCCTTCAAAATGCGGCGCCAAAATGGTAAATAATTTGGAGAAAAAGTGATTTTGCCCAGTGTTGGGAGCATAATAAGAGATTATGGTGTGGACCTTACCTTCTATCGAACCCTTAACAAGAATATAACGTCCGTCCTTGTCTGTGACAGTCGTAGAATGTACGAAATGGGTCTTTTTCGAGAAAAGGATAGCTACCCCTCTTTTTTTAGCATTCGCCAGAAAAAAAGTAGAGTATCCACGGTGCAGGGGGTTATACGTGATGGGGAAATGGGTTTCCTGAAGTAGGACAACGTCCAGGCCCCTAGATTGGTAACTCTGAAACGCCTTGCGTCTTTTTAGTGGGGAGTTTAGACCTTGTGTATTGTGTGAGGCTACCTTAAGCGCAGCCAGTCTGGGAGGTGTATCAGCCATGGACCAAAAAGGGTGAGGACGTGCACACTGGAGAAAGGCTTACCGTAACCCACGAAAGTCCAGGACCATACGATGAGGAGTCAAGTGGAAGACGTATGTTAGATCCCATTAAAGCAGAGGCCCTCCGTGTGACCTTCCGAGGATATAAAGGGAAACAAAAAGAAAAATATGAGATACAATAAGCAGACAGAGTAGGGAAAAAAGGAAAGAGAGAAGAGAAGAAAAAGACCTAGATAAAAATGCCTAGGAGAAAAATTTTAGACAGGACTGGCTGACCAAGTCCTGAATTTGGGTCCAAACCAAAAGGTGGACCCTGTAAGGTGACAACCCCAATAGGGGTCGTATACCTGCAGTAACAAGAAGAGCAAACTCTAACCTGTCACCGCAGAGGGAGTGGCGTGCTAGACCGCCCCAGCCTAAAGGCCAATATAAAAGCATTGAAACTCAGGCTGGGAGGTCCCCAGGCCATAGGCCTAGATAAAAGCAACAAAAAAATAAAAATAAAAAAATTCAAAGTAAGAAATATATCATCAAAAATATAGCGTCAATGAAGAAGGTTAAAGCAAGAACAATATCAGTATGGCAGACAGACAAATATTAGCTTATAGGACAAAACATGACTTTGTAACCCCCATAAGGAGAACAGGAACTAAAAAAAAAAAAAAAATTGACAAAACTTAGTAAGAAGACTATGCCTGCAAAATGAAAATACCAATGTCAACTTAAGTAGCACGAAGTCGTTGGGTATAGGAAGCAGCACTATACCGGCAGGAAACACAGCACCCTAGTAAGGGAGAGTTAGGCATAAAGAAAGTATTTCCAGAAAAAACAGTCATCTTGGAGGACGAGAATCTCTGGATCTCTTTGGTTGCTGTTTATTCCACAACGGGGAGATGGGACTGCCAGTGGGAGGCCTTTTAGATGAAACGGAACGGAAAGAAGCTTCCTGAGGGGGCAGTTCTTGGTTGATGAATCCGAGACGTAGTAGTAGTTGTTCACCATCTCTGAAGCTTGAGAAGCTATAGGATTTGTCCTTATAATCAAACTGGAGACGAAATGGAAAGGACCACCTGTATTTAATGGATTTCTGCAAAAGGATCGCTAAAAGGGGCTTCAGGGACCTCCTCTTCTGTATAGTGGCTGGAGATATATCAGCAAACAATTGTATCTTGGTCCCCTGAACATTGAGGTCCTCAATATTACGGGATCTCCTCATGACCTCCTCCTTTACACTATAGTAGTGGGGTTTGACCACCACATCCCTCGGGAGTCCATCTTGGCGAGGAGGCTGTAGAGCTCTGTGGGCCCTGTCCAGTTCGAGCTTATGTTCAGGAATGTCAGGGATAATGGTTTTAATGAATAATTTCACCGTCTCAGGGATATTAACTACCCCCTCGGGTATACCCCGTATGCGAAAGTTATATCTCCTGTTGCGATTCTCTAAATCGTCAATTTTGGCAAGCGCTATGTCAAGTTGGTCCTGCAATCACTGAATACAGGCTGTATTTTGGTTGGTGCGTGCTGCTGTATTGTCAACCGCCTGCTCAATAGCTTCCATGCGGGCTCCTATATTCTGCAGGTCAGCTTTAATAGAGGATGTAATCTGTGTTGCAGTATGTGTTAACCCCGCTGACAGCATGTCAGAAAAGCAGTTCAGAAGCTGAGCCATGTCGGATTGAGAGGGATGGGGCATGGGAGATGGTGTCTGGAGGCCAGCCTGACTCATGGGGGATTGCAACATGGAGGTGCCCAGAATGTTAGCCATAGTGTGCTTAATAAGCGATTCCGTGGACGCTGGGGAGATCATGATGGAGGGATCATTACTTACAGGAGTTGCCAGCAAGGGTAGAGTATGCTGGATTGGGGACGAGGGGTCTGCAATAGACTCTGTGTCCGCAGCGTCTCCACGAGGAGGCGCCGTGGCCGCCATCTTGAGGTGTGAGGGAGCTGCTAGGCCGAAGTCCAGCTGACGGCTGGAACCCCTCTTTTCACTGCCGCCAGACATCCAGGGCTATGCTCCTCGTCCTCCGCTATCCCCACGGTCCTTCCTCGGAAAAATTCTCCCAGCAATTCAGCCGCTATGAGCCACGATGTGCTGGGGCGGTCCGGAGCTCCCGTTCAGCACGTCTTCACAGAGTCCCGCGCATGCGCACTCCGTCCATCACTGATTTAGAAGAGCAACACAAAAACCCAAACAACAGGTCCAATGATATTCTTCAGCGCCTAAATGCTTGCCGTGAAGAATTGCGGCAGGTACTTATGGCAGACTATGACACCTTCTTTAAGAGACTAAAAGTTTCCTACTACTCTCAGAATAACAAGGCAGGGAAGCTGCTAGCTTCCCAGCTTAAAAAACGACAGGCCCGCTCCAACCTTACGCACATCAAACACCATCTCCACAATGTAACATACCATAACCCCAGAGACATCGCCAACGCTTTTAAGGACTACTACGAAGCACTATACAACTTGAAAAAAGACCCAACTACACACCAACCCACGGATAGGGAGATTGAAGACTTTCTACAGGGGGTGCATTTACCCTCTGTGGATGGTCCTTCATTACAAAAACTCAATTCACCCATAACATTGCAGGAAGTAGTGGATGTTATTGAATCTTTACCCATGCATAAATCCCCAGGAGCAGACGGCTTTTCTGCCGAATACTACAAAGCATTCTCCGCCATACTCGCCCCCCGGTTAGTGGAAATTTACAAAACAGCAGCCTCTTCAGGAACCTTCCCCACGGAAATGCTCCAAGCAGTTATTGTCACCTTGCCTAAGCCTGGTAAAGATCCCTCGACCCCCCAAAACTTCAGACCCATATCCCTCCTAAACTCTGACTTAAAAATATATGCCAAGGTCCTAGCCAATAGATTAATGGACGTCACACCCTCCCTTATTGGTTTAGATCAAGTTGGCTTTGTGAGAGGAAGACAAGCACCAGATGGGACCAGGAGGATGCTTGATCTCCTGCGTTTAGCGGCGGTCTCGCAGACCCCCAGCGCATTCATGGCCCTCGATGCAGAAAAGGCCTTTGATAGGGTCCATTGGGGGATACCTGTCGAGGACCTTAAATAAATTTGGAATCTCGGGCCTAATGCACTCGGCAATCATGTCACTGTACACCACTCCCACAGCCAGGGTATACTCATCCAGTCTTCTGTCCGACCCCTTCACTCTCTCCAATGGCACTCGTCAAGGATGTCCGCTATCCCCAATCATCTTCTCGTTAGTGAAAGAACCACTGGCAGAATACATTAGATCTAGGGATAAAATAACAGGTATAGACACAGACTCTGAGACTCACAAAATAGGGCTATTTGCCGATGATATAATCTTAACTATCTCCAACCCTGTGGAATCTCTGCCAACAATTCAGTCGTTACTACATAGGTTTGGCCAAGTATCCTTTTACAAGGTAAATGCAATCAAATGTCATGCTCTGAGGCTAAACCTATCCCAAAAAGAAAAGAATAACCTAAAAAATAACTTCCCTTGCAATTGGGACCCTCCCTCAATTACTTACCTGGGTGTCCAACTTACAGCCTCCTCAAATAAAATTCATACAAGTAACTTTCCCCCTCCTCTAACTAAAGTGGAGGCGGAGCTCACTCAGATTGGTGCGCTACACCTTTCGTGGCTAGGAAGGATAGCAGCATATCAAATGCAAGTATTACCCAAGCTGTTGTACCACTTCAGGACGTTGCCCATCCCAATACCACAAAAATTCTTCACACAAATGGAAAATTCACTAAGAAAATTCATCTGGGGGAATAGGAAGCCCAGGGTTGCATTAGCACAACTCTACAAGCCCAAACGACTGGGAGGAGTGGGGCTACCCAACGCCCAATTGTATTATAGAGCGGCGGTGCTAGACCAAATGCGCTACTGGTTCTCTTGCCAAACTGACAACCGTTGGTCAACAATAGAACATGCGGTCACACCTGGCCATGATCTCCCTGCGCTGGCGATAGCGGCTAGTCTACACCATAATCCAATTGCTCCGCCTTATCCGACTATACAAGCTACTATGAATGCATGGTCTGCCCTTACTAACATACACTTTACCGATATACCCACCCAAACTTTACAAATTCCTCTAGCAGCATACGAGAACCTCATTCCTAATTTCACGGTTAAAACTTGGAAATAGGTGGGGGCGCACTACTCTACGCCCCCTCCGAGTGATCAAACCGCTGTAGACAAATATAGGATATTTCAAATTCAACACTACAATAAGGTCAATAGGAGGAGGCCTATCGAAATTCCGCAGACCCTGTGGGATTTCTTACGGAGTAAACCCTCAAACAAACATAAAGGGATATCCCTCTTCTATAAACTCGTGTCTCCCCTATACGTCCAGAGTAAAAGTCCTAACTTGTTAAAATGGGAAGGAGAACTGCAACTAGAATTTCCGTTACACCAGTGGCACAAAGCCATAAAATATAATGGGAAATCCTCGGCTTGTATGGACCACTGGGATAATGCACAGAAGCTATTGCATAGATGGTACCTAACCCCTGTCAGGTTACATAAAATGAACAGCTCTATTACGCCACTATGTTGGAGAAACTGCCAGTCACCAGGGAGCCTGATTCATATTTTCTGGAGTTGTAATATCATACAAAGGTTCTGGAAAAGAGTACAATCGATTATTGTTGGTGTCACGTCGGTAAAATACAAGCTTAACCCTGCATTTATATTGTTGATCTTGGGTATTGAGAACTTTCCACCGCTAATGAGAAAAGTTGTTGTGCACATACTATTTGCAGCCCGCATCTCGATAGCAAAAGAATGGCGCTCCCAACAGGCACCAAACATTGCGCAGGTGATTTCTAGGGTGAACTCACAATACACAATGGAAAAAATGCTAGCCTACACAGAAAGAAGATCCCACACCTTCCATAAGCACTGGGAAATATGGAAATCATCTAAATATGCCCCCTCACACTTATGATCCTCATGACATATATAAAGTGTAAACGCTCCGCCTTCTAGTGGTAGGACCCGGTATCTAGGTATGCCTCGGTCTGTTCGTTTTGAACTCATGTCTATCACTGTTAAACTGTTTCTTAGTTAGTCCCTAATTGGGTTTCAATGCGTTTTGGGAGCACTTACTAGATGGTCATGCACCAGGGACCCTCGTTAAAGCGGGAGTTCACCCATTTCTAAAAAAAAATTTTTTCTTCCCCTAGATTCCTGCTCGTTCGGTCTAGGGGAATCGGCTATTTGTATTAAAATATGAGCCGTACTTACCCGTTTTCGAGCTGCATCTTCTTCCGTCGCTTCCGGGTATGGGTCTTCGGGAGCGGGCGTTCCTTCTTGATTGACATTCTTCCGAGAGGCTTCCGACGGTCGCATCCATCGCGTCACTCGTAGCCAAAAGAAGCCGAACGTCGGTGCGGCTCTATACTGCGCCTGCGCACCGACGTTCGGCTTCTTTCGGAAAATCGTGACGCGATGGATGCGACCGTCGGAAGCCTCTCGGAAGACTGTCAATCAAGAAGGAACGCCCATTCCCGAAGCCCATACCCGGAAGCGACGGAAGAAGATGCAGCTCGAAAACGGGTAAGTACTGCACATATTTTAATACAAATAGCCGATTCCCCTAGAGAAAACGAGCAGGAAGCTAAGGGGAAAAAGTGCCCTCTAAGGGTGAACCCCCGCTTTAAGGCCCTGGATAGGCTACATAGTTTTGGTGAAGCAGCTAGCCTGTTCACAATTGTACCCGAAAGGGGTGTCAGGCATAACCTCCTCTGGAGGTCAACCCTTAAAGAGAATATGTAGTCTTCATATGTACACTACCTATATCTTCTTGTAAGATGTATTCCTTTATACTGCTTTTTATACCTTTGAAATGATCTAATGTACCAGCTTTGTATAATATGATAATACTAGTGTTGAATTGTTTGTCTCTTTCTCTGACACTTTTTAAACAGCTTTTTTTTCTTTTTTTCTGCTAATTAAGGGGAGTGTTTAATTGTTAACAGGTGAGTATATAAGTGTCTGTAAAAACTCCATCAGAGCTGGCTCCTTGCTAAGCGTGGATCTGGTGTGGAATTTCTGATCAGAAGTGGAATTTTTGAATACAAGTGGAAGAGTTAAAAACCAGGAGTTTAAAACAGTTTTAGAAGACTCCTGTCTTAACTCATAAGTATCATCTTAATCTTTATACAAGTAATTATATTGTAACTGGGAAATGAGTGCTAGCAGGGTTGAAGGTTTTGCTCAGTGCACAGTGTGTCACATGTATGCAAAATTGGTGCAACAGCTCCAAGATGGATACCGCTGTGACAGATGTGAGCAGGTTGCCCTTCTGGAAGCTTGTATTAGAGATCTGGAGGAGCAAGTTGCAACACTGGGTAGAAATGACAACCTTGAAATGGGTCCTCTGCTCGCTGAGCAAGTGGTCAGTAAGGTTGATGTGGAGGGTGGAGGGCCAAGTCAGGATTATCAGATAGGTAGATGGGTTAATGTAGTTAGAGGGAGTGGAAGGGGCGTGAAGAAAGGGAAGGCCAGTCCTGTATTTGTGCATCAAAACAAATTTTCCAAGTTGGGTGATGATGTGGAGGTGGCAAACACAGAGGTGGCAGCCCTAGATGTTACTGCTACCCCTAACAGCCGGGAGAGCAACCCATCTAGTAGAGGTGGGGAGGGGAGTGCAGGTAGGCCTAGACAGTTGGTGGTAATAGGGGATTCTATAATCAGAAGGACTGATAGAATAATTTGTCGCCAGGATCGCTTCAACCGAATGGTTTGCTGTCTCCCTGGTGCCAGGGTTCGGCATGTGGTGGACCGGGTGGATAAATTACTGGGAGGGGCTGGGCATGACCCAGCTGTCTTGGTCCACGTTGGAACCAATGACAGTATACATGGAAGGTGGAGGCTCCTTAAGAATCAATTTAAAGAACTAGGCTGCAAGATGAAGGGAAGGACCTCCAAGGTGATATTCTCTGAAATATTGCCTGTGCCATGCGCAACACAGGAAAGGCAGGGGGAGATTAGAGAGCTGAATGCATGGCTAAAGACCTGGTGTAGGAAGGAGGGATTTGGGTTTCTAGAGCACTGGGCTGACTTTTCATTGGGGGTGCAACCTATATGCTAAAGACGGTTTGCACTTGAATGGAAGGGGGTCTGCTGTGCTGGGGGAGAGGTTTATGGGAATGCTGGAGGAGTATTTAAACTAGGATTGAGGGGGGAGGGTGAATTAGAATTACATCGAGCAGACAGGTCAGTTAGTGGTCAGACATTAACGGAGAGTGGAATGGGGATAGATGGGGGGAGGGTTATGGCAGGTGACAAGAAAGTTCCCATGTTGCAAACAGCCATTGGAAATAATAGTGACATTTGTACTACTATAAATTATATGAAAAACACCAGAGAAAAATGTAACAATACATTTAAGTGTTTGTTCACCAATGCCAGAAGTCTGCCAAGCAAAACAGGTGAGTTGGAAGCTCTGGCGCATGAGGAGAGCTATGATGTAATCGGTATTGCTGAAACTTGGCTTCAATCCTCGCATGACTGGGCTATTAATATTCCTGGCTATGCTCTCTTTCGGAAAGACAGGGTAAAAAGGAAAGGTGGAGGGATCTGTCTCTATGTGAGAAGTGACCTCAAAGCAAACGTGAAAGAGAACATGGTTGATGGAGAGTGTGATGAGGCTGAAGCATTATGGGTGGAACTGCATACAGATGTGCGTAGTTCAAAATTAATCATTGGAGTTTGTTACAAACCACCCAATGTTAATGAGGAGGTGCAGACTCAGCTCCTTGCACAGATGGAAAAGGCTGCAAGGGCTGGGACGGTGATAATAATGGGGGATTTTAACTACCCAGAAATTGACTGGATTAATGGCACTTCTGGGACAGTTAAAGGACAAAATTTTAAAAACCTATTGCAGGACAATTTTACGGTGCAGTTTATTGAGGCCCCAACTAGGAATGATGCTCTGTTGGACCTGATAATCTCAAACCATGCAGAGCTTATTACTAATGTTCAGATAAAGGAACACCTGGGTAGCAGTGATCATAACATGATTTCATTTAATGTTAACTATAAGCAAGAAATACATACAGGAAATATTAAAACACTAAATTTTAAGAGAGCAAATTTTCCAAGGATGAGGGCTGCTCTCCAGGACTTGGACTGGGAGGGACTATTGGCACAGATGAACACAGAACAGAAATGGGTGTAAAAGGCTAAAAATAAAACCTATGTGGCTCACGGTCAAAGTTAAAAAAGCTATAAACAATAAGAAAGTAGCTTTTAAAAAATATAAAAATGAAGGAACACTAGTGTTGTTTAAATGTTACAAAGAATATAACAGGATATGTAAAAAGGAAATCAAGGATGCAAAAATTCAAAACGAACAACAGATTGCAAAAGATAGGACAAACCCCCAACAATTCTTTAAATATATTAATAGTAAAAAGGTGAAGTCTGAGCATGTAGGCCCCTTACAAAATAATCTACAGTGGGTGACTGGGGACAAAGAGAAGGCAAATTTATTAAATGCTTTCTTCAGCTCTGTGTATACAATGGAGCATGGGGGAGCTCATGTCCAAAATGGGGGTGGGAGTGACACAGCCCCAAATCCACAATGGCTCAAAAGTGATATGGTCCAGAAATATTTAGACAGAATAAAGGTGGATAAAGCACCTGGACCTGATGGCATCCATCCACGGATCCTAGGTGAGTTGAGCTCTGTCATTTCAAAGCCACTGTATCTAATATTTAGGGACTCATTAAAGACAGGAATAGTACCACTGGATTGGCGCAGGGCCAATGTGGTGCCCATATTTAAAAATGGAACAAAGTCTTTACCAAGTAACTATAGACCTGTTAGTCTAACTTCTATAGTTGGGAAGATACTGGAAAGTTTAATAAAAGACCACATGGATGAGTTCTTGCTGGAAACAAACTATTTAAGCAGCAGACAACATGGATTCATGAAAGACAGAAGTTGTCAGACAAACCTGATTTCCTTTAATGAAGAGGTAAGTAAAACCCTGGACAGAGGCGTGGCTGTGGACGTGATATATTTGGATTTTGCAAAAGCGTTCGATACAGTTCCGCACACACGGCTCATGTGTAAGGTAAGGTCTACAGGATTGGATATATCAATTTGTAAATGGATAGAAAACTGTCTGAAAGACAGAATTCAGAGAGTCGTGGTTAATGATTCTTACTCTGAATGGTCCAAGGTTATCAGTGGTGTACCCCAAGGTTCAGTGCTGGGACCCTTACTTTTCAATATATTTATAAATGATATTGGGTCTGAGATCAAAAGTAAAATTTCTGTCTTTGCAGATGACACCAAGCTATGCAGTGAAATAACGTCCTTGCAAGATGTCTCCAATTTACAAGCCGACCTCAATGCTCTGTCTAATTGGGCGACTAAGTGGCAGATGAGGTTTAATGTAGATAAATGTAAAGTTATGCACTTGGGGGCTAAGAATATGCATGCATCATACATACTAGGGGGAGTACAACTGGGGGGATCTGTAGTGGAGAAGGATCTGGGGGTTTTAGTTGATCATAAGCTCAATAATGACATGCAATGCCAAGCTGCAGTTTCCAAAAGCGAGCAAAGTCCTTTCTTGTATTAAGAGAGGTATGGACTCCAGAGACAGAGATATAATTTTGCCCCTGTACAAATCATTAGTAAGACCTCATCTGGAATATGCAGTTCAGTTTTGGGCACCAGTTCTCAAAAAGGATATCGGAGAACTGGAGAAAGTGCAGAGAAGGGCAACCAAACTGATAAGAGGAATGGAGGAGCTCAGCTATGAGGAAAGATTAGAAGAACTAAATTTATTCACTCTTGAGAAGAGGAGAATAAGGGGGGATATGATCAACATGTACAAATATATAAGAGGTCCATACAGTGAACTTGGAGTTGAGTTATTCACTTTACGGTCAATACTGAGGACAAGGGGGCACTCTTTACGTCTAGAGGAAAATAGATTTCACCTCCAAATACCGAAAGGTTTTTTCACAGTAAGAGCTGTGAAAATGTGGAACATACTCCCTCCAGAGGTGGTTCTGGCCAGCTCAGTAGATTGCTTTAAGAAAGGCCTGGATTCTTTCCTAAATGTACAGAATATAACTGAGTACTAAGATTTGTAGGTAAAGTTGATCCAGGGTAAATCCGATTGCCTCTCGGGGGATCAGGAAGGAATTTTTTCCCCTGCTGTAGCAAATTGGATCATGCTCTGCTTGGGTTTTTTGCCTTCCTCTGGATCAACTGTGGGTATGGAGTTGGGTGTATAGGATTGTACTGTGTTTTTTATTTTGTTTTTTTATTTTTTGTGGTTGAACTGGATGGACTTGTGTCTTTTTTCAACCTGACTAACTATGTAACTAAAAAAAAAGAAAGGGATGTGAGAGAGCACGGAATGAAAGGTTTATGTATGAAATGTGGCAAGAGAGATTTGATTATTTGGAGGAAATTAGGGAGTTGGGAGAGGATGTGTCTGTGGAGATTGGGGAAGCGAGAGAGAAGTTGAATGAGTGTTTGGAGGCGAAAGGGAAAAAGATTGTGTTTCAGGCAAAAATGGAGACTAAAGAAAAGGACGAGAAGTGCACTAAATTTTTCTTTAAGAAGGTGTTTGGTGGGAGGATGGGAATGAAGAATGTGGTGGATGAGAGCAGTGTGGTGGTGGATGGAAATAAGGGTATAAGTGAGGTGGTGAGGAATTTCTATTCTGGGTTTTATACTGCTGGCAAAATTGATGTGGATGTGGAGAAGGAAGTTTTGGGTGAGATTGAGGAGTGTTTGTTACATCCGCCATCAGCACCTCTGTATCCTCCATAGGAGGTTGAGAAGTGCATGAAGAGCTTAAAAAAAGGGAAATCACCTGGTAGCGATGGGTTACCGGTGGATTTTTATTGTGTTTTTTGGGAAGTAATTGGGGGGTGTGTTTTTGATGTGTGTAAGGAAGTATTGGTGAGTGGAAGTCTGTCTAAGTCTATGTGTGAGAGTGTTATCGTTTTGTTGTACAAAAAGGGGGATAGGAGAGATTTAAAAAATTGGAGACCTATTTCTTTGTTGAACGTAGATTATAAAATGATTGCAAAAGTTATGGCTGATAGAATGAGGGAGGTGATAGGGAAAATGGTGGGTGAAGAGCAAGTGTGTGCGGTTCCTGGAAGAAAGATTGCTGAAAGCTTGGTGAGTTTGAGGGATGCGTTGCGGTGGTGTAAGGGTAGGGGTCAGGGTGTGGCTATGTTAGCAATTGATTTTGAGAAAGCGTATGATCGGGTTGTGCATGATTTTATGTTTAAGGTATTATGTAAGATGGGTGTTCCAGAGAAAATGATTGGGTGGATTAGAGGTATGTATAAGGTATGGTTAGTAGGGTGCTTGTGAATGGATGGTTAACAGGGGAGGTGCAGATTAAGGCGGGTGTGAGGCAGGGGTGCCCGCTGTCTCCTGTGTTGTTTGTCTGTGTGATTGAACCTTTGTTGCGCATGTTGAAAAAAGATAAAATCGTGAGGGGTGTGGAAGTGCCTGGTGGGGATGGTAAGTGTTTGAGCGTGATTGGTTATATGGATGACGTTACTGTATTATGTACGAGTGTGGCAGGTCTGAAAAGGGTGAAATTGTTGGTGGATGTGTTTTGTATGGCAAGTGGTTTTCGAGTAAATATGGAGAAGAGTGAGTGTAAAGTATTTGGAATGTGGAGTGACATGATGGCTTGTGGATGGAAAGGGAAAGTTGGGAGGATGTGAGAGGGAAATTGGAAAAAAGAATCCAGTTCTGGTCTTTGAGATCTATGTCCCTGGAGGATAAGGCCTTCGTTATTAAATCATTTTTTTTGCCAATATTAATGTTTTTGTATTTTGTTTTTCCAGCGCTAGATAGGGTGTTAAAAAGAATATAAAATTAAGTTTTACCTTTTTTTTGGTCATCCAAAATGGAAAAACTTAAGAGGGATAAAGTTGTGAAAGGTAAGTTGAATGGGGGGGGGAAAGGTTGGTGTGCAGTGAGAGGTTTTTGGTTGTGAGATATATAAGTATGTGTGTAAAACTTGGTAAGTCAGAGTTTGGCTGGGTGTTTTTTGGGGTATGTGGGTGGTGGTGTGCTGAGGAAATGTAAACTGTTTTAGTGTGATTTGAGGAAGCCTGTGTGTTTTAACCCACCGTGGTTTTATGTAAGGATCGAGATAGGAATTAGGAGGTATGGTTTGGAGGATGTAAGTAAGGAATCTTGGTGTGAATGTAAAAAAGTATTGCGGAAGATGGAAGGGAATGAGGAATTGGAAATAATAGGTGGTTTGAGTGAGATTAAGAGTGAAAGAGTATGGCGGAATGTGTGTCAGTGACCTGACAAAGAGGCAGAAGGATGTGGCTTGGATGATTGTATATGGATGTTTGCCTACAAGAGTGTTTCAGCGTAGAAGGAGGTTGGTTGATAGTGAAGTGTGTCCAAGGGAAGGGTGTAGAGCAGGGATATGCAATTAGCGGACCTCCAGCTGTTGCAAAACTACAACTCCCATCATGCCTCTGCCTTTGGGTGTCATTCTTGTGGCTGTCAGAGTCTTGCTATGCCTCATGGGACTTGTAGTTCTGCAACAGCTGGAGGTCCGCATATCCCGGGTGTAGAGGATGTGAGGATGTGGTCCATTTATTGTGGAGATGTGTGTTTGCAAAGAAAGTGTGGAGGAAAATGGGTGGTTTGATTAAAGGTTTGACTGGGGTGGAAGATTTAATGTATGAGATGGTTGTGTATGGATTGTGTGATTTAGGGGATGAAAAAATTAGATTGTTTTGGTTATTGGTTAATTGTGTGAAGGAGTGTTTGTGGGATGTTAGGAATATTTTTGTTTTTCGGAGTGAAGTTGTAAGTGTGAAGGAGTGTGCTGCCATGGTCTGTGGAAGACTATACTTCTATGGACTCTGTGATGTCAAACATTTTGGATTGCTTAAAGCGCAGGAAATTTGGTGCTTTAAGCAATGGAAATATTGAGGTGTAAATAAATGTATTGTGTGTTTTAATGATCTTTTTTGTTTTTCAGAGAATATGAGGTGTTTGGTGGAGGATCAGCATGAGGGAGAGTGCTAGGAGGAAATATGTTATTTTAGGGATAGGGTTGAGGGAGAGGTTTTTGTGTGGGTGGTTAGGTTGCTTTATGTAAATATTTTCTGATGATGTGTGGTGGTATGGTGAGGGTGGAATAAATGCGGGATGAAGGGATTTTTTGGATAATATTTGTGTGATATATTTTTCTTTTCAAATTTTTTGTTAAGTATTCAAATACAGAGTACAGAAACAGACGTTTTCATTTAGTCACTCATAAGGGTATGTTATGGTACAATCTTGGTGAGACAAGTGAAACCATAGCAACAAAAGGTGCAGTATTCAAAACATGGACAGCCAACGTCTAGATCAAGGAATATTAAATACATTGTAGCAAAATAGAAGGACTGTAGGAATATCTGTAGGAATATCAGATAAGGGGATAGTACTAAACCTTTATCAACGTACATATCGGAGGAGTACTCCGTAAATGAGGAGGGGAAAGGCCGTAAAATAAATCCAGGCAATAGTCCGTAGGTATGCCTGAGAGGATTCACCTACGGCATTTCAGGTAAAGTCGAAAGCAGAGAAGGAAAAGAAAATGAGCGAAAGAAAGTAAACAGGAGGGAATAGAAAGACAAGAAAGAATAGGGAGAGATAGAGGGAGTGTCGGCTGGGTCACACGGACCCCAGAAGGGCGTAGTGTAAGAAAACGAGGTTCCTTATTTAAAGTTTTAGTGTTTTACTACCTCATCCTTCCCCGCGATTACGACACCAGCAAAGCAATGTCGAATCCTGGGGGAAGAAAATGTTCCACCCAGGGGGTCCAGGTTTTGTCGTGTTGGGCCATTCAGTCCAGAATTATAGCCTCTATTTCACTATGGATCATAGCTTGGGTCACCCTGTTCTTAACTTCCGCTATGTGTATATTCGGGGTCTTCCAAGCCCTAGCTATAGACTGTTTGGCAGCAGTGGTCAGTTGTAATAGGAGTCTAACTTGGGCTCTGGTGTAGTCTTGTTGTATGTGATTTAAAAGAGCCAGGGATGGATCAGGTTGGAGTTCGTCATTTAGAAGGGTGGAGGCCATTTGGAATATTAGTACCCAGAACCGTTGCACTATCGGACACGACCACCAGATATGTTCATGGGTTCCCCTCTCTCCACATCCTCGGAAACACACCGGTGGGTAGGATGGCAAAAATTTAGAAATCCTAGCGGGGACCAGATACCACCGCATAAGGACCTTGTAGTTGGCCTCAAGGGCCACTATGTTCTGGGAAGAAGACTTTGTACGGTTCCAAATTTCGGTCCAATCCTCCCTATCCAGTGTAATCTGAAGGTCCTTGGACCACTGTGCAGCATACAGGGGAAGATCAGGCGAAGAAGTGGTGAAGTGACTATAAATTCGAGAGATAATACCAGGGGCATGGGTATCCGACTTACAAATATTTTCATAAAAGGACATACTGTCCAGGGAGGAGCAATCACCAATTACTGAGTGGACGAAATGAGTTATCTGTAGGTAACAAAAGCATTCCCCGGAAGGAAGTTTAGCCTGGGTCTGTAGATCCGGAAAGGATTTGAGAGTAGTGTCATTGACAAGATCACCTATCCTGCGTAACCCTGCCTGACGCCACAGCCGGAAAGAGTCAGGCTCCGTGTAGGCAGGATAAACCGGCGGATGACCCAGAAAAGGAAAGTAGCGGAGTGTGGGAAGGTAACAGTCGAAATCGTCCACATAAGCTATCCCAAAGCTTGAGGGAGTGGCGCGTAACCGGGTTAATTATAGGGCCTCGGGCCAACAGGGCAACCAGAGAAGATTGGACACCAACATCGGAAAAATTTCTACGGCCTCTAAGCTAACCCATATAGGAGTTTCTGATAAAGCGTGAAAAAGTGAAATTTGAGCCAGCTGAGCGGCCTGGTAGTAGCGGGCAAAGTTGGGAATTCCCAGACCTCCACTAAGTTTATTACGAAGGAGAATGGATCTAGAGAGACTCGAGGTTTTATGGAGCCCCAAATGTATTTAAAAACTCGAGATTGGATGACACGATGAAAGTAAGAGGGGACAGAATAATATAGTAATTTTGGGAGTAGGGACATCTTGACTGCTGCCACACGTCCTAACCAAGAAAACAGAGCGGTTTCCAAGAATCTAATAGGGAAGCTATGTGTGACAACATAGGAAGGTAATTAGAACTGTAGAGAGAGGTTGGTTCAGACGTCAGTCGTATACCCAAGTATGAAAGAGAAGTGGTGGACCAAGTAAAAGGGAAGTATTCTTGTAAATGTGCAACTTCCGATGGGGGAAGGGACACATTGAGAGCCTTTGATTTGGATTTGTTCACTTCTAAGCCAGAGATATTTGCAAATTTCTCCAAAATTCGAATGAGGTTTGGGAGGGTTGTACGGGGAGAGGTAACAAATAGGAGCGCATCATCTGCAAATAAGCAAACTTTGTGGGAGGTAGATGCCACCTCCAAGCCTTTGACATCAGGGCTAGCCCTAATCAGGGCCGCCAGGGGTTCTATCGCTAAAGCGAATATTAAAGGGGAAAGGGGGCACCCCTGCCTAGTGCCTCTACTTATCTGAAGACTTTCTGAGCGAAAGCCAGGAGTATTTAATATAAGCTTGAGATTGATTATAAAGGAAGTTCACCCACTGCAGAAAGTGTGGGCCGAAACCCCAGCGGGCAAGGATATAGTTTAAATAAGGCCAGGAGACCGTATCAAAAGCTTTTCTAATGTCCAGGGATAATAAGTGCATAGGGACCTTACGAGTTCTGGCAAGATGTTGTAGAAGAATAACTCTTCTAATATTATCACTGGCCTGTCGGCGAGGTATAAAACCTACCTGATCTTTATGGATCAGTCTACCTATGATGGGATTAAGGCGTAAGGCCATTACTTTGGCCAATAATTTAACATCTAGATTGAGTAGTGAAATAGGCCTAAAGTTTGACCAAAGGGAGTTATCCACATTGGATTTAGGAATCATAGCGATTATAGCTGTCATTGTGTCCCGACCAAAAGAGTGGTGTTGGAGCAAAGCATTGAAGTATTTAGTGAGAAGCGGGGCGAGGGTGCCAGCAAATTTCTTGAAGTAAGTGGCCGAGAGCCCATCAGGACCCGGTCTTTTATGGGGTTTAAGAGTCTTGATAGCGGCAAGGACCTCTTCAGTCGTGATGGGCTTCTCAAGAGACTCACGATTAGAGACTGACAGAGTGGGTAGAGAAATATTTTGGAATAGCGCCTCTGCAGTAGAGGAGGAGAAGGAGGACTGGGCTTTATAAAGTTCTTGTAACCGTTTCCGAAATTCAACTAAAACTTTCACGGGATTGCAAGTGTGTGTGTTTTTGTCTATACATAGCCTGATAGGAGCATGGTTCTGTTCTGGACGACGAAGATGGAGGGCCAAAAAAGAATCCGGTTTATTAGCCTTAGTGTAGATCAGGGATATGCAATTAGCGGACCTCCAGCTGTTGCAAAACTACAAGTCCCATCATGCCTCTGACTCTGGGTGTCATGCTTGTGGCTGTCAGAGTCTTGCTATGCCTCATGGGAATTGTAGTTCTGCAACAGCTGGAGGTCCGCTAATTGCATATCCCTGGTGTAGATGGTATGGTTCGACCTGCGAATAGCCTTGTCAGCCGATCCAGCTAATGCTAAATTAAGTTCGGTCTTAAATTTTTCCATCTGTATTCTGTGAGCCTCAGACGGAGAGGACTGAAACTGGAGGAAAAAGAGTGATGGAAATCACATTCCAGTTTAGTTAGCCTAGCTTTCTTATCGCGGTTTAGATGAGTAGACACTGAAATGCATTTACCCCTGATTACAGGTTTGTGCGCTTCCCAAAGAAGAACAAGAGAAATGTCAGGGGTAGAATTGTGTTTCAAATAGTCTTCCAAAGCAATCTGGATGTCGAAACAGTAAGATTGATTAGTGAGGTGAGCTTCGTTTATACACCAGGTACGGTCTTTGGACATAGGGACTAGGGAAGAGACCGTGGTAAGTACTGCATAGTGGTCGGACCAAGAGATAGGCTGGACAGTGGAGTTAAGTAATATGGGGGAGGAGGCAACTGAGATAAAGATATGGTCAATTCTAGAAAAGGATTTATGTTAATATGAATAAAAAGTATAATTTTTCTTTGTAGGGTTGCATTCACGCCAGGTGTCAAGCAAAGAAGCTTGTTGTAGGAGTTTACGAAAACGCACAGGGGGAGTATTGATCAGGAGCGTAGGGTGACTTATCTATGTGTGGTTGTAGCACTAAATTGGAGTCACCACATAAGAATAGTGTTCCTTTACAATGAGAGCGTATTACCTGAAACAAATGTGAAAAAAAGGGGTTCGGATTTGTATTTGGGGCATAATAGGAGACAAGGGTAGTCTCAACATCTTGAAGGAGACCCACTAGTATAATATAGCGACCCTGGGGGGCGTGGCCTGGACATGGCGGAGTAAAGCTGCTTACCATCTGAGCTCCCGGCCTGATCCCCCAATTTCGGCCAAATAACGCCTTTAAACCGGCATGAACCCCTCTGAAAGATACGGGACCCGAGCAGCAACAAAAGGCACACCATCCGGGAAGGTTACGGGCGAAATCCAAAAGTATTTCAAGACCCTGCAGGAGACCCCCTCCGGCCTAGACCTACCAGAGGTACGGGGCCCTACACGTGGAGCTGCAGAAGACCCACAGCTACAAGGCCCGGGTCCCAGTGGATCGGAGGACTGGTTCACGTTTACACAGGAACCCCTGGAAGACACCCCCCCCGAGAAGTGATGTCAGCCTTACAGGCACCGGAGCCGTCTGGCATGGATCCGGCCATCAAGGCCCTGCTTCAGGCCTTGCCTACCAGAACGGACATTGAGGCCCTGATATTGAAGCTGGAGGAGACGCATAGACGGGACATACAGGAGGTGAGAGGAGAAGTCTCCACACTTACCGACCGGGTGACCACAGGAGAGGAGTCGGTGTCTTCCCTGGCGGATCGGGTGGCGGCACTGGAGCAGTCCCGGGACCAACATCGGGAGGCGGCCATCACACTGCAGCTCCACCTGGAGGACGTGGAGGACAGAAGCCGTCGCTGCAATTTGCGGCTTCGCGGTGTGCCCGAGGCGGACGACGTAGGGGCCAAGGTGACCGAGATCATCCGCGACGTCCTGGGTGCTCCGGAGGAGGCGATACTGCTGGACAGAGCGCACAGAGCGATTGGGCCTAAGCCCACAGATCAGGACAGGCCACGTGACATCGTCTGCCGCCTCCACCGCTACACCCAAAAAGAAGCCATCCTCAGGAGAGCATGGGACCTGGAGAACATCGAAACGGAGGGAGCACAGATCCGGATCTTACCCGACCTCTCCAGAGCGACCCTACGCCGCAGAGCGCTGCTGCGCCCTCTGTTGGATCTCGCCAGGCAGACGGGCCATACATACAGGTGGGGATACCCACTGGCAGTCACCTTCAGGAAGGATGCAGGAGCCTCCACCCTCCAGACCGCAGCGGATCTCCCGGCCCTCTTCAGATTCATGGGCGCCGAACCCATTCCGGTGCCGGATTGGCTCCAGTTTTTCCCCCGCCAGACCGGACGCTCGGGGGCACCGGCCTACAGGGGACCCTTCCCGCCATGACAACAGAGAGGCAGACGACGGCGCAACTCAGCCCGGGGTGGAGCACGTGAGTAGGCCATGGGCCGCACTTCCAGGCCTCCCGCCCCGAGTCGCTCACCGCCCCAACCGCACGATGCCCCCCATCGTCCACTGACACTACCCCCTTTGTGCCTGCCCTCCCTGGGACACCCGGAAACTTCCTTAGGATGGATGGGGCCCCCTGTGTGTAGACCCCCATCCCATCTCCCGACGATGTTCAGGGCCGCCCCGGTTTCGGGATATTGCCTGTCGCGGGGCCCATGGAGGTCCCCCCGCCCCCCCCATGATTTCTCGGAGGGGTCTCCCCCCCCCCCTGGATCCGAGACTGCCGGGCTGAAAATTTCCCCCTTGATTGATCGGTGGACGCGGTTATCCCCCCCCGCCTCTCACGAGAGTGACTCCCTGAGGACCCAACCCGACCACTGTGATGGCCCTGAAGCCACTGAGACAGCTGATTCTATGGTCTCCCTATGGAGTGGGAGCCAGTCTGTGTCACGGGGAACTACAGTTATAAGGCTCAGGGACGGCGCTCCCCTCCCATGGAGGGGGGCACGGGATCCGCTATTGGAGAGGGGGGGCCCCGGGCAGGGGAATTCACCTCTATTCAGGGGGGACACTATCCAGGGTTACGCACCCTGTGGCCGAGGCGGCTGCGGATACTATTCGGGAGGGGGGGGTTGCTCGCCGGACGGCGATGGTGGGGGGCTTGGGACTGGGGAGGGGGATTGGCCCATGACGCCCAGGGCCCTGGGCTAGCTACACCCTTGGGTATTATATTTTGCACTTTCTGCACCATGTTGCCTTACCTACTTCTATATGTTTAAACTGTTCCTGTTGATGTCAGTTTTATTGTTATTGTTGTTCATGATGTATCATGCCGGTTTATGTCATACCTAAGTCATGTTATTGCATGTGACTGCATGTCAGCCAGAATTTGGCTGGAGCTGGGTGGGGAGGGTCGGGGGCTCGACTCCCGTCCCTGTCTAGCCCATCTCCCCCAACTAGGGTTGCGCTCGATATCTGGGTTTACCCCAGGGAGTGCTTATAGCCGATTCGGCTAGTTTAGTAGACACCTATTGGAGGCCCCACCTGGGACCTACCCTTTGTGTTCTTCTTCTTTCTCTGCTACAACCTAACTGTCTCCCCCTCTCGATCTACTTCACCAACCCCCTTTCCTCCCCCCACACCCCCCCTCCCCCTCCAACCGGATAACCACCCTATATTGCTGTGGAGAGCCGACCGCTACCCAGCACTTGGACACATCCGCTTAACCTCCCCCCCCCCTCCTACCGCTGCACGAGCATGGAACTCCTTACGGTAGTCTCGCTTAACGTCAAGGGTCTTAACACCCCCGAAAAAAGACGCATGCTACTCCAGGACATGCGTCGCATGAGAGCGGATGTAGTACTCCTTCAGGAGACACACTTTAAGAAGTCTAACTTACCGCTCCTGAAAAACAGGTTCTACCCCACGACACACCACTCTCAATATACAGAAGCGAAAGCCAGGGGCGTATCCATCCTTATTTCTGCGGGAGTGCCCTGGACACACCTGGACACCCTGGCAGACAGGGAGGGACGCTTTCTTTTCCTGAAGGGTAGGGTAGGAGATAGGACGGTGACGCTGGCCAATCTTTATGCCCCCAATGCTCAACAGGACGTTTTCCTTAGGAAAACCCTGACACAGCTCCGACGTTTCACGGAGGGACACTTGATATTAGGGGGGGACCTAAACGTATCCCTGATCCCGACTGAAGACACGTCCACCGGAAAGTCATCCCTGACCCGCGACATACGGAAGCGTATTGACGCCGCCCTACTCTCAATGCAACTGATAGACGCCTGGCGCCTCCTACACCCTGGAGACAGGGATTACACTTTTTTCTCTAAACCACACCAAACGTACTCGAGACTCGACTACTTTCTCATCCCGCACGGACAATTGGACGCGATCAGGGACATTACCATTGGCTCAATCACGTGGTACAACCGACGCTCCAGTTACCCTGAGGTACTCCATCTCAGATCGAAACGGGGGCCAGAGATCAATGTGGCGACTCAACGAAGGCCTCTTACAGAACCCAGACGTTATGAAAGAGGTGACCGCAGAACTGGGGCACTATTTCTCCACTAACAGCTCCCCTGACAGTGACGTGGGATTAGTATGGGAGGCCCATAAGGCAGTGATTCGGGGGGTGCTTATAAAGCACGGCGCACGGCTGAAGAAGGAACGTGCGGCGCAACTGAACTCGCTCCTAACTAGGCTACAGGGCTTAGAATCTGCACATAAAATGAGTCCGAACAGACAGACTGGAGCGGAACTAGATGTTATCCGCTCACAGATCACTGACCTCTTACACTTCAAAGCCAAAGCAGCACTCCAGACCTGTCGACGCTACACGTATGAATCGGGCAATAAATGCGGCAGATTACTAGCCAACACACTACGCTCGCACAGACTGGCCTCATATATTCCGCACGTACAATCCTCAAGAGGGAAAAAACAGTCCACCCCACAGCAGATATCACGCGAATTTAGAAGTTTCTATAGCTCCCTGTACAACCTGGCCAAACCCCCGGCCCCCCGAGACTCGCTACGAGACTATATCGCCACATCCCTTATGCCCTCCCTTTCTGATGAGGACCGAGATAGCCTAGAGACCCCCATCACACTGTCGGAGATCCAAATTGCATTGAAAAACACCAAGCCGGGTAAGGCCCCAGGCCCCCGATGGCCTCACCATGGCATACTATAAGGCAGTTCTGCCGTCTGTGGGACAACACATGGTGAGGCTGTTTAATGACTTAGGTTCCGGGAAATCCCTCCACGCCACCACACTGCAAGCCCAAATATCCGTGATTCTGAAAGCCGACAAAGACTCAACCCTCAGCGGCAGCTACCGCCCCATTTCCCTCCTCAACACAGACCTCAAATTATTTACTAAAACCCTGGCATCTAGACTCCAAGGACATCTCCCACACCTGATACATTTAGATCAGGTGGGTTTCGTGCCCACTAGGGAAGCCCGAGACAACACTATTAAAGTGCTTAACCTCCTACATATGGTCTCCTCCAGTAAGACACCTAGTTTGTTTGTGGGGACAGACGCCGAACAGGCGTTTGACCGAGTGGACTGGCAGTTCATGATGTCTACATTGGAGCACATAGGTCTGGGTGAGAGGATGAGGAATTGGGTGACGGCACAACGAACCGACGGCAAGGGTGAGGGCCAATGGGGTTCTGTCAGACTCATTCCCAATAACCAACGGGACGAGGCAGGGTTGCCCCCTGTCACCCCTCTTGTTCGCACTGTCATTGGAGCCTTTTCTGTGCCACGTACGACTAAATCCCGACATAAAAGGCATACCCACCTCAAAGACGCAACACAAAGTCTCCGCATACGCAGATGACTTGCTTTTCACCCTTACGGACCCTGACTCCTCCCTCCCGGCCCTATTTAGGGAATTTGGTACTTACGGGAGTCTCTCCAATCTAAAAATCAATTTCACAAAATCAGAAGCCATGGGCATAAGGATCCCACAACAACAGTTAACCCATCTTAAGGCCGAGTTCGGCCTGAAATGGACGGAGGTCGCGCTGAAATACCTAGGGACGTACATTCCCCCTACACTCACACATATATTCCAGCTAAATTTTCCCCCCCTGCTGACAGAAGTACGGAGACTACTGACTCAGTGGACTGGTGGATTGCATTCCTGGGTAGGCAGGTGTAACATTTTAAAAATGACAATACTCCCCAAATTCCTGTATCTCCTGCAGGCCCTTCCGATTCCCATCCCGGGGAGCTATTTTAAGCAGGTCCACTCCACGTTCAACCATTTTCTCTGGGCGGGGAAAAGGTCGCGAATATGCAGGACAGTCCTCTCCCTCCCCAAGTTACAGGGGGGCCTGGCCCTTCCGGACATATTATCGCGCGACACACCTGGTCAGATTGCTTGACTGGTGTCGACACGGACACAATAAACTATGGACACAAATAGAACAGAACCAGACCGGAATCCCTTTGCACCGCGCCCCGTGGTGCTTCGCTTCACTCCCTCTCTCGGTTAAATGCCACCCACTGGTGGGGACCACGACTAAGATATGCTCAGACCTCTTTACCCAGCTCCCCCTGACCTCCAGAGATTCCCGTCATCGGACACCCACTCTTTGACCCGGGCCTGCAAGATAGGAGGTTCCTGGACCTCGGGAAAGCAGGCCTGTATCAGGCCTCACACTTTAGTTCAGGGGGACGGTGGAAGTCAGCAACAGAACTAACAGACCCGGAGGGTATTTTCGGCCTTGACTTCCTGAGAGCAAACCAGCTGACTCATTTTTTGAACTCCATACCGGCCCCCTCAGGCGGACAGGCACCTTTGACAGAGCTGGAGGTGCTGTGTGGAGACACGGGAGTGCTCCCACACGCTCTATCCTTGATGTACGCCATGCTGATCGCCCCCCCTGAGGGATATCAGATCCCGGCACTGGCAAAATGGGAGAGAGACCTGAACATACAGTTCTCGCCCACTAAAAAACAGACCATACTCCGCTTCGCGCACAAGTCATCGCTATGCGCGAGAACTCAGGAGACAAACTATAAGGTTCTTACCCGCTGGTACAGAACCCCAGACCTCCTGAACAGACTATTCCCCCACACTACTGACACCTGCTGGAGATGTCAGCGGGACAAGGGCACCCTACTGCATGTGTTTTGGTCCTGCCCGCAGATCAGGGGCTTCTGGGGAGAGGTACGCCGGATCACTCAAAAGTTTACGTGGTACCAGATGACCCGGCGTATTTCCTCCTTCAGGCGACCAATATACCACCTGGAACTTATAAAAAGTCGGTGGTGCGTCACCTTTTGGACGCAGCCAGGGCCTGCGTGCCTCTCCGCTGGAAGTCCCCTCACCCCCCGACTGTTGCCCTGTGGCTGGGTAGGGTAGATGAGATCAGTCGAATGGAAGACTTAATCCTCTCCAGTCAACAGCGCCAGGAGACATACTCGGAGACATGGCAGCTGTACAATGTCTTCAAGTACTCAGAAGAAGGCCAAAAGCTCAGAGAGACCGATGGCCAAACGCTTACTCAGTCACAGGTTTAATACCTGCTCTCCCTGGTAACTGATACACCCGGACCTAGAAAAGTAGTACCTCACGCCCGTTTAGGGCGCTTTATAATGACCTTGCTCGTGCAGCCCCCCCCCACCTACTTTCCACTAAGCTTCTTCCTACTCTCTTTCTTACACTACTCTTTAACCTCTGTTCTATCTTCCCTTACTATGCTAACGGAAAACGGATATGGAAGCCAGGCTGACCGGGCCCCACCACCGCGACATGAGACGCTAACTGGGACCCCGAGGGATACACCCGCACCGGGGCCTAGATGTACTTTAACCAGCAATGATGGAATGTGTTTGTGAAAATAGCCTCATATTTGCTGTCATACCTGCACACGAGAACTGTTGTATCTATTGCTATGTTCTGTATGTTGAAGGTCCGGAAGGACTGGCTTTGTTGTTGGTGATAAATAAAAAAAAATAATAATAATATAGCGACCCTCCGTGTCTTTAATCTCGGAAGAGACTGTGAAAGGAAAAGTATGATGGAGAGCAATCAGAACTCCGCAGTGTTTTGTATGGGCCGAAGCAGTGAACACCTGGGGATAGTGTGTTTCCTGAAGAGCAACTATACCTGCTTTTAAAGATGCAAATGTTTGGAAAGCCTTGACTCTCTTATTGGGCGAGTTGAGTCCCTTAACATTTAACGAGAGTACGTTCAATGGGGCCATCTGGGAACGGATGAGGGAGATAGATAGACGACATCTTCAGGGCCATGCAACCCAGCCGACCTGGGAAAAAGGGAAGACGAGAAGACAAAAGAGAGTAGAAAGAGAAGGTAGAGAACAAGATTAAACATGTAGGGCAAGCAAATGGTCATAGGGAGGGAGAAGAGACTAACTCTATCGCCCGACCAGATAGTACACCAACACAGGGGCCAGCCAGCTAGCCCATGGGTGGGTGGACCGTAGAAAGGGGGAGCAGTGACAGCTCCCCGCCACAAACGGGATATACAAATCACATATTGTGAAACAGTTTGCATTATTAAGTCAACTAGTTAAACAGCCTATACTCAGCAGCAATAATAACAAAACAAATACCACAATTATCAGGGCTGATATCCCCTACCAGACAGCCTGGCCGCCCCAGGGGGCACCCGAGAGGGTAGGTCTAGTAAGAGGCCAGAGAACCAGTACGTAGAGGTAAGAGCAGGGGGGAGGAAGGTGTGGGCGAGGATGGGAAAGAGGGGAAGGGGGGAAGGGAAGACATAGACTGGGGAGGTAGAAGGGAGGGAGAGGGGAGAAGATGGGAAGCAAACATAAAGGCTGTAGGGGGATAGGAAAGAGAGGAGGGAGCAGGAAGGGAGGGAGTGGGAGGGAGAGAGGAGGGACGTGGGAGGGAGAGAGGAGGGACGTGGGAGGGAGAGAGGAGGGACGTGGGAGGGAGAGAGGAGGGACGTGGGGGGGAGCCTCAGAGGGGCAGGGCATAAAATACATATAGTAGTAAAAGTGTAGTAGTACATGTCCTGCATAGTAGTAAAAGTGTAGTAGTACATGTCCTGCATCTAGTAAACTACAACAGGTAACCTCCAGCACAATATGTAGCAATCGCTGGTCAGCACCAAATGGACACCGGCGGGGGTCAAACCAATTGCCCATAGAGAGTCACCTGCAGGAGAATAATTGGGGGAAAGGAGGAAATGGACTGGCACCGACTGTCTGAAGCATCAGTAATAAAAAGTAAAAAATAAAACTTAAAACTAAACAAAACAAAAAATACATTTCAACGTGTTGTAACACTGAACCTGGGCAACCACTTGGAACGAAAAGGGGTTGCAGCAGCCCCCACTTTGTAAAGGGGGAGACCTAAGGCAGGCAGTCCCTGAAAGCCTTGGGTGGAGGATTGTCTATGGGTATAACGGTTGGTAACGGAGGGACCAGACGATTCGATCGACTCAGAGAAGGAGGCCTATTTCGACACCAGGGAAGAGACAAGAAACCTGCAGAAAGAAAGGTAATCAAACACAATGGGGCGAGTACAGCTGGTGATCAGATGATCCATCTTTTGGCAAACGAGCAGGGGTTCCCTTACGAACAGACGAAGGTCCCAGCTGGGATCTCTGTTGGGTAGCCGCATATGGATGAGCAGAATTGCGGGCCGGGGTGCGAGGCAAGGTAGTCTCAGAAACTAGTGCCGGAACGACCAGATGAAGGCATTCCAACAGTCGCTGGAGATGTGCAGGAATGTTGCTGGCCTTGATAGGAGAATTGCAGGGCAAAGGGAAAAACGCCATGTGTATTTCAGTTGGTGCTGCACAAGCACTTGTAGCTGCGGTTTCATGGCACGTCGCTTTGCGATTGTGAGGGGAGCCAGGTCAGAGAAAAGTTGGTAAGTATGACCCTGGAACAGGAGAGCGTCCTTATTGCGAGCAGCCGCAAGCAATTGTTCCTTCGTGCTGAAATAGTGCAATTTCTCAAATCGCCTTTCAGGATAACCCTGGAGAGAGCGCAGCTCCGCCCATTTCTTAGGAAACACATGTGATCCTTTAAGATCCCTCCTCTTCCACCATGGCCTCAGTTATTGTGTTTCCTCCGCCATGGTGGAAGCATCATAGGGAACCAGGGAGCTGTTCTCTCTCCAGGGCGGAGGGTTAAGGCTTACCTTTGTTGTTTATAGCTTGGTGCAGCGACCATCCCGGCCCCCCTCTATGGGGAGGGGGCGTTCAGGAGTCCCCAGGCGCTCCGGCTCAGTGGAGCATTAGGCTTCCCAGGAGGTAGTGTCCTTGTGCCCAGGAGCTGCGGTATGGCCTGGTGGCCGAGCGGTAACCGCCGCAGGTCGGCGGTGTTCCGCATTTTCAGTTCCGGGTCCCGGCTGGCGAGTGCGTCGTGCACGGTGACGCCGCTTCCTGGGGGCGTGGCGCAGTTTGGTTCCCGAAGCCTGGAACGCAACATCTGCGGGGCAGGTCAGATGACCGGTACTTCCGTTTCCGGCCACCGATGATGACACGGGAGGCCGGGAAAATGTTAAAAAACAGCGTTTATTCAGCTACTATCATTGCTGTGCTCTACAATGGAGGAGAGACAAACAGCACCAGCGGAAACAAGCGCTGCAAGCACCGGTCAGGCCCAGGTAAGAGGGGTACAGCGGTGCCTTTATTCTTACTTTATGTGGGTCTAATTTTGTTTTATTGTTGTTCCTCCCTGAGGGAGCCTGTGGTTACCAGACCAAGTTAATGCTCTTGGTCTGCGTAGCCGTAAGGGGTGGTGGCATTTAGTTTCAGGCCCCTTTTTTTCTGGTGGTGGCAACACTGGGTGTTTTTTTTTTTTTTTTTTAAAGAGATGGTAATGTTTGGAATCTTTTATCGTCTCGTTGCAGGAAAAATCTGCAGGCAAAACTAGGCACTTGGATGCACCAAGGAAATGCCCATCTTGCAAAAATCCTTTAAGGGATTCTTGGCAAAAAGCTATGTGCAGGTCCTGCATTAAAAATCTGGTAGAAGAAGAAACTTCGCAACAGTATAAAGATTTATTTTCCTCAGTTCAGGAACTGGCAAGCTCTTTAAGTTCGGTTAAGGATTTGATCGCACAAGGCTCCACAAATCAGGGGGAGCCTCAGCAGCCACCACCTAGCCCGAAGGCACCGGTATCTAGACAAACAGATGGGGATTCGGCAGATGAAGGGACTAGTATTCTCCCCTCCCTCAGGGATTCGGATGAGGAGGAGCAAGAGGAAGAAGATAGTAGCAAAATGTCTAATTTTAAATTGTCCTTAGAAGATGTGGATGAGCTACTTAAGGCTATTTACACTACCCTGGATATCCAGGAAGAGAAAATTCAATTATCCATACATGATAGAATGTATCAAGGATTGGATGACTCCAAACGCCGGGTCTTCCCGGTCCACAAAGTCCTTTCGGACACAATCAAAAAGGAATGGAAAGACCCTGAACGGGCTCCTTTTAAAACGGAAACCTTCTTTTAAGGGTTTTGGAAAAAAGACAGTGACACAGAGGTGTGGAACAAAAAACCTAAGGTAGACGCCGCTTTTTCTCAAGTGTCACGTCATACAGACCTGGCCTTTGAGGATATGGGGTCCTAAAAGACGCTATGGACAAGAGGGCTGATTCCCTCTTAAAGAAGGCCTGGGATTCCACTTCAACCAGTCTGAAACCAGCTATGGCCGCCACAGTAGTCGCCCGCAATCTGGAGCGCTGAGTTATGAAATTAAGGAGTCATGTAGAGGCAGGCACCCCAAGAAAAGATCTTTTGGAGTCCTTTCCCTTAATTTTGAAAGCCGTCAAATATATGGCAGATGCATCTGCTGAGTCTATCAAAATGGCTGCTAGGTTAGCAGCCTTGGTAAACTCAGTCAGGCGTGCGGTATGGTTAAAAACCTGGTCAGGAGATACACCCTCTAAAGTTAAGCTATGTGGTTTACCTTTCTCAGGGGATCTTCTGTTCGGTCAGGACCTAGAAAAGGTACTCAACAGAACGGCTGATAAGAAGAAGGCTTTCCCCCCTAAAAAGGGTCAGAACCCCAAAAAGAATTTTCGTCCTTTTCAACAATCCCATAAAAATAAGGAAGAAAATAAAAAGCGTTAGGGGTCCCAAAGAGGTAGAGGTAGAGGAGGTATCCTTTTCAAAAAACCCTCGGAACAAACTACCCAAAGTAAGTGACGATCTGCTTCCAGTAGGAGGAAGGTTGTCTGCCTTTCTCCCACAGTGGAAGCAGATGCCCATAAGCCCCTTTGTGGAAAGAATCATCACGGATGGGTACAGTCTGGAATTTTCAGAGTGTCCCCCGAGAAGATTCTATGTCACAGCCCTTCCTCGGGACAAAGAAAAATCTTCCGCAATGACGAGCCTGTTACAGGATCTGATGAGTCAGGGAGTAATAGTCCAAGTTCCAAAACATCAGGAGGGCCAAGGTTTCTATTCCCACATATTTTTGGTAAAGAAACACTCAGGCAAATTTCGTCTGATCCTGAACCTAAAGATTTTAAACAAATCGATCAGGTACAAACATTTCCATATGGATACCATCTACTCCATAACAAAATTGTTAACCCCCGGCTGCTTCATGGCATCCCTGGACCTCAGGGATGCTTACTTACATGTCCCGATTGCCCAAGCATCCCAGCAGTTTCTCAGACTGGCAGTGAACCTAGGGTCCAGGGTATGGCATCTTCAGTTCAGGGCCCTTCCTTTCGGTCTTTCCTCCTCCCCCAGGATCTTCGTGAAGATCCTGGGGGAGGAGGCCATGGAACCTCTGAAGCTGAAAGGGATTTCTGCTGTTCTTCGCGGACTCCTGGGATCAAGTTGCGACGAACCTTCAGGTGTCGCAGGTTCATCTCGGAAATCTAGGCTGGTTACTAAACCGCGAGTAATCAAATCTGGTGCCTTCTCAAGAGACAAGGTTTCTGGACTATACCATAAATTCGATCCTTCAGAAGGTCTTTTTACCTCAGGAGAAGATAGAGAAGGTTTTGGTTGCTGTAGCTCAGGTCCAGACAAACCTTGGGGTGTCAGTCAGGTCAGCAACGGCAGTGTTGGGGCTACTCACAGCCTCAATCCCGGCAGTCCCATGGGCGAGGTTACATTCTCGTGTTCTTCAATCCTGGTCACACCAAGAGACACTAGAGAAACGTTTCAGATTGACATCAAACGTAAAAAGAGCACTCTGGTGGTGGAGGAACCCAGGCAATTTGACCAAGGGTCTTCCCTTGGTCTTTCCAGTAGAAAAGCGCCTAACAACGGACGCAAGTTCCTGGGGCTGGGAGCCCATCTAGAGGGGCAGACTGCTCAGGGCACCTGGTCCAAACCAGAAGCCAGAAGGTCTTCAAACTGGAGGGAGTTAAAGGCTATATTCCTTCAGGCCTTTCAACAGATAGTGAAGGGTTGCCACGTGCAGGTCCTGTCGGACAATACTACAGCAGTGGCTTATGTCCTCAAGCAGGGAGGAACCAGAAGCAGAGGCCTCATGCAGTTAGCCAACCATCTGTTGTCTTGGGCAGAGCTAAATGTAGCATCCCTGTCAGCGGTTCATCTAAAAGGGTCTCAAAACCTGTTAGCGGATCTACTAAGCAGGAGGTGCATAGTGTAGGCAGAGTGGAGCTTGAACCTGGAGGTTTTCACGGCAATCACTCAGGGATGGGGGAAACCACAGATAGACCTGTTCGCCAACCAGCAGAATGCGAAAGTGTGGAAATTCTTCTCCCTCCACAGAGAGCACCAGGCAGTGGCCATAGACGCACTGGCCCAGCAGTGGCACTTCCAGCTGTGCTACGCCTTCCCCCCTTTCACACTAATACCACTAGTCTTAAGAAAGTTCAGGGAAGAAAAATCCAGTCTGATCCTAATCACTCCCTACTGGCCAAAAAGACCGTGGTTCGCATCACTTCAGAATTTAGCCACAAAACCACAGTGAAAACTACTGCTCAGGAAAGACCTGCTGTCTCAGCGTCCTGTGAACCATCCGGAACTGGAACGTTTACAGTTAACGGCCTGGTTTCTGAAGAAGATCTCTTAAGGGCAAAGGGACTTTCTGATAAGGTGATAAAAACTCTACTAGACAGCAGGAAAGGGGTAACCAGAGCAATTTACCTCAAGGTTTGGAGAAGATTCAACTCCTGGTGTACTTCCAAAAATTTCCAGATTAATAGCGTCATTTCTGTTGTAGAATTTCTTCATGCAGGAATGGAGAAAGGGTTAGCAGTTAGCACCCTGAAGACGCAAGTGGCAGCTCTTTCGGTTTATTTAGAAAGAACTTTATCTAAAGAATATTTAATTTCAAGATTTTTCAAGGCACTGGTTCGAAGTAGGCCGGTAGCCTTTAAAACCTTTCCCAGTTGGGTTCTATCAATTGTGTTACAGGGTCTCACGGGGGCCCAGTTTGAACCCATAGGGGATATTTCTTTGAAAAATTTGGAACTTAAAAATTTTTTTTTAGTGGCCATCTTGACCGCAAGAAGGGTCAGCGAAATCCAAGCTTTGGCAGTTACAGAGCCTTTTTTAAAGAATTTTTCCGGACAGAATAATTCTTCGAACAGATCCAGACTTTCTACCTAAGGTCTCTTCAACCTTCCACAGGTCTCAGGAAATAATCCTTCCTACATTTTCTTCAGTTCCCTCTAATGCAGGGGAAGAAGCCTTTCATACTCTCGACGTAAGAAGATGTGTACTTCAATACCTCTCTGTCACCAAAGAATTCAGGAAGTCAAAACGCCTTGTTCATAATATTCTCAGGGTCACGTAAAAGGGAGAAGGCTTCCAAAAGCACGTTAGGTAGATGGCTTAAACAAGCCATTGTAGAGAGTTATCAAGCCAAAGGAGAGGTGCCTCCTATGGGGGTTACGGCCCATTCAACATGATCTACGGCAGTTTCCTGGGCCGAAAGAGCCGGTGCCACGCCTGACCAAATCTGCAAGGCAGCTACATGGTCCAGCTATTCGACCTTTCTGCGGCATTACAGGCTAGACTTATTGTCCGCTGCGGAGCAAGCCTTTGGCAGGAAGGTACTGCAAGCAGTGGTCCCACCCTAGGGTAAGTTACTCGGTTATCCTCTCCAGGGTTGTCCTGAAAGGCGATTTGAGAAAGACATAGTTAGACTTACCGGGACGGTATTTCTAAGAGCCTTTCAGGACAACCGCTAGTTTCCCTCCCTAGGTATTAGACATTTAAAACTTACGTTTATTCAATCATGGTTTGTTGTGGTTCTTCTGTGCTTTGTTTTCGAGTTGTCGGAGACCACAATAACTGAGGCCATGGTGGAAGAGGAGGGATCTTAAAGGATCACATGTGTTTCCTAAGAAATGGGTGGAGCTGCGCTCTCTCCGGGGTTGTCCTGAAAGGCTCTTAGAAATACCGTCACCGGTAAGTCTAATGCCGCGTACACACCATCACTTTATGTGATGAAAAAAAAACGACACTTTCTGTGAAGTAAAAAATGACGTTTTTGAAACTTCAATTTTCAAAGACGAAGTTGCCTACACACCATCGTTTTCTCACAATGATCTTGCAAAGTGAGGTTACGTTCCACCACGTTTTACCATTGAAGCTAGCTTCTGGGCATGCGTGGATGAAAAAACGTCTTAGAAAACGACGTTTTTTGCTACACACGGTCAATTTCTGTGAAGTAAAAAGTGCACTTTTGAAAAACGACACATAAAATTGAAGCATGCTTCAATTTTTTTTGGTCGTTTTTTACAAGACATAAAACGACGTTTTCCCCCACACACAGTCAATTAAAGTGACGTTTTTAAAAACGTCATTTTTTTTCATCACATAAAGTGATGGTGTGTACGGGGCATAACTACGTCTTTTACTATGATGTCCCTTGGGGGACCATCTTGTTGGCGACGGGTTAAGGCCCTGTGAATGCGGTCAAATTCCAATCTTTCGATCGGTATGGAGGACGCTGAAAGCTCCTGGAACAGGGCCGTGGAAAAAGACTGCAAATCATCAATAGTCTCGGGTATGCCGTGGATGCGTAAGTTAGACCTTCGAGAGCGATTCTCCGCGTCCTCTAAACGTGACAGGAGGGCGGCATTCTCATCACGCAGATCGCCTGTTCCTGGGCCTGTTCTTGGAGGGTGAGCTCCATATCATCCACCCTGGTTTCCAAGTCTGCTGTCTGCTGGCCTAGCTCCCTGATCTCCCGTGATAGCCTGTTGGTGATTTGGTCAGAGGTAGTTTTGAGGGCTTTATGGAGCATGGATTCCATATGTTTGAGAAAGTCAGTCTGAGACATACCTGACGATGGTAGTGTAAGGGGATCGCTGGTATGATAATCGGCGCTATCGTCTTCCTCACTGCCTGTAGCGATATATCCGGGGAAGCGGCCTGTTGTTTAGCCAGGGTCTTCGCCGCCATCTTGGACGCGGCGCGGGCCAGGGCTTCCTTGATCGCTTTAGGCTTTGTTTTGCCACGGTGACCGGTTAAAACCATCCTGGGTGATGCCGTGTCCGTTCCGGAGGAGAGTGCCCGAAAAAACAGGGTTGCTGCGTGGTTCAGGAGGCTAATTAAGTCCCGATATAGTGGCGGGGAGTGCGGAGCTCTAAAAGGAACACTTCCTCCATCGTGAGCCTCGCGCATGCGCGCCCCGTGTGATATTTTTTTGATATTTTGTGTGATATTTCGTGATATTTGTGTGACATTTTGTGATACTCTGTATGATAAGATGTCATTTTTTCTGTATTTCTTTATTTTTATTCTTTGTTTTATATTGCACCAAATGTTTGGACTATGTATGTTTTTGTTACCTTTTAATAAAAAAAAAAAAAAAAAAAAAATCTGTTATCAGTTTAATATCTGATACGTCCCCTATCTGGGGACCATATATTAAATGGATTTTTAGAACAGGGAGATGGAAGAAGAGCTTGCTCTGTCCACTCCACGCATCGACCTGGTATTGCAGTACCTCCAGGACCAGTGCACCCCTCTCTTACGCAGTGTCAAAAAACAAACAAGTTGGATGATTTTCCATTCAAATCTGTCTGGTTTCTTGTTGCTGACAATGTTTCTTGCTTAACCTTGGCTCCTTGCAATAAACTGGCATTTAAGCCCTGTGTCTTTGTCTTCATTGCTTCTTGTCACTTTCTTGGGGGAGGAAGGAAGGAAGAATTGTTTTTGCTGCTCGCCAAATGACACTACTCTATGAAGTTACCTATTCAGGAACACCTAGATTTAGTTAGTGCACCAATTTTGACAAGACAGCTAGTGTTCTACTCCTTGCTCTCTCTCCTAAGGCCCAAAATAAAGCCTTCAATAGCAGTCACCACCCTGCTGTCAAACAAGGGGGCTGAATTTGCTCCATTGCTGTGCCTTGCTGCATGCAGCAGCTAGCTTGAAAAGTCTGTTGAGGCAAGGTTTTTAACTTTTTATCTGGAGGATCCCTTAGTCTTTGACTCCCTCTAGTGGCCCTCGATTTTTGTCCACGTTATGTTAACTAGGAGGCGGGCCCATGCAAATAATTTCCCTTGTTAAACGTGCACGAGGAGCACCTGAATCTGTGCAATTCTTGGATTGGGATGACTGAAGGTCATGACTGGGCTCCAGCAGTGTTGGGCAGGTGTCAGAAAGGTGTGGATTGGCCAGTAGACAGGGGATTGGGCCTGTAAGCCAGCAACACCCGTCTGGCTGCGGATTCACACCTCCGGACAGCCCAGATTGGGGAGAAGGGTGAGTGCTGAACACTAGACATGTGCAGACTGGAATATTTAATTTCGTTTTTTCGTTTGGAAAATAAATTTATTTAGTTACTCCCGAAAATCATTTTGATTTATTTTGTTTTTCGTTGGGGAATAGCTTTCGTCCGAAAATCCAATAATACTTTGTTTCTGTCGAATGGTCAAAAGAATATTCGCCGGAACGTCGAATCTTTGTTGGTTTCGGTCTAATGGTCAAAAAATATTCGACGGAACGTCAAATCTTTACGTTGAATCGTACATTTCCGTTCGAATATTCCTCCTACAAGAATTCTAATGTTGTATGACTAGTAATAATGTCGAATCTATTCTCTATAATGTCGAATCTATTTTCTCATAAATCGAAATCTATTCTCTGTAATGTCAAATCTATTATTTCTATAGTGTTGAATCTTTTCTCTATAATGTCAAATCTTTTCCCTATAATGTCGAATCTCTCTATATCGAATTTTTACCACAACGAAAACGAAAATAAAGCATTTTTTATGTCGGATCTTTCGGTTTTCGTTTCTTGCACTTTCGTTATCGTTTGTTAAAACGATAACAAAAAAAACAGATTTTCGGACGAAAATGCATTCTAACGAAAACGAATGCACATGTCTACTGAACACAGGCAAACGGGCAACTCTCTGCAATCCCTCTGGTGAGGCCGGAAAGCCGCTCGCTCGGAACAGAGAATAATTGGGTTATCACTTCTCGGCCCTTTTGGCTGCGATCTTGTGTCGTGGTTGAAAAGTTTACAGAAGGCACCAGTCCTGCTCGGCCTGGGGGTGTTTTCCTTAGTTGGTGCACCCCCTGCTGCTATTGGGTAGGACGCTGCTGGAAGTTCACGAGAGGGCGATTGTGGGTCGTAGCCCCACAGGGCATAGCTGGTCGGTGGAGGGGTGTCTCCTGGGGCCCTTTCGGGGGTACCCTAGGATCTCATTGTCGGCTGGCACGGATCTGTGCCCATCATGGCGAATTGAGGGCTCCAAAATTCACTGCGCTTACTGGCCAAGCCAGAATTTAAGGACAAGGTGACGCTGCAATCTATCATGGTGGACATGTTGATCGATATCTGCAACCTCTCGGTAAATCAGATATTTTGTTTGCAAGATTTTCCGTTGCAAGGTATTTATGATGTCACCTTCTCGTCTGCCGAGGTTTGCCTTAACTCTTTCGAGAAGATAAATGAGAAGAAAGAAGCTGAAATTTTGAAGTATCTGGAGGTTGTGCCGCTGTTTATGCAGGATGAAAATATGGTAATCGTCCATATGTATAATGCCTATGCAGATTTTGCATTGGTGAGGGCTTTTTTGGTGAGGTATTGAAGGGGGGGGGGGGTGAGAAAGTGCTCAAAAAGTTCAAAATATGGACTGGTAAATTCTGTTTCTTTGCCCGCTTCAAGTTGGATAAAGAATGTGTAGGAGGTGACAGACATCCACCTTCTGCCTTCACAATTGGAGGGGATAGAGGGTTTCTTTATTATCAGGGGCAGCCCAGTTATTGTCGCAGGTGCCTGATGTACGGGCATACCAGTGCAGAGTTTGATACGGCGCAAAGGTGCCGTCTTTGTAAGCAGCCGGGGCACAAGGCGAATGAGTGTGGGGCTATTAGGACTTGTGACATTTGCCATAAACCAGGACATCTAGCCAAGCAGTGTGGAGAGTATAAGAAGTGGAAGAAGACTTTTGCGGAGGCAACTTCTGGTGCGAAAAATCAGGGGGAGGAGCCGAGGCCCTCAAGTAGCGGACAGGCAGGTAATGCTGTGCCAGTTTTTGATGGTGCCATGCCAACTCCTTCAGTGTGGTGTCCGAGCGGCATGCCTCCTGGCCCTCAGGCCAATGAGGCTGTGTTCAAGGATACAGTGGAAGCAAGTGATGGGTGTACGGCTGGTGCAGAAGCTGCAGTTGTGGCCAATGATGCTAGCCCTAGCCCTGATGTCCCAAAGGACGCAACTATTGAGGGCATGAACATAGGTACGGTTCTTGAACCCCCCCCCCCCCCCCGTGAAGAGGAGGAAATGGAGACTGGAGCAGTGGCTGGGCCATTTCAAGAGTCCCTTTGAGATGGTGATGAAGTGGACCAGGCAGTTGATATGTTGGCAAAGTAGAGTTCGATTCCGTTAATTGAAGCTCTGGGTGAAATATCTACTAGTGAAGAGGAAGATATGATTGATGTGGAAAGTGATGAAAGTATTGAGTGTGCCCAACGTGAGATACACCCTGTTGAAATTATTCTGCAGCCCTCTGGGAAACGTTCCAGAGGTGATGGGGTGGGTACGGAGAGTGGGGACGAGGGTTCCCTGCAAATTAATCTTTCTGGGGCTTCATCTGATGAGGTCGCCAGTTCTCCTGCCCCTAGGAGAAACATGAGCAAGTGCAGGCTGAGAGTGAGAGTAAACCTTGAAAAAATCGTCATGGCTGGGTTTGTTAATCTCTTTCTTATGATGGCTGTAACTGTTGGTTCTCTAAATGTAAGCGGAATGAAGTCTGTATGGAGAAATTCTGCTATTCTTGAGTATCTAAATATTGTTAAAGCAGATGTTATTTGCTTGCAAGAGTGTGGGCTGGATGAACCTACGGGTATTGCAGATTGGGAGAAAGGTGTGGCTGTGTGGGCACCTTGCTGCAGATCAAGAGCAGAGGGGGTGGGGATCTTAATTAAAAATAGTAACATCCAAGTTTTATCATATGAAATACTGATTCCTGGTAGATGCTTATCTGTGGTTTTGGATTTTATGAGTGAAAGGATTCGAGTTAATAACCGTTACGCTCCTGTGGATAAAGGGGAACATAGAGATTTTTTTGAAACCCATAAGTTGTACTTACCTGGTAGAATAACTACTATTGTGGCCGGAGATTTAAATTGTGTCAGGTCATGTGATGATAGGAAAGGGCGGATGGGTAGTGGTGGTACGAATGTCACTTCCAAAATCCTGAATGATATGATTGTGGATTTTCGGTTAAAAGATGCTGCCCGGGTAATGGAAGGAAGTGCCCCTTCTCATACATATTTTGCTGATAAGGGTACTGTTTCATCTCGCATAGACTTTCTTTTGTTGTCGGAATTTCTGAATCCTTTAGAGTTCCGCACTATTCCTGTGCTTTTCTCTGACCATGTTCTTCTGTTATGCAAGGTGGATGTGAACGTGGAGGTAAGATTTGGTGCTGGTCTCTGGAAATTAAATTGCACCATATTGGAAGAAGATGAGGAGGTGTGCCAAAAATTTGAAGCCTTCTTCGGAGCACTGGTTGGGAGGAAAAAAGAGCATACTAATATGTTGGTATGGTGGGATAGGATGAAGATGCAAGTGGCCGGGTTCTTCATGAGGATGAGTACGCAAAAGGCTAGGGAGAAGAGAGAGATGGAGTATCTGTTAATACAGAGGATCCAGTTCCTTCATCAGTGTAGGCGTATGGGCCTGGAGGTTGAACAGGAATTGGAGGACGTGAGAATGGCTAGGACCCAGTTGTTAAAAGAGAAAGGCAAAAGTATACATTTTAAGGCAAACATACAGGATATGGAGGAGGGTGAGCAATGTTTGCGGTTCTTTTTTAAGAAAATCCTGAGTGCCAAAAAGTGATGAGTTTGGTTATGGTAGGAGAGGTGGAGGTGGAAGGAGATGTAATGGTGGAAGAGGTGGCATCTTTCTATAAAAAGATTTGTATAGCGGGAAGTATGTTTCATTGAGGGAGGAATTAACCAAATATTGTGATGTAGTGGAAAATTGCCTTGGGAAAGAAGATGTGGATGGCTTGATGGATCCTGTGGTGGAGGGGGAGGTGGAGCTTGCCCTTAAAAAAATGTCAAGCAACAAGACCCTGGGCAAGGATGGTTTACCCGCAGAACTATATGTAAAGTTTTGGTCCCTTTTTAAGACCCACTTGGTAGAGTTGGTGTTATATTGTATTGAACATGGTTTGTCGGAGACAATGAAAGAAGGTGCGATTACTCTGATTTTTAAAAAAGGGGAGATGAGAGATATTAAGAACTGGAGGCCAATCACTTTTCTTAATTTCGACTACAAGTTGGTAGCAAAGATACTGGCAAATAGATTAAATCATGTGATCGCCAAGATGGTGGGTGAGTGGCAAACCACTGCGGTTCCAGGTCAAAGAATCATGTACAATCTAGTCCTGCTACGGGATTTAGCTTCGTATGCCCAAATGAACAACTTACCGTTAGCTTTTCTTGGGATCGATTTGGAGAAGGCGTACGATAAGGTGTCTCACGCCTTCTTGTTCAAAATGCTGGGGAAGACGGGTTTGCTAAAACCTTTCCTGAGTACGCTGAGGGGCTTATATGATGGAGTGGTAAGCCAAGTGTTGATCAACAGGAATCTGTCCAGTTTTTTTCCAGTTCAGTCGGGAGTTAGGCAAGGGTGTCCACTTTCACCTATTCTTATTATTTGTGCGATTGACCCCTTACTGAGACAGGTAAAGAGGGATAAGAGGATAAAAGGCATGTTTGTACCGGGCAGCAGCGGAGAGTGTGTGAAATCCGTATGCTATATGGATGATGCCACCTGCACATCGGAAGCTGACATAAGGCGAGTAGAGCTACAATTAAGCCATTTTAGTAGTGTGTCAGGCCTTAATGTAAACTGGCACAAGAGCCAAGTGTGTGTCATGAGTGGTACCTGTAGGATTGAGAATACCAAGGTCAAGGTCGCTGACTCAATCATAATCCTGGGTACTCATTTTGAAAGGGATCTGTTGAACCAAACCAATGCGGAGCATGTGATAGAGAAGGTCACTCGAAAGTTAGATTTTTGGAGGACCAGACGGCTGACCTTGATGGGTAAAGTCTTGGTCACTAAAGCTGTTGTGCTTCCTTTGTTGCTATATTTCAGTTTGATTTTTCAGCCGAGAGTTAAGATGGTGCAGAAAGTGACACGGGCCCTTTTTCTATTCTTCTGGGACGCTAGGATGGAAAGAGTGGCTCGGGCGGTGGTAGTGAAGAAGCCTTGTCTGGGGGGTTATGGTTTCCCGGACATAGCAGTTTATCTTGGTGTACATTATTGGTTAGGCCATTACAGGACTTTTGCGAGTGGAGGAGTGGTGGCCTGCCTAATGCGTTATTTGGCAGGCAGGTCTTTGGTGAAATGGGGGTGGTGTGCAAAAGATCTTTCAAGGCCAGTGGCTTTGGTTCCCCCCTTTTTCTATGCTCGGTTCGATCAGTTTTTTAGGGAGCATGGATTGGGAGGATTAGGAGCAATTGAAAAGACTGGGTTATTAAGATGGCTCACCAAAGATGAGATTGTGGCAAATATTCGAGGACTTGGCTCCAGGATGGCTGAAGTCTGTTGGGAGAATTTTGCAATCAGGCGAGTCAACAATCGGCAGAAGGAGATCGCCTGGATGGCCTTCCATAGATGCTTATTGACCAGAGTCTTCTTGAAGGCAAGAGACCTGTGTAGAGTGGAGACATGTCCTAGAGAAGGATGTGCTGGTTTGGAATCGGTGGAACATGCTTTAGTTGAATGTGTTTTTGTTAGAAGGGTGAGAAGAAGATTGGTCCCCTTTTTGGATGTAGTCTTGGGTCTTAAAGATATAGGTTTTGATGGTTGGTTTTATGAGATGGTGGAGAGTGAAAAAAAATATACAGATGAAAGCATGGATTTTTATGGCTGTACTGAGAGAGGTGATGTGAGATGTGAGGTGTTGGGAAGTAAGAGGAAAGTGAAAAAGTGTGAAGATACCGCGCTGTCTGAATAAATTTGAATGTATGAAAATGCAAGCAGCTTGAAATGTGAGATACCCACAAACAGACTTGTACAATGGAAAAATAGCTGCGCAACTAATGTGAACACTATAGTGATATTGATACAAAGTAAAAATATAATTTAAATGAAACAAATATTAGACCCATAATTGGGATAAAAGATCCCGTTAATTACGAATGGTAATGAATCAAACGTGAAAAGTCTATTATTCAAACAAAAAGCACGAAATATGCATCTGATGGTGTTTTGATAGTAGAAATTTTTTTTTGTCCTTTCCCCTTCAAGCAGATAGTGACATCAAAATGCAAAAACCTCAGAAAAGTGCATGGATAGATAAGACACCTCCACCTTTCAATCACACTGCCCCTTACCAGATGGGAGATCTCAACTAGAGATCTTCTGACAGCAGATGGCTTACTCCCCAGCCAAGGGGTTGCGTGGAAGGATATCCAGGGGCCAAGACTTCTCCCACAGTGGACCGATAATCAGTGTTGATTGAAACCAATATGGAGAAGAAAAAAGGCTACATAGTGTGAACCCATATAGCAATTTATTAAAAAAAAAAAAAATCACACTTACAAGAATGTAGATAAAATTCGCTAGTGAAAATATAGCCGGCCGGCTAGCACAACCCTTTCCCCTCGGGACACAGTATGCGGTGTCTAGACGTCATCACGCCGCCACCCTACGCTGTTTCGTCTCAAAAGACTTTGTCCTGGGGCACGAGCGGCGTACTGACTCACCGCAATTTATATCTAACAAACACAGATGGTGCCGCCCCCATCTGAGCTCCCAGAATCCCTGAAGCTCTGATGGCCATCTTGGATAAGGGATGTGTTCAATATGTGGGAATAGTTTTTTCCTTAATCTCTTACTAATCTAACTGAAAATTCAAAACAATTAAAGGAGAAAAAAGAAAATGGAAAATAGAAAAAAGGAACGTTTGAAAGAACAAAGTTTCAGCTACTCACAGTGATTGACAGATTGTGGTGTCACCCTTTTTAAGGATATGTGATCGCTCTTGCAAATCAGACCATGTCACGCTCTGTGAGGACTCTCCACTCCTCATATCAGCCTCCACCTGCTGTGTCACAACATAGAGTTAGATGGATGAAGTCTATGCATCCAGAGCGCTCCGCGCTGTGTTGTGAATACACTGATCACATGACAGGGATGAACCTCCCATGTCAGGTGCACTGCAAGCCAATAGGAGCGCGGGAGCGTGTGGGCAAAATTGCCCACACTTAAAATGATCTGTATAGATCGTGCGCGTCCCCGGATTATGACGTGCACGATCGAAACTATGACGTGATTGGGCGGACGTGAATACGTCCGCCCACCAGTATTAGCCTCATCAGAGGTCAGCCCCCCGCCCAGGGAGATGCAATTTCCCTAGAATGCAGGTGTCGCCATTTTGGAAGCTGGAAAAAAGCCCTCAAATATACTCAGGGTACTAAATCTAGAGAGGACTGTATCCAATCCACTTCAGAAATCCCCCGATTCAAAAAAAGGCATAAAATCTAAATAATAAAAAAAAAAAAGTTGCGCAGCTATTTTTCCATTGTACTAGTCTGTTTGTGGGTATCTCACATTTTAAGCTGCTTGCATTTTCATACATTCAAATTTACTCAGACAGCGCGGTATCTTCACACTTTTTCACTTGGTATTTTCTTTGATACACTTATACTGCTGCAGTCAGACACTGTCAAAGTGTGCACAGTCTTGGAGGAGTGAATTCCTCTCTCGGATTTATAACTATATACTGTTTTTATTATTTGTACATTTTTTGGTTGTTTTCATTTATACACAATGGATGTCTTTGAATAAAGGGCCTCAAAAACTTTCAACACAGATGGGGTATTTGAAACCTATAAAAATACAGAAAATGATTTGGGGGGACTTTTTATACGCCTCAAAAATTTAACTATCTCAGAAATTCACACCCAATGGGATATAGCCTTCTTGAATACCTATATTAAACTTAATATGGTACCAAGAAGTTTGAGGTGGGAAGTCTGTCCACAAAAAGGAGAAGTAGAACTTGAAAATTGGTTTCGGTATTTTAACAATGCCGGGGTCAGCTTTTTACGTTTCTTGGTTGAAAAAAAGCAAAACAAGTTGACTAAATTAGATGAAGAAATAAAAGTCCTTAAAGAGAGTCTCATGCCTTTTATAGAACAGGGCTAGTATAAGGACCATAGTGTTAATCTTTTAAAAATTTTGGACAAAGAGGAGAAAGAACAGAAAATTAAGAAAAGGAAAAAATATAATAGGGACTATCACGCTAATAGTGTCTTCAGTTGGCAAAAGAAATTAGCAGAAGAGGAATTAAGTAAACATAATTCGAGAATGGAAGCCATCACAAAAGGGGAAAGCATCCCGGAAGGAACCCCTAGGGGGATCCAATACTTTCCCCTGAAAGCGACTACACAGAAAGTCCCTAAGAAAAGTCAAAATATAAGTACTAAAAGGCAAGAAGGGGAGACGTGAGTCTCATCAATCACCACATAGGCCAGGAACATCCTCTCAACAGGGACATCCATACGGAGGGGACAATCAATATTATGGACCCAATGGAAGCCGTGGATATGGTCCCCAACCATATAACCACAATTTTGGATATAGGGAATCTCCCAATCGTGGAAGACATGGGGACAGGGATCCACCAAGAACTCGTATCAAGAAAGACCTCAAACCCAGGTCCCACGCTATCATGACCAGGGTCCCTACCCTCAAAGTAGGGACAACTTTGAATATGGCAATCGGTTTTTTCCCTTGAGAGAAAGAGATGGCTCTGAATATGAAAGTCCAAGACATGTGGATTTTGACCCTAGAGATCAAGATTTTGTGTGGCCAAGCAGAGACCGTCCTAATAGGTCAAGCGAAACGAATCCTGAACCATATCACTGGGGTTTTCCCAGACCCAGTCAGGGCCAAAAAAGGCCTATAGAAAACAAAGAGGAACAAGAGGGGGGAGGAGAATCCAGTCAGCTAAAAAAATCAAGGATCTAACGGAAGAGGGCATTTTCAACCTTAGCACTCAAACTCTGACCAAACCAGAGATTTCAATACTGAGCAAGGGTTTGAAATTTGCCCCTCCTCGAGCATTAAACAAATTTGAAACTTATATGGACGTACACAAATACGTCCGTAAAGTAAATTTAAAGAGATACTTTGCTAGTATACCGGGTAATACTGGTGCTAGAGTTCAACAGGAATATCACCATTCTGGATTATCAAACGCCTCAACATTCAACCCTTCAGGTGTTATGGCCCCCTCTCTAAGGGTCTTTCGCGATGTTGTTCTACGTGATCTGGATAAAATCAAAGTATCCAAATCTAAAATTAATACAAATTTGGAGGAAGGACTTGAAACTTTGTGTAAAAACAAAGAATTTGTCATCCGCCCTGCGGATAAGGGTGGTGGCATAGTGGTACTTGATCGCAAAGACTACCTACAGGAGCTAAATATAATAGTCAGTGATCAGGACACCTATGTTCCTCTGTTAGGAAATCCTATTATCCAATATAAGCGGACATTCCCATGTGGAAGAAAAATATATTTTAAATATATTTTAAAAAAACATTCTTAATATATTTTTCTCAAATATATTGCCATATATTTGAAATGCTACAATTTTGGCCAGATTCAATATATTTCAAAAATATATTCCAATATATTTGTGAATATATTGTGGAATGCATTGTGAAATATGTTTCAAATATATTTATAAATATATGTTAAATGTACTTCTGAATGCATTTAGCAATATATTTATGCAACCATAAATATATTGCAATTTGCATTTTGGAATGTATTGTTAATATATTCAGAAATATATTGCTAAATGCATTCAGAAGTACATTTCACATATATTCATGAATATATTCACAATGCATTCCAAAATGCACTTTGCAATATATTTATGGCTGCAAAAATATATTACTAAATGCATTCAGAAGTACATTTAACATATATTTATGAATATATTTGCAACATATTTCACAATGCATTCCAAAACATATTTACAAATATATTGAAATATATTTTTGAAATATATTGAATCTGGCCAAAATTGTAGCATTTCAAATATATGGCAATATATTTGGGAAACATATTAAGAATGTTTTTTAAAATATATTTTAAATATAAATGTAAATGTACTTCTGAATGCAAAATTAAAAAAAAAAAAAAACATTCCTATTACATTTTGAAATGCTATGTATTTATATATTGTATTTTATATATTGTAGGCCTATAAAACCAGCAAACATTTGGAAAAAAAAACAATAAACACAGTACACAGTATAATACACACAACTTTATTATCATGCAAATATACAAAAACTTCAACACAGGGAATAGAAAGTGGTGTTAACTGTGGTAAATGACATTAATGACATAAAAGTTTATTTGTGGTATTCTGAGGAGGTTCCTGATGTTTCCCTTCAAGTGATATTTCAACGCCGCAATTTTTCTCGTAACAGCGTCACTGATCGCACCTTATGAAGTCCCAAGGAAACTTTGTCAAAGTAGCAGCTTTAAAAAGTAAATGGAAAATATTAGACTTATTAGATTTTCCCTGTGAATCAAAAGCCATATAAGACCCCTTTCACACTGCTAAAGCTCCGGCGGTTTTTGCAGTGTTTTTGTAGCACTTTTTATGCGTTTTTTTTTTTAAGGGAAAAAGTCCAGTTTTTAATGCGCTTTTAAGGTGCTTTGGAAGCGCTGCCCATTAATTTCAATAGACAGGTGCGTTTTATAGCGCTCCCAACCCGCCCCAGATGCTGCTTGCACGACTTTTTCTAATGTTGCGCAAGCGCAATGCCCCAGTGTGAAATTACTCATTGCACTGAAAGGGATGCAGTTTTATGAGCTTTTTAGAGGCTATTTCTAGCGCTAAAACGCCTGAAAACTGCCTCAGTGTGAAAGGGGTCTAACAGATGCAGCTGAGTAAATAAAACTAACAAAATTAAGCACGTATAAAAATATTGTAGACTTTTCAAAAATCTGTATAAAAATCAACATCTTGCCTACAACTTGCCTTTTTAGTTCAGACTACTACCAGACTGAGCAAGATATCTCATTTTGACACAACAGTCAAATTGGCTTACAGTCTACATGTCAAAGCTGATGTTTTCATAGGGTCTAACTGTACCCGCTTCTCTCCATCTGTCAGCCGCTTGGAGGCACCGCCTTAAAAGTTACTTTTTATTGAAGTGGTTGCATGTGCCAGTGCATGAAGGTAAAAAAAAAAAAACTTCTGTGTGCAGCAGCCCCCCTATACTTACATGAGCCCCCTCTCGATCCAGCAATGTCCACAAGAGCCTTGTCTCTCCAGGGACTTGCACTGCCGATTGGCTTTCTGTAGTGGTGGGAGCTATTGGCTCCCAGTGTTGTCAAACACAGCCAGTGAGCCAATTAGGAGATGGGGCCAAGGCAAGGCTCGGTGTGTGATCGGACACACAGAGCTGTGGTTCAGGAGCACCGGCAAGGAACCTGAGAAGAGAAGGATCCAAGCTGCTCTGTGCAAAAATCCTTACACAGGGCAGGTAAATAGGACAGGTTTGATATAAAAAAAAAAAAAAAAAAAAAAAAACGATGTTTAACGTTGAATGTTTCGGTACCAAAAGAAAACCTACCTGTTTAGGCCTTGAGTACGACCCTTGACAAGCAGATGAGCTCAACTCCTCAGATGGGTGTATCGTGTGCATCACCTTCTGTCCCACACAGTATGAACTGCCACCTTCAGTACTATTAGCTGCGCTCTTGTGGTTTTCAAAGTATCCATTACGCCAGGAAAATCTATGGAAATGCATAAAAACATTTTAAGTAACATAATGGCCTATTTCTTACTATATCCATACATTTCATTTGTTAGAAATTGATTACTTGTGGAAAAATGTACTTTTAAATGATTAGAGGGTTTCCTCCAGTCTGCTGCTGACCCCCCCACCAGATCAAAAATATTCCAGGAGGGTTTCACCCAAGGTCAAAGTAAGGATGTTCCACAAAACAGAAAATATTACTTGTGCATATAGTATGTAGTTACCTCAGTGCACTCACTCATATTGCCCAGAGGCGATTCAGTTCGCATGTGCCGCGCTATATAAGTTTTTCATTCATATTATAATGAATGTAGTACGGTAAACTCCCAGTTACCCAACGATCCCCATTGGTACTGTTGTTTCTGGTTGCTTGAGAGCTAATAGTAACTCTCAAGCATCCACCTCCCATGGCACCCTGCCCCCATCCCCCTTAGCAGCTAACGAGGGTAACACCCCCAAATTCACATGTGAATGAACCTTAAAGGGCTCATTCACAAGTGCGGTATGCAATGCTCCTCTGAAAAAATATGCAAGGTGGTGAGGAGGCAAAATGTTTACACCAGTAATTGCAGTGCGGTAGTACGGCAATTATATGTTTAAATCAGGTGTGAGGAGGCAACATTGGAGGACACTGTGCCCAGTGATCTTTGACTTCTCCCATGTTGTTCAGGTAGATCTCCACCTCTCTAAGGTTGCCCAACTCTGCCTTAAAACACTGTATTATGAAAGGGAAATGATTGGTCAAATTTGTCTATTTCCACCTGCCTGGCTTTCAGAAATGTAACTACCTAGCTGAGAGGTAGGTATCATAGATGTGCGCAGCCTATTGCATTAGGGTGTGCACCTCAAATACGTGTGTGTGTACCTCAAATACACATACATATACACATATACATACATACACACACACACCACAGAGCTCTGTGTCCAAAGAGACAGTGATCTGGCTCTTCTCCCTGAAAATCAGGGAGAGAAAATAGCCAGAATAGTGAGCACAAAAAAGCAGCACAGTACACGTTGTTAGACGGACAGTTAGCACCTTTCTAGCCAGTGTCATTAGTACGTTGTACAGTATTATCACCGTTTACTGTATTGATGTCACTAATGGCGTCAGTGTCAGTTTGCGACCCTCCCAGCCAGTGTCATCGCCAAATTGCCTGCCACCCTATAACAGTCCCATTATAAGTCGCTGGTCACCGCCATTGCCAGTATAGTGTCATAGCTGCGTAAATTCCAGTATATCCACTTAAGGACCGCCGCATGTACATATACGTCAGCAGAATGGCACAGGCAGGCACATGCACGTATATATACGTGCTCTGCTTGACGTGGGTCGGGGGTCCGATCGGGACCCCCCCCCCGTACATGCGGCGGTTCCCGTGGCTTCAGGAGCGATCCGGGACGACGGCGCGGCTATTCGTTAATAGCCGCTCCGTCGCGATCGCTCCCCGGAGCTGAAGAACGGAGAGAGCCGCGTGTACACGCGGCTTCCCCGTGCTTCACTGTGTCGGCGCATCGATCGCGTCATTCCCTTTATAGGGAAGACACGATCGATGACGTCATTCCTACAGCCACACCCCCCTACACTAGTAAACACACACAAAGTAAACCCTAACTCCTACAGCGCCCCCTGTGGTTAACTCCCAAACTGCAAACTGTCATTTTCACAATAAACAATGCAATTTAAATGCATTTTTTGCTGTGAAAATGACAATTGTCCCAAAAATGTGTCAAAATTGTCCGAAGTGTCCGCCATAATGTCGCAGTCACGAAAAAAATCGCTGATCGCCGCCATTAGTAGTAAAAAAAAAAAAAAAAAATGCAAAAAAACTATCCCCTATTTTGTAAACACTATAAATTTTGCGCAAACCAACCGATAAACGATTATTGCGATTTTTTTTACCAAAAATAGGTAGAAGAATACGTATCGGCCTAAACTGAGGAAAAAAAAATGTTATATATATGTTTTGGGGGGATATTTATTATAGGAAAAAGTAAAAAATATAGCATTTTTTTCAAAATTGTCGCTCTATTTTTGTTTATAGCGCAAAAAATAAAAACCGCAGAGGTGATCAAATACCACCAAAAGAAAGCTCTATTTGTGGGGAAAAAAAGACGCCAATTTTGTTTGTGAGCCACGTCGCACGACCGCGCAATTGTCTGTTAAAGCGACGCAGTCCCGAACTGTAAAAACCCCTTGGGTCTTTAGGCAGCATTTTGGTCCGGGGCTTAAGTGGTTAAATACCACAGTTTGTAGACACTATAACTTTCACACAAACCAATTCAAATACACTTATCAGGATTTTTTTTTTACCAAGACATGTAGCAAAATACAGGTTGGTCTAATTATATGAAGAAATTTATGGGGCTTTTCTTCAAACATTTTGGTCTTTTTACAAATTTTATAAAATATTTTATATATATTTATTTAAAAAAACCCAGAGGTGATCAAATTCCTCCAAAAGAAAAATCTATTTGTGTGGAAAAAATTATATAAATATAATTTGTGTACAGAGTTGCCTGACCGCACAATTGTGTATGGGCAAAAAAAGGTGGAACTAAATCAGCAGGATTCGTTACACCAGAATCCCTGGCAGAGTCCCCCCTTACACCAGAATCCCTGGCAGAGTCCCCCCTTACACCAGAATCCCTAGCAGAGTCCCCCCTTACACCAAAATCCCTAGCAGAGTCCCCCCTTACACCAAAATCCCTGGCAGAGTCTCCCCTTACACCAAAATCCCTGGCAGATTCCCCCCTTACACCAAAATCCCTGGCAGAGTCCCTCCTTACACCAAAATCCCTGGCAGAGTCCCCCCTTACACCAGAATCCCTAGCAGAGTCCCCCTGCACACCAGAATCCCTAGCAGAGTCCCCCTGCACACCAGAATCCCTGGTAGAGTCCCCCCTGCACACCAGAATCCCTGGCAGAGTCGCCCTTTACACCAGAATCCCTGGCAGAGTCGCCCCTTACACCAGAATCCCTGGCAGAGTCGCCCCTTACACCAGAATCCCTGGCAGAGTCGCCCCTTACACCAGAATCCCTGGCAGAGTCGCCCCTTACACCAGAATCCCTGGCAGAGTCCCCCTGCACACCAGAATCCCTGGCAGAGTCCCCCTGCACACCAGAATCCCTGGCAGAGTCCCCCTGCACACCAGAATCCCTGGCAGAGTCCCCCTGCACACCAGAATCCCTGGCAGAGTCCCTCTGCATACCAGAATCCCTGGCAGAGTCCCTCTGCATACCAGAATCCCTGGTAGAGTCCCAATTACATCAGAATCCCTGGTAGAGTCCCCATGCACACCAGAATCCCTGGCAGAGTCGCCCCTTACACCAGAATCCCTGGCAGAGTCCCCCTGCACACCAAAATCCCTGGCAGAGTCCCCCTGCACACCAAAATCCCTGGCAGAGTCCCCCTGCACACCAAAATCCCTGGCAGAGTCGCCCCTTACACCAGAATCCCTGGCAGAGTCCCCCTGCACACCAAAATCCCTGGCAGAGTCCCCCTGCACACCAAAATCCCTGCCAGAGTCCCCCTGCACACCAGAATCCCTGCCAGAGCCCCCCTGCACACCAGAATCCCTGCCAGAGCCCCCCTGCACACCAGAATCCCTGCCAGAGCCCCCCTGCACACCAGAATCCCTGCCAGAGCCCCCCTGCACACCAGAATCCCTGCCAGAGCCCCCCTGCACACCAGAATCACTGGCAGAGTCCCCCTGCACACCAGAATCCCTGGCAGAGTCCCCCTGCACACTAGAATCCCATTACATCAGAATCCCTGACAGAGTCCCCCTACACACCAGAATCCCTGGCAGAGTCCCTCTGCATACCAGAATCCCTGTTAGAGTCCACATTACATCAGAATCCCTGGTAGAGTCCCCCTGCACACCAGAATCCCTGGTAGAGTCCCCCTGCACACCAGAATCCCTGGTAGAGTCCCCATTACACCAGAATCCCTGGTAGAGTCCCCATTACACCAGAATCCCTGGCAGAGTCCCCCTGCACACCAGAAGCCAGGTTGTCCCTAGGTGCTAGCTGGAGAAGAAATCGACTGGACAGCTCCTGGAAGGGGGATGAAAGGGGACAGGTGAGGGAGAGGGGGAGGAGGAGGGGGAGGGAGATGGGGGACTGCTCACTAACCATAGACGTATCTTGCAGCCACCAAGGATCTTCCAGCTGCTGCACCTCAAATCTCCCCCCACACATCCATTTTCTCAGGTAAAGGCTGCACATGCACACTAGGATTGCAGAGTGGGCGGGGTAGACACATGGGATGGGGGTGGGAGTAGCCCTCTCGCCTCTTCTGGTCATAGAGGGAGGAAGTGGGATTTTGATCTCTGGTCAATCGGCACTGTGTCACAGGTGCAGACAGCAGCTTAAGCTTCTTCAGTTATGGATGGTTGGCAAACTCTGCTGGAGGGAGGATGCCACATGTGAAATCCACAATCCAAGAATCGGCTATGCTCCCCTCTAGGTGCTGCTGACCTGGCTCTGTTGAAAGCCGAAGAGGCACAGGATGGAGGGCGGAGTGCAGCTATATCACTCCGCCACCTACAGTAAGGGATCTGCTGCCGGAACTATAGAGGCAGCAACGGAAAATGCGGCCAGCTGCAGCTGCCGCTAACTCCGCTGCTGTAGTCCTCCTTCTCATAGGTCAATCTTTATATTAAAAAATGATGATATAATTACCAAAATAGCCCCAATAGTAGCTCTGTCACTGCCAGTAAGTGTCCATTGGCAGAGCAGAGCAGAAAATAGTTCTGGCTGGCAGGGGATGATTAGGGTGTGCCCAGGCACACCTGGCACACCCCGTGCGCACGCCTATGGTAGGTATATTGACTTGCCTGTAACAATTAGTTGTCTCAGTTGTTGGTTTTCTTCTTCCAAGTGCTTATTCCGTTTTTCCATTCACCAGTTGTCAGTCTTTGTCAGGTGCTTTGACAGCAGGTGGCGGCCCATCTGTCAGAATCACAAAAAAAAAAATATTGAGAGGGGATCAAGAAGTGGTAAGGACGAGTTAGAGGGAGTCTGAGAGGGAAGAATTATTTCCCTTTTCGATGCTGGGAAGACTTTGCAGCTGTGCAAGGTGGGGACCCTTTCCTGGAAGCAGCAACACGGTCGGCAGGGCCGGCCCTATGATGGGACCACATTGATTAGTTTGCGCAAAAGACATTGTGGCTGCCGGCAATTCACAGATCCATTTATACTCCTGGATACATGTATAGAGCAATGGCAGGTCCTTTTATACACCTATATGCATGTACAGAGCCATGACAGGCCCTCTTTATACATCTATAGCGCCATGACAGGCCCTCGTTATACATGTATAGAGCAATGACAGGTCCTCTTTATACATGTATAGAGCCATGACAGGTCCTCTTTATACATGTATAGAGCCATGACAGGTTCTCTTTATACATCTATAGAGCCATGACAGGCCCTCGTTATACATGTATAGAGCCATGTCAAGTACTCTTTATAGTCCTATATACATTTATAGAGCCATGACAGGTCCTCTTGATATTCCTTTACATGTAAAGAGTAAATGACAGGTCCTCTATACACATGTATAGAGCCATGACAGGTCCTCTTTATACTCCTTCATACATGTATAGAGCCATGACGGGTCCCCTTTAGTTATCATGATATAAAATAATGAATGTGGGGGCCTTTTGGTTGGCGTGATTTTTTTTTCTGGGGGGGGCAGCATTTCATTCTTGGTCCCAGGAAGCACAATGTCTTGGGCCGGCACTGATGGTCGGCCACAGGTTACTTGACCCTGATCTCCTGTACGGGGCAACAATACAAATGTGGCAGCCCGTGCATTGTGGGCGAATGGGTATCGCTCCCCAAATCCCTGCCAGGATCGGCATTTTTTTTTTTTTAAAACATGCTTTATGGCGCCAGCTGCCAGGCTAGGGGGCGGTTGCGCCGTTGAAGACATTAGCAGCGGCAGTGAGAAGATGAGGGGAGAGAGCTGGGACTACAAGGAGCAGCCAGCCTGCATGTAAGTCCGGCCTGGGCTTGCTGTGATATCCGATTCCCCCTTTCTCCTGGTCGCTTGGGGAACTGTTGAGAGGAACAGAGAACAGGCAGACAGGATAGGAGAGGAGAGGACAGGCAGCAGCGCCGCTCTCCTTGAGTAAAGCCTTCACCGCCGCTGGCTCAGGTACTGAGGTACATAGTGGAAGCACAGGCAGCACGTGTGTTGCAATCCTGCACCCTGTCACATGAAATAAATTAAAAAAAAAACACGGACTGTGCTGTCAAGTTTTTAGTGCCTTGTGTACAGGGGGGGGGTGCTACAGAGGGGAACTGGTGGTGGGGGGGGTGGGGTACAAAGGGGGAACTGGTGGTGGGTGGGGTGTTGTACAAAGGGGGAACTGGTGTGTGGGGGCAGATGTGCGGGGGTACAGAGAGGGGACTGGTGTGTGTGGGCAGATGTGTGGGGGTACAGAGAGGGAACTGGTGTGTGTGGGGGTACAGAGAGGGAACGTGTGTGTGTGTGTGGGGGGGATGTGCGGGGGTACAGAGAGGGAACGTGTGTGTGTGTGTGTGTGTGTGGGGGGGGGGGTACAGAGGGGGAACTGGTGTGTGTGGGGCGGGCAGATATGCAGGGGTACAGAGAGGGAACTGGTGTGTGTGTGGGCAGATGTGTGGGGGTACAGAGAGGGAACTGGTGTGTGTGGGGGGGCAGATGTGTGGGGGTACAGAGAGGGAACGTGTGTGTGGGGGGGGGAAGATGTGCGGGGGTACAGAGAGGGAACTGGTGTGTGTGTGTGTGGGGGGGGGGGGTACAGAGAGGGAACTGGTGTGTGTGGGGGGCAGATGTGCGGGGGTGCAGAGATGGAACCGGTGTGTGGTTGGGGGGGGGCAGATGTGCGGGGGTACAGAGAGGGAACTGGTGTGTGTGTGTGGGGGGGGGGTACAGAGGGGGAACTGGTGTGTGGTGGGGGCAGATGTGCGGGGGTACAGAGAGGGAACTGGTGTGTGTGTGTGTGTGTGTGTGTGTGGGGGGGGCAGATGTGTGGGGGGGGGGGTACAGAGAGGGAACTGGTGGGGGGGGGGGGTACAGAGAGGGAACTGGTTGGTGTGTGTGTGGGGGGCAGATGTGTGGGGGTACAGAGAGGGAACGTGTGTGTGTGTGTGGGGGGCAGATGTGTGGGGGGGGTACAGAGAGGGAACTGGTGTGTGTGTGTGGGGGGGGTACAGAGAGGGAACTGGTGTGTGTGTGTGTGGGGGGGCAGATGTGTGGGGGGGGGTACAGAGAGGGAACTGGTGTGTGTGTGTGGGGGGGGGGTACAGAGAATCTGTGCAATTCTTGCTTGGGGGAAGACTGAAGGTCAGAATGGGCTCCAGCAGTGTTGGGCAGGTGTCAGAAAGGTGTGGATTGGCCAGTAGACAGGGGATTGGGCCTGTAGGCCAGCGACGCCCATCTGGCTGCGAATTCACACCTCCGGACAGCCTAGACTGGGGGGAAGGGCGAGTGCTGGGCACAGGCAAACGGGCAACTCTCAGCAAGCCCTACAGTGAGGCCGGAACGCCGCTCACTCGGATTAGAGAATAATTGGGTTATCGCTTCTCGGCCTTTTGGCTAAGATCAAGTGTAGTCTCCATTGCCTGATCCTTAGTCAAGAGGTCGGCCTTTGGGGGATCGTTCTCTTCGGAGAGCCCCCCTTGCTGCTATTGGCCCGAGGCTTAGTCCCCAGACAACGGGTTGCGATCGCCTCGCCCTGCCATCCATGTGGTGGGGGTGGGATCGGTGGGCGAGAGGATGATTGGGCTGCCTAGTGCACCCAATACTTTGAGGCTGCCCGTGGCCGAGCCTAAGTGTGATGTGGTTGGTTTGCATTTCGTTCAGAAGCGTTTGATCAAAGAGCTTTTTGGGATGCCGAGAGAAAGCATTTTTTGCGTGCAATGTTTCTCCACCACTGGATTGTATGATGTTACATTCTGGAAAAAGGAAGGCCTGTAGACATGCCTGCTTCGGAAGGGAGAGAAGGAGGGCCATGAATTATTGGATGGGATCATGTTCCTGTCAAGTGAGACAACAGTGCGGCTCCCCATCACTGTACATATGTACAACCCTTTTGTACAGGATGGGGAGATCGCTGCCTTTTTGCATAGGTACTGCGAGTCGGTTTCTGCGGGCGTGAAACTGACAAATGTTTTCGGTACCTTCAACGGGCAGCGTAGATTCTGGGTCACCTTCCAGGCGGACAAGGAAGGGGTCGGTGGCATCCGGCACCCCCCCAGTCCTTCTCCATAGGGCGGAACCGTGGTTACCTGTGGTACCCTGGCCAACCACTTTTCTGCAGGCAGTGCTTCGCCTTTGGGCACACGAAAGACCAGTGCGAGTCCGGGTTGGCTTGCCGCAACTGCTTCAAGCAGGGTCACGGGGCGAGCCAGTGTCCAGAAAGTAAGAGCTGCCACATCTGCGGGAGCCGTACCCACCTGGCTAGGCAGTGCCTTATAGTTGGGAAACCAGCGAAACCATCAGAGTCCACAACCGTGGTGGCAGGGATTAAGGCGGTGGAGGCTCCAGAAGCGGTTGTGGAGCGAAGGGTACTGTCGTACGCAGATGTGGCCAGGGGTCCTCTGGCTGCCGCGGTGAACTCCTGCGACCAGACTGCAGGGTTACCCGAGGAAGTAGGGGTACGGGCTGATGCCTGCCCACCTATGGAGGGTGAGCCCGGTCCCTCCCCTCTGGATGCCGTGGGGGAGGAAGGGACCTATTTTCCCGAGAAGAGTGTCCCTGACAAACTCATGGCCGAGGGGGAGGCGGAGGGGAGCGGCATGGAGTCGGAGGACTCGAAAGGGCAGAAGAAGAAGGGATGGAAGTGGGGCAGCCTTCCTTGAAAAGGAAGATGGAGGGCGCTGAGGCCCCTACTTCCTCCCAGGACATTGGCTCCTTTCCAGATTCCCCGGACCCCGGGTAATCTGAAGCAGTGGTTGACTCGGACTCCTCACAAGCACCATCATATGTGAGCACTGGTCAGGTGTCCAGCCTGCAGGAGGTGATGGGGTACTGCAGACCCGGTTCTAAGGAGAAGGAGAAGACCGGAGGGGTAAGTCCGGGGTGAGCCATCGTACCCGATCCGGAAAAACCAAGAAAAAAAAGAAGTCATGACGGGAGTATGATCCCTATCTAATATTTTATGGCCTTACGGGTATCTTCCCTCAATTGCAGAAGTATTGGGACGTCCTGTAGGCGGGCAGCCATGTTTAAGATCTTGGCCGGGTATGCTACCGACATTTTCTGCCTACAGGACTGCAATTTGAGGGAAGACCCGTCCACCGCTAAGTGGGCTCAGGGGGAAGCGGTGTGGTCCTTCGGCCGAAGCAGGAATATGGGTGTGGGGGTATTATTTAAAAATAGGAACATTAAGGTTTTAAAGGAAGGTGGAGGTGGGAAGATGTTTATGTTTGTTTTTACAGTATGGGGGTGTGTGTTTTAAACTTTTTTGTGTATATGCACCGGTGGAGAAGAAGGGAAGGCTGGACCGATGGGAGAAGATGAAGTTTTTTTTAGGGGGAGGGATCCTGTTAATGTGTGTGGTGATTTTAATTGTATTTTACGGAGTGGGGATAGGTGTGGGGGAGGTGGTGGGGATATTGATAAATCTGGGAAGGAGTTAGGGGAGGTTTTACGTTTATTTGGATTAAGGGATGTGGGTGAAGATGGTGGTTTTACTTATTTTAGTGATCGGGGTACTGTTAAGTCACAAATTGATTTTTGTTTTATTTCTAAAAATTTTCAGGTGGATTCTTTTACTGTGCGACGAGAGCCTTTCTCAGACCATGGTAGGTTCGAATGTGTTGCGAGTATGGATCCGGAGGTAACGTATGGTAAAGGTGTGTGGAAGTTGAATGTGGAGTTGTTGGAAGATGAGGATGTGAAGAGAGAGTATGGGGTGTTTTTTGGAAAACTGAAGAGGAGGAGGAATGATTTTTTAAACGTGATTGAGTGGTGGGAATGGGTGAAAGAGCAGACAAAGAGGTTCTTTGTAAGGAAGGGGTGTGAAATTGACTGATCTTATTTACTCTAAACGCCAGACCCTCAACACCCTTCTCTCCGAAGACACAGAAAAATCCATCAGATTTTCTAAAGCAAAGTTTTTGTTACATGGTAACTCTGCATCTGCAATGTTCGCTCGCAAACTTAATCATGATGCTAAACCCCCACATGTCTACAAATTAAGAAACTCAAATGGGAACATGGTCACCCACCCTCAAGATGTCCTACAGACCTTCACTACCTTTTATAAAAACCTTCTCTCTGGCCCCCAATCCCATCCAAAGGCCTCGGCCCTGGACTGGCTAAACTCTATGCATCTCCCTAAACTAAATGAAGCACAATCCTCCTCACTAAACGAACCTTGTTCAGAAACTGAAATAGCAGACCTAATAAAATCTATAAAAACTTCAAAGGCCCCGGGCCCGGACGGCTTTTCTGCCTCCTATTACAAAAAATATGCCCCCTTACTTGTACCCAGTCTTACTAGACTTTTCAACCATGTCCTTCAGGGAGGTTACTTCCCAGAGGAGATGCTGTTAGCAAACATATCCCTGATTCCCAAACCTCAAAAAGACCATTCACTGCCCCAAAATTACCGCCCGATCTCAGTTCTTAACAATGATATAAATTATTTGGTAGACTACTCGCAAATAGACTCTCCTCAGTAATCACCTCTCTTATACATGTAGATCAAACGGGTTTCATCCCGGGTAGACAAATCGTTGACAACATTCGATTAGTCACTAACATTATACAAGACGCTAATCTCCACTCACATCCATTATGCCTACTTAGTCTGGATATCCACAAGGCCTTTGATAGCGTCAACTGGTCTTACCTTAACCACCTCCTCCCTAAATTTGGTATTTCTCAAAAATTTATCCATGGTTTCAACGCCCTCTATCACCTTCCCAAAACCAGAATAAAAATCCCTGGCAATAATTCAGACTTCTTCTCCCTTAGTAGAGGTACTAGACAGGGTTGCCCCCTATCCCCCCTCCTCTTTGCCCTCGCCATAGAGCCACTCGCTCATGCTATTAGGTCCAACCCAGATATTCAAGGTTATATGAAAAACTCTCACCAATACAAACTTAGTCTATATGCAGACGATGCCCTAGTTTTCTTAACAAACCCACACACCTCTATCCCTAACCTCCTCTCCGTTCTCCACAAATTCCATGATCTCTCTGGCTTATCGATTAGTACCAACAAATGTTCCATTCTCCCTATTAACTGCCCTCCAGACCTATCAAACCTACTGAAACAAAACTTTAACTTTATCTGGTCCCCTACATCATTTAAATACCTTGGAGTTAATATTACAGCCACACACAATCAACTTTACAAATCCAACTATCTCCCTCTGTTTTCCCAGATCAGTACTTTACTTAAAGTATGGTCCTCTTATCACATTTCTTATCTAGGTAGGATTTGTGCTTTCAAGATGACGATTCTTCCCAAACTTTTATACTTTTTTAGAGCATTGCCAATTAATGTCCCCAAAACTCGTTTGGAGGCGCTGCAGAGAGAAATTAATAAATTCATATGGTGCAATAAAAAACCGAGATGCAGCTACTCTCTCATGCATCGCTCTCAAGCTAGAGGCGGCCTCGGTTTACCAAACTTATGGTACTATTACCTAGCTGCTAAATTAGTACAACTGGCCCAATGGTTTTCCCCCAACACAAATATCCCATGGCTCCGTTTTGAATCATCCTCAGTGCAACCCCTTTATCTTAAAGGGATCCTATGGACTAGCGTAATACAATACCATACTCTCTCCAAAAAAAATATAATTGTCGCTCAGATGCTACAGTTATGGCGAAAAATTGGGAAGAAACTACCCCTTTCTTCCCCCACCCCCCCCCCCTTGCATCTTATCTAGGTGACCCCAGATTTTTATCCTCCATCACAGATTTTTCTGTATTCAATGAATGGTCTGCTAGAGGTCTTGACACCCTAAAATCACTCTCCTCCAATTCCTCTTTCCTCCCTTTCTATGCACTACAGGCCAAACATGATTTCTCTCCTTCTGCCATATCTCAATACACCCAAATCCATGATTTCTACGCAACACACTTCTCCACGCACATTTCCCCCCCTAGCACATTATTTGAACATATTTGCCTATCTAATCCCAGAGACAAAGGCCTAATATCTAGTTTCTACAATTTCCTCAACTCAGTACACCAGCCAGATAAATCAGGCCCCATGGAACGCTGGGAACTTGAACTTAATTGTTCCTTCCAGGTGGACCAATGGTCGGACATGATCGACAACCTGAGGAAAAGTAACAGGGCTGCAGCCTTCAGGGAGACTCCCTTAAAGATATTCACCAGGTGGTACATGACCCCTGCTAAAATACACTCCTTCTACCCCAACGTCTCCCCGGGCTGCTTTAGAGGCTGCCCAGATGCTGGCAACTACTTCCATATCTTCTGGGAATGCGATAAATTGCAACCTATTTGGTCTGCAGTTCTAGATAGGCTAGAGATCACCCTTAAGAAAAGAATCACCCTCACCCCTCAGATTTGTCTATTATTTGCCACTGTCCCTGATGTACCCCCCCCTTGTAACAGATTGATCCACTCCCTTATCAGTGCCGTACAATGGATGATTGCATGCAACTGGAAATCACAGACACTCCCATGGCCCCAAGTCATTTCTAGAATGGAATCTATTAAACTCTCTTAACGAATCCACCACACATTATTTGACAGTATGCATATATTTTCTAACAAATGGCTCTATTGGTCTACGCAACCGGTGTGATCACCCTCAAACGTCTCACTCCCATATATAACCATAATTGATATATCCGCCCTTACTCCTCGATACACCGGTTTGAGATAAATTATACTGATTTGCCTGGTTTTTCAATTTTGTATATTGATCTACACTGTATTTTTGTATACCAATACTAATATACTAATCTGTATAATCTGTATGCTAATATTCATCACTCCGCCTAATATGTTCCCTATGCCTCATCCCCTTGATCATTGTCTTCCTCTTGTGAAACCCTAAACTCCTGTCTCATAACACACTGTACTGAAATGTAATGTTTTATTTCTTGTCTTCCAAATAAAACCTTTTTGAAAACAAAAAAAAGGAAGGGGTGTGAAATTGCGAGGAAGGAGCGTGAGGTGTATTAATGGTGGCTGAAGAGGTTGGAATATTTGGAAGAGCTGAGAGAATGTGGAGAGAATGTGGGGTGTGATTTAGTGGAAGCAAGGAGAAAGTTGAGAGTGTTTATGGAACGGAGGGGAGAGAGATTATGTCGCAAGCGTGGATGGTGGTTAAAGAGAAGGATGAGAAATGTACAAGTTTTTTCTTTAAGAAGGTGTATGGTGGGAAGGTGGAGCTGTCAAGTGTGTTGGATGAGAATGGACTGGAAGTGAATGGGAAGGAGAGAGTGGGGGAAGAAGTGTGCAAGTTTTATGCGGGTTTGTAGAAGGAAAAGAAGAGGGATGCGAGAGTTGTGAAGGATGTGTTGAAGCAGGTGGAGATGTGTTTGGATTTGGATGACAAGAGTATGTTAGGGGAGAAAGTGAGTAAGGGTGAAGTTGATGAATGTCTTGGAAGCATGAAGAAAGGGAAGACGCCTGGTAGTGATGGTTTGCCTGTTGAGTTTTATTGTGCGTTTTGGGAAGTGATTGGGGATTGTGTGTATTAGATGGTGATGAACGTTCTGGAAGTTGGGAGGGTGCCTGAGTCTATATTGAAGAGTGTGATTGTTTTGTTGTACAAGAAAGGTGATAAGCGTGAGTTGAAAAATTGGAGGCCTATATCATTGTTGAATGTGGACTATAAGGTTGTGGCGAAAGTATTGGCGAATAGGTTGCGTGCGGTGGTGGAGAAATTGGTGGGAGAGGAGCAAGTGTGTGCGGTGCCTGGGAGGTCGATTGCTGAAAGTTTGGTAAGTCTGAGGGATGTGTTGTGGTTGTGTAAGGAGAGGAAGTAGGAGGTGGCTGTGTTGGCTGTGGATTTTGAGAAAGCGTTTGATAGTGTCACATGATTTTATGTTCAAAGTGTTGAGGAGGATAGGGATACCTGAGGTTTTGATTGGGTGGATTGAGTGTTTGTATAGAGGTATGGTAAGTAAGGTGTTGGTGAATGGGTGGCTGACCAATGACATAAACATTGGGTCAGGAGTGAGACAGGGATGCCCGTTGTCGCCTGTTTTGTTTGTGTAATTGAGCCATTGTTGAGGATGTTGGCGAAAGATAAGTGTGTGAGGGGAGTGGAGGTTCCTGGGAGTGGTGGCAGAGTTCTGAAGGTGATTGGATATATGGATGATGTTACTGTGGTTTGCAAGGATATCATAGGGTTAAGAAGGGTGAAATTATTGATTGATATTTTTTGTATGGTGAGTGGGTTTTGGGGTGTGGGGAACGGTTGAACAATGTGGTTGGAAGTTTTGTGTTGGAGGTTTGAGGATTTTGGGGGTTAAGTTTGATGGAGATTTGTATGCGAGAGAGAGTTGGCAGGATGTGTTGGCGAGAGTGAAGAAGAAAGTTGATTTTTGGTCTCTAAGGACTTTATCGATGGAAGGGAAAGTGTTGGTTGTGAAAGCGGCTGTGATTCCTATTTTGTTATTTTTGTATTATGTGTTTCCGGCGCCTGATAGAGTGATGAAGCAGATTGTGAGAGTGTGTTTTTAGTTTTTTTGGTCGTCGCGGATGGAGAAGTTGAAGAGAGAGAAAGTGATGAAAGGTGCAATGAATGGTGGGAAAGGAATGGTGAGTATTAAGAAGTATCTGGTGGTTAAGTATGTAAGTATGTGTGTGAGATTAAGTAAGAAAGAGAATATTGCAGGATGTATGGTGAGATATGCTGGTGGCAGTGTGTTGTGAAAATGTAAGTTGTGTGAGGTTGATTTGAGGAAGCCTGTATGTTTTGTTGCGCCTTGGTTTTATGTGAGGATTGATAGGTGTATGAGTTGCGAGATGGGACGCGGGATAAATGGTGTGAGAGTAAGAAGATTATGCAGTTGTTGAAAGAGAGGGAGGAAGTGGAAGGAATAAGTGGTTTGAGAGTTGCTGAATGTAAGAAAGTCTGGAAGAATGTGTGTTGTAAGGGAGTGGACAATAGGCAGAAAGACATTGCATGGATGGGGGTGCCAATTTTGGGAGTGTCGGTATGCTAGGAAAATATGGAGTAGGATGGAGAAGATGGTGAAGGGACTGACTGATGTGGATGTTTTAACGTATGAGATGGTGTTGTATGGTTTGTGTGATCTAACAAGGAATGAGGAGAGATTGTTGTGGATAGTGGTGAATTGTGTTAAGGAATGTTTGTGGGATGTGCAGAATATTTTTGTTTACAGGCAAGAGATAGTAAAAGTGAGGGAGTGTGTGGCCATGGTCCCAGGAAGGATTTTTAATTATGTGTATTTTGATTTTAAGAAATTGGGTGAGGGTGATGCACGGAGGTTGTGGAAAGTAGATGAGTGGAAACAGTGGTGTTTATAATGTGTGTTTTTTTTCGGGATTATATTGTTGAGGTTTATTTTTGTGATAATTTAACCTTTTATTTTTGTCTTTCAGGGTGAGTGCAGGTGGTGGTGAAGGGACAGTGTGGAGAAAGTGTATAGGAGTGTTTTTGTTTGTGTAGGGATAGGGTTGAGGGACAGTGTATTGTAGGGGTAGTTTTTGATATTTTGATCTTTTTTGCTAATTGATGGGTGGATGGGGATTTCTTGTAAAATGTTTTTCTTGTTATCTTGATTATTGCTGTATTTTGTTATTTTTATTGTTGTTGTATGCTTTGTTTCTTTGTTATTTACCTTTTTGTGGGAAGGTTTTTGGGGAGGGTTTTGTGGGTAGGTTTTTGGGGAGGGTTTTGTGGGTGGGTTCTGGGAGGGAAAGGGGTGTGTTATGTAAATATTGTCAAAACCTTTTTTGTCTTATGTAAATATTGTCTTTTGTTTTATATTATGTAAATATTGTCAAATTTTGTTTTGATGTTGTAATTCTTGTTTTTAATTTTGTACAAAATTTATAAGATCTTGTTTTGTACATATTTTTGTATCAATGTTTCTTTGTATTTTATGTGTGAAATTTTAAATAAAAGAATTAAAAAAAATCTGTTCTTATCAGTTGCCAATAGGTGGTGCTAAGCTGACTGTCCCCGGTACCCTGTGAGAGGAGGAAAGGGATGGCAGTCGGCGGACGCTAAGCCTGTTGGCGTGGAGGTGAAAGCCTTTTGATCGGGACAGAGAGGCATGAGGTCGAAGCCAAGAGGCCGGGTCCCTGGCCTTTGGCCTGGATTTGGTGGTATCTGCCCCAGTCAGTTGTTCTGGAGGGAACCTTTGCTCCTCACTTTACCGGGAGGAGCGGGTAGTACTTCCAGAATGTTATTAAGTGGGAGAGATAGGGGTTGTGGGTAGTGCCTGCTTAGGTGTGCACTCCCCAACCTCTTCTCCTACCTTCCTGGCTGGGAAGGGTGCTGCCGGTCCAGACCGGGGGCTAGGGACCGTTAAAAAGCCTGTGGAGATAGTGCCCCTGGAGTGGCAGTCCAGGGGTGCCATACATTGCACTGAGTGTGTGAGGGGCACTCAACGTGTGGCACCTTTTTGGTCACTTATCTCCACATACACCTTTTTTACCCCTGCCACTAGGGCCCGGCCTTTTGGCTAGGACCAGTGGAATTTTTGTTTCCTGGCCGGAGGGCCGGCCAATGTATTGCACATTGGTCACTTTCCTCACTCTCCCATCTTCCTTCTCCCCACTTTCCTTTTTTATTTTTCCCCGTGTTTGTTTTGTTTTGTCACTTTTTTTGTTTGGTGCTGAGTACTTTATGTGTGGCGAGTAGGGTGCTGGTCCTCGGGCCTGCCTCTGAAAGTCTTGGGAGTTGGTGGACCCGGCCTTCTGGCTAAGTTCGCCGGCTCTCATGGGGTCTCCCTTCGGGGGAGCCTCACCGAGGAGGGTTCTGTTCCGGCAGTCCCTCCGAGGATGTTGGGTCCTTGTGGCTACGGCTGTATGGACCACTGTAACTCTTTTCCCTGTCAGGAGCCTAACGCCCCAGGGGATCAGAGACGGGTCCTCTTTTGAGGACCATTGACGATGGCACCCGTCGCAGTTTTTTGTGTTTCACTCTTTATGTGTGTGCACATTTTTTCCTGCACCGGGTGGAGTTTTTGGGTTGTGTTTTGCACGCCACAGGCTTTTCAATAGAAAAAAAAAAAAAGTAGTCTTGACTGCCTGATTCTTGGTCAAGAGGTGTCTGGGGTACCCGGGGGTTGGCCTTGGGAGGAGCGTCCCTTTATGGTGGGCCCCCCCTTGCAGCTATTGGCCCAAGGCTTAGTCCCCAGACAACAAGAGGCGATCCCCCTGACCCACCTTTCCTTTGTGGTCTGTGTGTGGTATTATGGTATCAGGATGGTGGTGGGAGCTCCTGATGCCCCCAACACAATTAGGCTGGTGGTAACCGAGCAGAAAGGGGCGGATGTTGGTCTGCATTTTGTACAGAAGACCGTGTTTGAGAAACTTTTTGGGGTGGCACGTGAGAGTATCTTTTGCGTGCAATGTTTTCCGTCCAGTGGTTTTTATGATGTAACCTTTTGGATGAAAGCAGATATGCAGACATGTTGGCTGAGACAAACGGAGAAGGCTGGAGATCCGATCCTGGAGGGTATGACCTTTTTGTGCAGCGATATCAAGACACGTGTGCCCCTGACGGTGCACATGTATAATCCTTTTGTGAAGGAGGAAATTAGAGTTTTTCTTTTGAACTCTTTTGCGTTATTTTGAGTTTGTGTCGGCAGGGTCAAAGCAAACCAATATTTTTGGTACTTTCAATGGACATAGGAAATTTTGGGTCCAGTTTAAGAAGGATTTGTCAGGAATTGGCGGGTTTAGACACCCACCACAGGCTTTTTCCATAGGGCCAAATAGGAGCTACCTATGGTATCCCGGGCAGCCTGTTTTCTGTAGGTTCTGTTTCTCCTTCGGCCATACTAAGGAGGACTGCCAAGCAGGACAGGTCTGTGGCAATTGTTTCAGAACCACCCATAAAACAGCCAAGTGTCCTGAAGGGAAAAAATGTCACCTATGTAGGGGTGGACCACCTGGCAAGGGCATGCCCCCAGATGTCTCGCACCAACAGGGCGGAGGAAATGCCGGGACCAAGTAATCTGCCAAAGGAGGGAGGTGCTGCGCCTGTGATCTTCTATGCGGATGCTGTGAAAGGGAGTAAACGGTCCAATGATACCTTGGGTCAAGCTATTGCTGACCTTGCCGGGAATAGGTCACAAGGCCCAGAGCCTGGATTGCTCCCTGATGAGGCTGGGGCGGGTAGGGTCACCTCAAATGGAAGTGTGCCTGATAACCTTGCGGCTGAGGGGGAGCAGCAGGCGGATGGAGATGGTGAGTGTGGTCCTGTTGAAGGTGTGGAGGAGGAAATGGACCAGGACCCTGGGGAGCAAGAAGTGGCGGGCTCCGAGTCATTATCCTTTTCACAGGCTATTGGGGAGTTCTCAAATGATGCAGAGCCTTCACCGACTGGGCCGGACACTGAGGCAGGTGGTTCGGAGGAGTCCTTTACCAGCGCGGGCCAGGTGGAGAACCTTCAGGCTGTCATAGGGTACCGTAGGAGCTCTAGGATGAAGGAGTTGGAAGCAAAGATGGTGGGTGTCCTAAAAAAAAATAAGAAAAAGGGGAAGTGGAAGGTTAAGAGCCGACAGTAATTTTGATTTTTTTTTTGGTTTGCTTTGACCCTGCCTTTTTTTCTTTTTAAGTTTAGGGTATTCTAGCTCAGTGTGCGCAGCATAAAATCTGAATTGTATTATGAGGAAGGGGGATGGGTGTGGGAGTGGGGGAGGGGAGGTGGATGAATTGGGGAAGGTTTAAAGGGATATTTTTGTTTCATTTAAGTTTAGTTGCCTTGTTATGTTTTTTTCTAATATATGCCCCCCGGTGAGGCCAGAAAGCCGCTCGCTCGGAACAGAGAATAATTGGGTTATGGCTTCTCGGCTGCGATCATTGGTTGTGGACAAGAGGTTCTGAGAATACCAGTCTTGCTCGGCCTTGACCTGTTTCCCTTCGGGGTGCAGGTCATGCTGCTACTGGGTTTGACGCTATTCAAGGTTTACGAGAGGGCGATTGGTGAGTCCATACTTACCGAATTTTGAGATGGCGCGTCGGGAGGTGAAGAATACCATCCGTTTTCTGTTTAAGCCAGTTTTCCTGAGAGAAGTCATTGTGGATGCTTTGTGCGGAGCTCTAAAAGTAGAGGTGAGTGATATATTTGCTCTACAAGATTTTCCTGCTACTGGAACTTACGATATTACTTTTTGTTCCGAGAAAAAATGCCTGGAAGTCTACGAGAGTGCAAACTTGAAGAAACTCGAAGGACATTACTTGCTGCAAAAATGTATCTTTGAATTATTATTCGATCCGGAAGTCAAGTATGTGACGGTACATCTTTATAATTCTTTTTTGGAAACAAGTCTGGTACGTACCTTTTTGATGCGTTACTGCTATGAGGTTGGACCAGGACAAAAATTAAAAAATACTTATGGGATCTACCGAAGTAAAGTTAAATTTAAAGTGAGGTTTGAGAAAGACTCAAAAGGCTATGGGGGTTTTAAGCACCCCCGGCCATCTTTACCATTGCGGGGCAGCGTTGCTCGTGTTTTTACATTGGGCAGCCGCAGTTCTGCAGACAGTGTCACCAATATGGACATGTGAAGGAATAATGTGGGGCTGGAGTATTGCAGGTTGTGTGGGGAGCCAGGCCATCAGGCTGCCCAATGCCCTAAGCCTGCAACGTGTGATTTGTGTGGACAGGAAGGTCACAAAACAAAGGACTGTCCTTTGACAAGGGGGGGCCAAGGTTTTTACCTACGCCGATGCGGCAAAGAAAAACACCCCATCAGAGGAAAGGTTTGTATTTGTACAACGTCCAGCTGAGGTAATAACCAGGAGGAAAGCAACTTCCCAGGCTGATGATGAGGAGGAGCCTGCGGAAGACGAGGAAATGCAGGACCCCTCAGATAGTGGTGAAGGAGCTGTACAGGGAGAAAGCGGAGAGGAGCAGGTAGCGGTGGCAGGGCCCAGTGGAGGTGTGGAGGGTGGGACCCTTGGAGTTGTGGCAGCTGGAGAGGAAGTGGAAGCTAAAATTAAATAGTATGACCCCAATATGGAAGTAGAGGAAGGAGGCCAAGAGGAAGAAGAATAAGATGGAGGAAGGTGGGGGGGGGAGGCTTCCCTTTCAGATCACCCTCCTACAGCAGCGCAGAAAAGTGCGGTGAGAGAGGAGAGTGTTGAGGAGTGTGCTAACAAGAGGAGTGGGACTGAATCCATACCCAATAGTCCGTATAGCACAGATCTGATGATCTTAAGTGATCTGGCTGTTTCGGACTCGGAGGATCTGAAAAGGAAACATTTCAAATAAAGGATACGGGAGGAGGAGGAGATGGTTCGGACATTACTTAAATGTTCTGTATAGCCTCAGTGAATGTAAGGGGCATCGGCTCCTTAATTAGTAGGACTGCGGTTTTGGAAGAATTAAGCAAGATTGGAGGAGATGTGACATGTGTTCAGGAATGTATGATTAATAATAATCCTAAACAAGATGAATGGGCATATGGAAAATCAATATGGTCAACGGCATGTACAAATATGAATGAAGATGTTGGTGTGCTGGTTAAGGGGAATAAAGTCAAAATTACAAGCTATAAAATAATAATTCCCGGGAGATTACTACAAGTGCAATTGACAGGTTTGGGGTTTGAACTCCGCCTGTTTAATTGTTACGCCCCCGCCACAAGGAGTGAAAGACAGGATTTTTTGGAAACATTAGCACTGCATCTACCAGGAAGGTGTCCCACAATGATTGTGGGGGACTTAAACTGTATAAGAAGTGTGGGTGATAGAAAGAGCAAGTCAGCAATTTCCCTAGACAGCACTTCGGTTCTTTTGAATAATTTAATTTCAGATTTTAAACTTTATGATGTGGGACAAGAGATGGGGACAGAAGACAGCAAGTAAACTTTTTTTTCAGATAAAGGGACAGTCAAATCCCGGATTGTTTTTTTTTTTTACCATGGAGACGGTCATTCCTCTGTCCTTTAAAACTGAAACAGTCCTTTTTTCAGACCACTGTGTCATTAATAGTGTTGCTCACGAATATTCGCATTGCGAATATTCGACTCGAATATAGCATATTCGAGAAATCGCGCTATATTTCGAATTTCGCGGTGAATATTCGCAATTCCGAATATTCGCATTTTTTCAATTTGATTTTTAAAACAGATCACATCCTATCGACGTCTACAAGCATTGCTGGTATGATTAGAGACCCTGGGCCGAGTAGCTAAGCTGAGGCGATCCTATTATGTTGCCAAATTGAAAAAAAAAAAATTGCGATTTTTCGCTATTGCGAATGCGAAAATGATTGCGAATTTTCGATAACTGTGGTAGGAGAACTCTGATTGTCTCTGATGCAAAAGGGGGGGGCTTTGTGTATGTGTATGTGTATGTTATGAATATTTGTATGTTTGATATTATTTTTTTTTGTAAGAAGGAAAAAATTGCGCATACCTTAAAAAAAGGGGAGAATACAGCAGCAACTCAAAAATGTTATACAACATAAATTAATACAAGACAGAAAATGGAGTCGCTCTACAAGAATAAAAAATATGTCTAGTGACAAGACATGTGGGCAAATTATAAAATAAGCAAGCGCAAATAACTTGTGAAATACACAGTGAAACAAATATATAAAGAAATATAGTCCCAATAATAGAAAAATAATCTTTCATAAAAATGTCTTTGATATGTGAAGTGAAAAAAAGTCCAAAGCATGCAGCATGAACGTGTTCAATCTTTAAGGTGTTTGATTGACAAACGGCTGTGACAGATGGATAGAGTAAAGAATCACCACCAATGCAAAACACTTTTTATTTTGTATTGTAAAATATCAAGAATATTCTGAGCCAATCAGAGTGCTCCTTCTGCATTTGCCGAATATTCGCAATTATTTTGTATTGTAAAATATCAAGAATATTCTGAGCCAATCAGAGTGCTCCTTCTGCATTTGCCGAATATTCGCAATTATTTTGTATTGTAAAATATCAAGAATATTCTGAGCCAATCAGAGTGCTCCTTCCGCATTTGCCGAATATTCGCAATTATTTTGTATTGTAAAATATCACGAATATTCTGAGCCAATCAGAGTGCTCCTACAGCATTTCTCGAAATTGCGCAATAAATATCGCATTCGCATGTTGCGATATTTCGATAAAATATCACGAATATTCTGAGCCAATCAGAGCGCTCCTCCAGCATTTCTCGAAATTGCGCAATAAATATCGCATTCGCATGTTGCGATATTTCGATAAAATATCACGAATATTCTGAGCCAATCAGAGCGCTCCTCCAGCATTTCTCGAAATTGCGCAATAAATATCGCATTCGCATGTTGCGATATTTCGATAAAATATCACGAATATTCTGAGCCAATCAGAGTGCTCCTACCGCAGTTATCAAAAAATCGCAATTATTTTCGCATTCGCAATAGCGAAAAATCGCAATCATTTACTTTCGATAAAATATCACGAATATTCGAATTTAGCGAATATATCTCGAATATTCGAATATATATTCGAGATATATCGCGAAATCGAATATGGCATATTCTGCTCAACACTAGTCATTAAGGCAGATGTGGAACTTAATCCAAGGCTAAAATATGGGCGTGGAAACTGAACACTCACCTTTTGGAAGAAAAAAGGGTGACAGAACGTTTTGAATTTTTTTTTTATTCCCTGATCAAAAGTTAAGGGAGAGTTTGCTGATATCCTGAGTTGGTTGGACTGGGTTAAAAAAGAAACCAAGAGATATTTTATGGGATGGAGTGCTACCTTAGCTCGAGAAGAAAGGAGGAGAAATAAGGAGCTGGAAAGGATGCAGATGCTGTACAAATTTAAGGGAGCTGGGGTGGAGGTGGGCAGTGAACTGGCTAACGTACGGGAGGAACGGAAGAAAGCTTTGAGTGAAAGAGGAAAAATAATCATTTATCATTCACGAGTGAAGCAACTGGACCAAGGAGAAAAATGTACGAGATTCTTTTTTAAAAAGGCATTTCAGAAGAGGGAACCAATGCAAACAGTACTAGGTCCCCAAGGGGAGGTGGAGGGGGATGAGGTCATTAAGGAAGCGAGATCCTTTTATGATAAACTTTTCCGAGGAGATCAAAGGGTGGAAAAGGAGGAGATGGAGGAGTACTGTAGTGTGGCTAAAGTGGAGTTCCACCCATTTTTTTATGTTTGTCTGTGCTGCATGCCCTAATCTCATAGTAATCAGAATGGACAATTTTTATTTATTTTGTTGCTCGTAAATACCTTTATTTTGTAGTCCTTCATTACTTCCTCCTCCTTATTAGCCTAGGCTATTAAGTCACAAGGCTATTTGCAAGGTATTCTGGGATAGGCATCATGTATCCCAGTAGTCCTTGCAAATAGCCTATTTGCATAGAGAAGGGACGACAACTTCCTCTGACACTCCCGTTGCTATGGAAACCTGACTGAAACCTATTACATTGCTTGTGCAGCACTGAGCATGTGCGAGATCTGCAAGGCTGAAATCCAGGAAGTCATACAGTCTGGCTTCATGATGCCCACACTTAAGATGGCCATGGTCTATTCTATTATAAACTAACTAAATGCTCTAACAACCTAACAAAATGGACCTTAGTTTACAGACTAACTTTACTAGACTACATTAAGCTTGTGTATTACAGGGGTATTTATATTTAAAAAGTGAAATTGTGGGTGGAACTCCCCTTTAAGGGAAGGCTGGGATCTTAAGATGTCAGAAGTCTTGAAGCTCCGGTGGATGATGAGGAGATACTCTTTGCTGCACAAAATCTGGCGTGTAATAAGACACCAGGGAAGGATGGTCTTCCCGCCGAATTCTATAAAAAACGATGGCACGTGTTTGGAAAACATTTGTGTGAGGTTGTGCGGTACGCCTATGCTGGAGGTAAAATGAGTCAAACTACGACGGAAGGAGTTATCACCCTAATACCCAAAAAGGGTGATAAGAGGGAAATACGGAATTGGAGACCTCTCTCTTTGCTGAATTCTGAATACAAAATTCTAGGGCTGTTACTGATCAACATTTTTCTGTTCGATTAATCGTTTTTTTTTTAAATCGATTAATCGACTAATTTCGATTAATTATAAACGCACATACAGATCCAACTACTTTTAGTTGATCTCCTTGCAGGCTGACTCCCAGTGCAGCTACCAACAACTGGAAAAATGGATAGCAGGATACAAAAAACACACAAAGGCCGCGCTCAATAGGAATAGCATTAAAACTTTATAGTCTTCAAGTAGGTAACCAAATAAATATTGCACTGGAGATAAAATCGATGTAGCTACATAAACTGTAAAAATGGTGTGAGTAATACCAAACGGTACCAAAAGCAGTCATAAAAACATGTAGCTAAGTATGATACTGGTATAAAAATGTGTACAACGATACCACTGCTGAAACCAGATGAGGAGAGGTTAACATCAGTCCGTCAGCATGTAGATGTCCCATGAAGGTAACTATCACAACTTCCAGTGGATGGTTGTAGAATCCCAGGTTGATAGAGGGAAGTGTAACAGCCCTTGCGTGTGGCAGATAGTGAGGTCCCGCCGGTATGCAGATATGAAGGAACAGCAAAGGAGGCCTTCAGATTGACACAGCAAGCCCCGCCGGTGTCCGTGACGTTACTGGATCTCCGACAGAACTCCCTGAAGGCCCAGAAGCCGGCGAAGAGGCGAGTACCAATCAAAAGAATTTTAATCAATCAAAAAGATTAAAGATTAATTTGCACAGCCCTACAAAATTCTATCAAAAGTCATCACAAATCAGCTAAAGGAAGTAGCTGCTAAGATTATCCGGGATCATCAAGTGTGTGCAGTTCCTGGCAGGAGAATTGTCCATAATCTGATCCTTTTAAGAGATATGATTTATTTAGCAAATTCTCATAATAACCCATTAATAGTACAAAGTATAGACCTGCAGAAAGCCTTTGATAGGGTTTCTCTCACCTTTCTACTGCAGGTATTGAAGAGCATGGGTCTCCCTGTACCCATGATTAATGCAATCAATGGTCTGTACAATGACATATCTAGTCAAGTCCTTGTCAATAGAAACTTGAGTGAACCCTTTAAGATCAGGTCCGGGGTAAGGCAGGGGTGTCCACTATCCCCCCTAGCCTTTATTTCTGTTGTGGAGCCTTTGCTGCAGAGGATTCAAGAGGATAAACTACACAAAGGGTTTGTTATACCTGGAAGTGGTGCCTTAAGTGTCAAAACAATGGCCTATATGGACGACATTGTGATCGTTGGAATGTCACAGAGGGACCTGGACAGAGCCAAATTACATCTAAGGATCTTTTGTAGTATCACCGGGATAGGAGTTAACTGGGGGAAATGTCAACGATGCCAGTTGGGACGGATAATTCTTATCAAGGCTGATGAATTTCAAGAGGTGGAAAAAATAAAAGGTCATGGGAATACACTTTGACAAAACAAAACAAGCTATAAAGGACCTACCTGCAAAGATTAAAAACAAGATGTGATTTTGGAAGTTGAGAGATTTATCTTTGCAAGGGAAAGTACTCATAATTAAAGCTATAATCTTGCCTTTGCTTTTGTATACATGTGTGGTGTTACCCCCTGGTAAAAGATGAACGCAGATGGTCATGAAAGAACTTTTTAGCTTTTTTGGGGGATCACGCATGGAGAAAACAGCTCGGGAGGCTGTGATCAAAGACGAAAAGAATGGTGGACTTAGTTTTCCTAATATTGACCGATTTTTGAAACTTCATTATTAACTGTTAGTCAACAGGATGATCCATGGAGGAAGTAGAGCAGCCTTTTTGGCAAAATACCTGGGAGGGTGGTGTTTTGCGAGATGGAAATAGGTGGAGAAAGACCTGATCAAGCCACAAGTTCAAGTGGTTCCACAATTTTATTTATGTTTTGAAACAAGTAGGAAACAGTTGGGAGTGGAGGAAACAGAACCTAAAGATATGGTGAAAGGTGCAATTATAAGGAAACTAAAAGAAAAAGAAACTGAACGTGCAATAACGTATTTGAACTCAAATCAGGCAAAAATAAACTTGGAAGAAATTTGAAATAACAGGGATCTCGAATAAACAAAAAGATGCTACTTGGATGATGTTGCATGAGTGTCTCCCAACAAGGGTATTCATGAAAAAACGGGATTTGAGTAGCACAGACAAATGTCCAAGAGTGGGATGTGGAAGTTCAGAACATTTGAGTCACTTATTTTTTTCCTGTCCTTTTACAGTTAAAGTTCGGAAGATATTTTTGCTTTTTTTCCCTGCAATCTTAAAAATAACCAGACCTGATGATATAAAACAATTTGTGTCTGCTTGGATGGAAGGTGGAGAGATAAAGGATTTCTTGGATTTTCTTTGCTGTTTTTCGGGAAGCTATATGGGATGCAAGAAACTTGTTGTTCTACAAAAAAGAAGAACTGACTCCAGAGGATGTTGCAAGATTAATCTTGGCAAGACTATATACAGTCTACAAGTACGACGTCTATAAGAATGGGAAACAAGATGCTGACAATTTATGGAAAGTGGAGAGATGGGGCCAAATCCACAAAGCAGATGCGCCGACTTAACTCGAGATTTCTAATTTTACACCGCGCGTATCTTTGCGCCCGATCCTCAAAACGAAAAATCCGTTTTTTCCGTCCTACCTAAAATAATTACTCCGGCGCATCCTCTGACGCAAATTACGCTAGTCACACCGCTTTTTTTGATAGGCAAAGATGCAAATGAGGGAGATAGGGCGATCCACAAAATTAAGTGTGTGCGCCGTAGATTACGCCCTGTGCGCTGTAGATTACGCCCTGTGCACACCTGTTAGTTTCCTGGAGCAAAGTTACACTTTATAAAAGCAGCCCTAATTTTACACCTGCCGTGTAAAGGTCTGCTCAAGCAACAGCATTGAGGAAGAGCTGACAACACATATTTGCGGACTTCAATCTGACTGCCAAAATGCCCGGCCCATCCATGATTCTAACGGCACTCGCTACTTTACAGGCGCAAAGAAGGAGGAGGGCACAGAGGAGGAGGAGGGCACAGGAGAGGTTATACCGCCCACGCCAAGATCTCTTTGGCATGACTGCTCCTGAGGTCTATGGCAACTTCCGCTTTAACCAGGAAGCCATCCTTGAATTAACCCGAATCCTGCAGGATGATCTCACCACCCCAACCCAACGATCCCATGCCCTGCCACCTCACATCAAAGTAATGGCAACCCTGCATTTTCTTGCCACTGGGTCTTTCCAAAGAACATGTGGAGGTCTGGCTGGGATGGTACAGTCCTCGATGAGCAGGTGTGTCCATCAAGTAGTCCCTGCAATACTAAGACGCATGGGCAATCAATTTCAAAAGCCCACCCAGGAGGACCAGCGATTGAAGACCATGGCGGACTTTTATAACATTGCTGGGTTGCCACGGACCATCGGGGCCATTGACTGTACCCATGTGGCACTACAGCCCCCCCATGAGACAGAGCACCTGTTCCGGAATCGCAAAAACTGGCATTCCATAAATGTCCAGGTGATTGTAGATGCCCATGGCCTCATCTGGCACGTCTGTGCAAAATTTCCTGGTTCGTGCCAAGACAGTTATATTCCGGCAGACCAACAAATCTCGAGATTTAGAGATGAACGTGTATGGAGACAGCTGGCTGATTGGTGAGTGACATGGGTGTCAGGTATGTCCCCCCCCCATGATGCAGACATCACAAGGGGCACATGCATGACTAATATCCTTCTGTCTTTTCCCTTCCAGGTGACTCTGGATATGCCCTGGGACCACATATGATGACCCCATTCAGGAACCCCCAAACCCCAGGAGAGCAACGCTACAACGACGCTCACATTCGCACCCGGGCAGTGGTGGAACGCACATTTGGGCTGTTGAAGTCCCGCTTCAGATGCCTGAACAAGACTGGGGGACACTGTTGTATTCCCCAGACTTTGTGTGCCAAATAATCTGTGCATGTTGTATTCTTCACAACTTTGCCATGAGAAGGGGACTGGAGCTTAACTTACGTGGTGACCTGACCCCCCACCCAGGCATTCCCCCCCTAACCCACTCTACCCGGTCTACTGAGGGCACAGCAATCAGGAGACGCCTCGCAGAAGGCATCTTTTCACAGTAAACGCACATGAATAATGTCACAATGAGAATGTTTCTTTGCACAGTAAACGCACATGAATGTCACATTGAGAATGTTTCTTTGCACAGTAAACGCACATGAATTATGTCACATTGAGAATGTTTTTTTTCACTGGAAACGCACATTAATTATGTCACAATGAGAATGCATGAATGCACACCACTGTGGTCCCTAGCACAGACACATCACATGCTCATCGAATTGGATTAGATCCAAGTACCCCCCCCCCTTTGGTACTTGGGAGCAGTAACGCCACTCCACGGCTCCAATTATGTCACTGTGCATTCATACACCATTCAGGAACCTGGGATCACTTCTCCCTGGTCCTGGGGATCCCTACTCCACCAAAACTGAGGGTGACACCCTTATTTTATCAGGAATGCCACCACCCACATTCACACACATAAACCAAATCATAAGTACAGTATTATAAACAAAATCATAAAAAAATAAATAAAAAAATAAAATAAAAGTACCCCTGCAATTTAATTCCGGCGGCGAGTGCTCCGTCTGGGCTGCCCACGGGCACGGCCACGGCCAACTGGAGGATCTTCACAGGGGGGGTGTGAGCAGGGGAGGGAGTATCTTCATGGGGGGGGTGTGAGCAGGGGAGGGAGTATCTTCATAGGGGGGGGTGTGAGCAGGGGAGGGAGTATCTTCATAGGGGGGGTGTGAGCAGGGGAGGGAGTATCTTCATAGGGGGGGTGTGAGCAGGGGAGGGAGGAGCCTCCCCTGGTGTCTGACCTCCGGCTGGCCTGCCCTCCAAGGCCACTGCCATCCTGTTCAGACAGTGATGGCAGCTATATTGGCCTGGCCAGCCCGGGTGTTGTCCTGCACAGCCCGGGTGAGGGCAGTCACCTCCTGGGCCACGCCTGTTGTGGCGGTATGCAGGGACCACAAACATGTGATGACCCCCAATGAATTGGTGGCCACATCACTGAGTGACTCCCTCATTACATCCAGGCTGTGCTCCATCTTGGTCATAGTTTTTTTGATGTCACCCAGACTGCGGGTCTGCCGGGCATTGTCCCTCTGCAGACTGGCCGGCAGACGCTCAAACACCCCCCTGGTCTCCTGGGTCGCCATCCTGCCTGCCCCTGAGGCTTGTGGCCTGGGAGGAGGGGATAGAGTGACCCTTGTGGGTTGCGACCTGTTGGGGGAGGAGTGGGAGGGGCTACCCCTGATGGTGGCCTGACTGGTGCCAGCCTCTGGGGTAGCCTCTGGGGTAGCCTCAAATGTCATGAGATCAGTGGCAATAAGGATTTTCCGGCCAATCTGGAGATCTTCTTCCTCCTCCCCCTCAGCCTCCTCCCCCTCAGCCTCCTCATGAGGGGAGGTTTGGCCACTCCCCTCCCCTGGGGACTCCTCAGCAGCCTCCTGTCCTTGGGGTGGTGCAGCAGCCTGGCCTGATGGGCCAGCAACCTCCTGGTCATCTGTGGAGGACGCAAAACAATCACAGGTTTGAGGATCCACACACTTGCCACATCTTCCCTTCCCCCCACCCACACATGCTAATCACCAAATAGAAAAACAAAAAACTTACCTGGCCTCACAGGAACATCAGACTGATAACCAGGCAGGCCCACCGCCTGCTCTGGCTCGAAACACTGGGCCACTGCCCATTCCTCCTCAGTCAGCCGGATGGGGCATGGTCCCCCTCCTCCAGTGCCCCTCCTATGGGCAGTGAGCTTTGCCACCTTATTGCGGACCACGCTCCTCAGATCATTGATCTTTTTCTTGATGCCAGCGGGGGTCCTCGTCTCCCCCCCCCGCCGCATTTATGTGATCCGTAATTTTAGCATATATCCTCTTCCTTTGGGCCGGGGAGGTGTTCCGGCTATCAGGCCCATGTAAAAATCTTCCATATTGGATGATATATCTGGCAAGGATTTTCTTCTCAACATGAGAAAAATTAAGCTTCCTGCATTTGGGGGCCATCACAGACACCACCCTGCAACAAGAAAACAAACAGGACACACACACAAAAATACACACACAAAAATACACACACAACAAACACACAAAAAGCAAAACACACAAGCAGACAGCTACTACAAAGTCAAAAACAAACACCCAAAAAACAAACACAAAATCCAAGCAGGAAAAAAAAAACACTTAGCAGAAACAAAACAACAACTACAATATAATACTCTTCCAACACTTCTCTATCACACACAACTTACCAACAAACACTGACAAACTAAGAGCAGAAGCAAATTTCTCATGGAAGGGAACACAGGGAAATACTTTTGCAAGGGAAGTGTGTTTGACTGGGGCTATTTAAGCACAGGGCGATCCTCAAACTAAGTACACTTGGCCTTTTACCTATCTCACTGATTGCGCCGAGCAAAGTTCTGCACATGCGCAGTGAGCAGCAGATTCGTGCGCGCATGCGCAGTACGGCCGGCCCTTCATTTGCATAGGGTCACGGCTCATTACAAAGAAGCACGCCCACTTTCTTCCCACTTGCCATAACCCCGCCTTACGCCTCGGAATTTAAGTTACGCTGGCGCAATTTTGTGCGCAAATGCGCTGTGGATACGGCACTTACGACACCAACTTAGGGCGCCGTAACTTAAATGACATAAGTTTTCAGAAACTTAATTTGCGCTGCTGGCTGTGGATTTGGCCCATGGGGTTCACTTGTTCGTTTTTGAGTCGAGTTCAAATGTTTTTTTTGGGAAATGATGCGATGCTGCATAGCCTGATGCCATTTGTGAAGGTTTTTAAGTTGGATACTTAATGCAGTTTTACTGAATCCTTTTAGTTATTTTATAAGAAATTACCAATGATGTGAATACTGCAAAGCCTGACGATATTTGTGAAGGCATTTAAGTCGGATACTTTATGCAGTTTAACTGATAGTAAAAAAAAAAAAAAAAAAAACTGTTCTTATCAGTTTAATATCTGATACGTCCAATATCTGGGGACCATATATTAAATGGATTTTTAGAACAGGGAGATGGAAGAAGAGCTTTCTCTGTCCACTCCACACATCGACTTGGTATTGCAGTACCTCCAGGACCGATGCACCCCTCTTACGCAGTGTCAAAAAACAGATTTGAATGGAAAATCATCCAGCATGTGTTGTTGTGTCTTGCTCACAAAGTTTGTTGCTTAACCTCCTCCTTGCAATAAACTGGCATGTAACCCTTGTGTCTTTGTCTTCATTGCTTCTTGTCACTTTCTTGGGGGAAGGAAGAAGTTTTTTTTGCTGCTCGCCAAATGACACTACTCTATGAAGTTACCTATTCAGGAACACCTAGATTTAGTCAGTGCACCAATTTCGGCAAGACAGCTAGTGTTCTACTCCTCTCTCTCTCTCCTAAGGCCCAAAATAAAGCCTTCAATAGCAGTGACCACCCTGCTGTCAAACAAGGGGGGTTGAATTTGCTCCATTGCTGTGTGCCTTGCTCCTGCAGCAGCTAGCTTGAAAAGTCTGCTGAGGCGAGGTTTTTTCCATTTTATCTGGAGAATCCCTTAGTCTTTGACTCCCTCTAGTGGCTCTCGTTTTTCGTCCACGTTATGTTAACTAAGAGGCGGGCCCACGCAAATGATTTCCCTTGTTAAACGTGCACAAGGAGCAACGAGGAGCACCTGAATCTTGCTTGGGGGATGACTAAAGGTCAGAATGGGCTCCAGCAGTGTTGGGCAGGTGTCAGAAAGGTTTGGATTGGCCAGTAGACAGGGCATTGGACCTGTGGGCACACCTCCGGACAGCCTAGACAGGGGGAGGGTAAGTGCTGGGCACAGGCAAACGGCAACTCTCAGCGAGCCCTCCGGTGAGGCGGAAAGGCGCTCGCTCGGAACAGAAAATAATTGGGTTATCGCTTCTCGGCCTTTTGGCTAAGATCCAGTGTGGTTCTGGTGCCCGGGGTACCCAGTGGTCGGCCTTGGGGGGAACGTTCCTCTTCGGAGGGCCTCTCCTTGCTGCTATTGGCCTTAGGATTAGTCCCCGGGCAACGGGAAGCGATCGTCCTTCTAAAGGCGTTTCTTGCGTGTTTCAGGGTTCCCTTTGGACGGAGGAAGAAGGCGACCTGTGGGATGCGGGATTCCTTACGGTTCCTTGTGAAGCCGGAGTTCAAGGTGGAAGTTAGTTTACAGATGATAGTGGTCGATGTTTTGATGGAGCTCCTGGGCCTACGGGTAAGGAATATTGTGTGTTTGCAAGATTTTCCTCAACAGAGGTTATATGATGTTACTCTCATTTCTACCAAGATGTGTTGGAACGTATACGAGAAGGCGAGGAAGGTGGATAATGCATTGTTGAAGGAAATGGAGGTCATACCTTTATTTATGCAAGAGGAGAAGGCAATAGTTGTGCATATGTATAATCCCTTCGCTGATGTGAACCTTGTTAAGGCTTTTCTAAATAATTATTGCAAGGACTTGCGTGGTGGGGACAAGGTTCTGAATAAATTTGATATATGGACTGGTAAATACAGATTCTATGGGAAATTTCGTCCAGACCCAGACTGTGTTGGCGGGGTGAGGAGGCCCCCTGCAGTGTTTAATATCGGTGGGGAAAGGGGGTTTCTCTTTTATCCTGGGCAACCGGTTTATTGCAGGAAGTTTTCTGTTTATGGCCACACTAGTGCAGACTGTGACGGGGGGTTTAAATGCAGATTTTGTGGGACTGAAGAGCATGCTTCTAAAGATTGCCGGCAGAAACATTTTCAAAAAAACGGGTCATCTGGCGAGACAATGAGAAGAGTACACTGCAGCAAAAATGAACACGGAAGTGAATAGGATGGTGGCTAGGAATCTCGCTAAGGAGGAGAGGGAGCAGCAGAAGTTGGCACATATAGCTCGGAGGAATGCTAGGCCGGCGGATGTGGGCCAGCCTGCTGCATCCTCATGGTGTGGAACGAATGACGCTGCACCTACATGTCAGGCTGACACAGTGAACAGTAAGGTCAGCACCGCTGATACTGTGGTTACAGGGGCCAGCGCTAGTACCGATTCTGGGAGCCTCAATGCCGCTGTGGGGGAAGAAATCAGTGTGGCCCAGGACCATCAGGAAGAGAAGGAGGATGGAGCCGCGGTGGGTCAACAGGACAGCGGCCCAGAGGAAGGACAGAGGAGTCCTGCGATGTCATGCCCTGGACCTCTCTCTGATCTGACGAGCGGGTTGTCATCTAGTGCGGAGGGGGAGGAAGATGAGGAGGAAATGGACAGTGATGAGAGTTTGGAGTGTGGGCAGCGATTGGTGATTTCGATGGATGAGACTGCTCAATCCTCCACTAAAAGACCTTGGGAGGAAAGTGCAGGAGGTAGGGGAGGGTGAATCTCTTCCCGACAATGGAGGCTCTGGATCAGAGTCTACCAGTTCTCCTTTTACTAGGAAAAGGCTGACTTATGCTAACTTGGCAAGCAAAGGGTTGGAGGAGAGTAAGCGATTCTAATAAGTCGCTGATATGGCGGTGCAAATCTTTTTGATTTATTGCTTGATGGCATTGACTGTATGTTCTGTGAATGTCAGGAGTATATGTTCAAAGTGGAGGAGGGCGGCGGTTTTTGACTACTTGGAAGGCGTGTGCTCAGACATTATCTGTGTTCAGGAGTGCGGTATTGAAAGAGTCTTATGTGAAAAATGGAAACATGGGGTGTCTGTGTGGTCTCCCATGTGTGAATCCAGGAATGAAGGAGTGGGGATTCTTATAAAGAGCCCATATATTCATGTTATATCCCATGAGGTGGTGGTACCGGGGAGGTTACAAATTGCGGTTTTGGAGGTGGCGGGAAAGGAATTTAAATTAATCAATTAATCAAAAAAAAATGGGGTGTGAAATGTTTTAATGTGCTCAAATTGTGGTTGCCTGGTAGAATCCCAACTATGCTGGTTGGGGACTTTAATTGTGTGAGTAGGAGTGAGGAAAGACAGGGTGCAAGTCTGGAAAGTGGTACTGATGTGACCTCTAAAGCTCTGAATGAGATAGTGAAAGATTTTCATCTCCAGGATACGGCTGTGAGTGTGCAGAAAAATTATCTTTCTTTTACCTTCTATTCAGATAAGGGGTCAGTTAGGTCCAGGATCTATTTTATTTTCGTATCTCTGGCTTTTAAAATTGTTGGGTACCAGGTTGACCTGGTACCTTTCTCGGACCATGCTATAGTCTCAGGCTCCTTCTGCCTGGATGATACTAAGATGTGTGGGAGGGGTGCGTGGAAGCTCAATGTGTCTTGTTTGAAGGAGGAGGGGGTTTTCACAAGTTTTAGCTCAGGTTCACACTGGGTACGATTTGCTTCGATTTGAGATGCGATTTCACATGTGAAATCACATCTCAAATCGGCGGCATTTGCCAGCAATTGTTGGCAATGACACCGTCCTAATCAGTGCGACGCCGCATCTGCGGTGCTGCACTGATTTCAAAAAGTAGTTCCTGTACTGTACTTTTTCCGAATTTCGGGCCGCGATTTACATTGACATCTGTGCAGAAACCTGCACAGATGTCTCTTAAATCGCGGCCGAAATCGGGACTGCCAGCGGGAGTGAAGCCGTGCGAGATCAGCTGAACTCGCACGGCTTCACTCCCGCAGCCCAGTGTGAACCAGGGCTTAAGGACTTTTTTGAACATCTTAACTATAAAAAACGTTGTTTTGATGACATCTTGGAGGGGTGGGATTGGGCAAAAAATAGGATTGGCATCTTTTTTAGGAAACTGGGTGTGGAGGCGGCTAAGAGAAGGCATGAGGAGGAAAGGAGGTTGGTGGATAGGATGCACTTTCTATTTTTAGTGCAAAAGGATGGGGGTGGATTTGGAGGATGAACTGAATGAGGTACGTGAGGCCTGGAACGAGATGATTAAGGAACGCGGGAAAGGCATTGTTTTCAGAGCAAAAATTCAGGAAATGGAGGAAGATGAGCAATGTTCCACGTATTTCTTTAAGAAGTCCTTTGGTCCAAAGAAGATGTTCCAGTCGGTGCTGGAAGGAGGTGAGTGGTGACAGAATGGTAGAATCTATCAAGTCCTTTTATGCGGACCTCTATGGTGGTGGTGATGGTGCGACGGACGAAGAAATGCGGGAGTATTGTGAGGTGGAGAGAGGGAATTTGAAGATGGATGATGCAGAGATGTTGCTGGAAACGATGAGTGAAGAAAAAGTGGAGAAGGTGGCCAAGAACATGAAAAGGAACAAGACCCCCGGACGGGACGGCTTACCCATCGAGTTCTACGCAGACTTCTGGCCGATGTTGAAGGACGCGTTATGTGAAGTGGTGAGAACCTGTATTGAAGAAAAAAAGAATATCCAAATCAATGAAGAAAGGGATAATTACCTTACTGTATAAAAAAAAGGGAGATCAACGGGATATTCGGAATTGGCGTCCAATAACGCTTCATAACAGCGACTACAGTATAAGATTTTTGCTAAGTTACTGGCTGATAGGATGATCTCTGACAATTAGATCCTCCTAAGGGATTTGATATATTACGCCCAATGTAATAACATGCCTTTGGCGGTGGCAAGTATCGACCTGGAGAAGGCATATGACCGGGTAACACACAAGTACCTGTTTACGGTACTTAGGCAGATGGGCGTGCCTGACAATTTTGTCAAAATGGTGGAGTGCCTGTACCAAGGCATTAGTAGTCAGGTCTTGGTTAATGGAAAGTTGTCTGGGGAGGTGGAGGTGAGGTCGGGGGTAAGGCAGGGGTGTCCCCTGTCACCAAAGACACACAAAGACACACAAGCTCCTGCGCACCGGTGGGTTGTCCGACAGTTAGTCAATATTTCCACATGGGAATTTCCACAAAATCAAAACTGGTAACAAAGGCCTTGCTGCCCTTCAGGGACGGGGAACATCCTAGCGGAGAACAAAAATAAGAAAAAAAAAAAAGGCGCACCAGCCTAGTGTATTACCGTTTGACAGTTTAATAAATAGGTAAGATAAAATAAAACTACTCACAAACGAGATAGTATAAAAAAACGTGTCAACAACGGTATGATGATGAATATCCCTCGAGCCACAATCCCGGATAGGGGGGAAAGAGGTGTGTCACTGCCGGCTGACGCGTTTCAAGGCAGCAGAGGCCTCTTCATCAGAGCTCAGCAGTGTCCCCTGTCGCCTGTGACCTTCATATGTGCAATTGAGCCCCTTTTGAGGCATGTTGCGCGGGGACAAGTGCTTCAGGGGAGCAGTGACTCCCTTTCCTTGAGTATTTGTGTCAGGTTGTGGGAACAAACCAGTTAAGGCCCTCTGTTACATGGATGATATCAACTTTGTGTAACACGGCAAGAGATGTTTTGAGAGCAGAGCTCCAACTTGGCATTTTTGGGGCAATTTCTTGCCTGCGTGTCAACTGGGGCAAAAGTAGTGTATGTGTCCTGAGTGGAACATGCGATACATCTAAGAGCAAGCTGAAGACCGTGCAGGAGGTGGACATATTAGAAGTACACTTTGAAAGAGAGCTAATAAATCAAGTTAACACGGCTAAATGTGCCGAGAAGATTGAGAGGAAATTGTGTTTATGGAAAACCAGAAGGACTATCCCTGTCTGGGAAAACCTTGGTTGTCAAAGCTGCGATTCTCCCCTTATTGTTGTATTGCTCTGTAATTTTCCCGCCAAACAAGAGATGGGTGCAGAAGATTACAAGATTATTATTTGTTTTCTTTTGGGGTTCCAAAATGGAGGTGGTGTCTAGGGAGGTGGTGACAGAGTATGCAACTGGGTGGATACAATTTTCCCAATGTTGGCCGCTTTCTTGAGGTCCAGTGGTGGTTGGTCTACCTGAGGACTTTTCACACAGGAGGGAAAGCAGCAGCCTTAATGCGCTATCTGATTGGATGGCCTTTGCTAGGGTGGGGGTGGCGTGGGAGAGATCTCACAAGACCTATGTCCTTGCTATCACCAGCATATTATTTAAAGATGTCTTTGTTTTTCTTTTCTCAGACCAACAAGTTACAGGAGTTGGGGGAGGGAGCTTGTAAGAAAGAGTCATTGTGGATATGGCTAAGAAGAGGTGAACTGCCAACTAATATTTTTGGTCTAAGCCTTAAAAAAGCTGAGCTTTGTTGGAAAAGTTTATTATTTAAAGGTGTAACTAATAAGCAACGGGAGGTGGTGTGGTTAGCATTTCATAATTGTTTGCCCACAATGTCCTTTTTAAAATCTAGAGATCTGGTGAGGAGGGAGGTATGCCCTAGAGATGGGTGTATGGCAGTTGAAAGCGTGAGGCATGTTTTCTGGGAGTGCAAAAAAAAGTTTGGACGCATTTGCATGGTTTTGTGAGAAGGGTGGTGGAGGTGGATGTTGTGTCGCTTGAAAAGTGTGTTTTTGGGTTGGTGGAAGGAAGCAAGGAAAAGCAACGCAAGAGGTTTGTTGTGTCTGCAGTGATAAAGGAAGCAATGTGGGAAACACGGTGTGCTTTTGTGAAAAAGAAAATGGTCCTAACTGAGAAAGATTGTGTTGATTGGGTGATGGCAAAAATGTTTTATATTCTGATGGTGGAAAGGAGGAGTATGGGGGAGGAGGAGGCAAATGTTTTTTGGAACTTTGAGAAGTGGCGGGTGGGGGGGAAGTATAGGATGTATTGTTTCTTTACTGTGTATGACATTTTATTCATGATCTTACCTTTTTTGCGTTTTGTTACGCTAGTATGATGCAAAGAACACGGCTCGGTTGTTGGTTCTGGGTGGAGTTATGCTTGAGTTTGTGATTCAGTCTGAGTAGCGTTTAGAAAAAAAAAATCTGTTCTTATCAGTTTAATATGTCCCCTATCTGGGGACCATATATTAAATGGATTTTTATAACAGGGAGATGGAAGAAGAGCTTGCTCTGTCCACTCCACGCATCGACCTGGTATTGCAGTACCTCCAGGACCGGTGCACCCCTTTCTTACGCAGTGTAAAAAAAAATGATTTGAATGGAAAATCATCCAACTTGTTTGTCTTGTGTATTGTTGCTGACAATGTTTCTTGCTTAACCTTGGTTCCTTGCAATAAACTGGCATTTAACCCTTGTGTCTTTGTCTTTATTGCTTCTTGTCACTTTCTTGGGGGGGAAGGAAGACCTTTTTTTGCTGCTCGCCAAATGACACTACTCTATGAAGTTACCTATTCTGCAACACCTAGATTTAGTCAGGGCACCAATTTCGACAAGACAGCTAGTGTTCTACTCCTCGCTCTCTCCTAAGGCCCAAAATGAAGCCTTCAATAAGCACTGACCACCCTGCTGTCAAACAAGGGGGTTGAATTTGCTCCATTGCTGCTGTGCCTTGCTGCATGCAGCAGCTAGCTTGAAAAGTCAGCTGTGGCAAGGGTATTTTATTTTTATCCGGAGGATCCCTTAGTCTTTGACTCCCTCTAGTGGCCCTCGATTTTCATCCACGTTATGTTAACTATGTCCACGTTATGTTAACTAGGAGGCCGGCCCATGCAAATGATTTTCCTCGTTGAACGTGCACGAGGAGCAACGAGAGGCACCTGAATCTGTGCAATTCTTATTTTGGGATGACTGAAGGTCATGACTGGGCTCCAGCAGTGTTGGGCAGGTGTCAGAAAAGTCTGGATTGGCAGGGGATTAGGGGGATTAGGCCTGTAGGCCAGCGACGCCCGTCTGGCTGCGGATTCACACCTCCGGACAGCCCAGACTGGGGGGGAAGGGCGATTGCCGGGTACAGGCAAACGGGCAACTCTCAGCGAGCCCTACGGTGAGGCCGGAAAGTCGCTCGCTCGGAACAGAGAATAATTGGGTTATCGCTTCTCGGCCTTTTGGCTTAGATCAAGTGTAGTCTCCACTGCCTGATTCTTAGTCAAGAGGCATCTGGGGTACCCGGAAGGGATCGTTCTCTTCGGAGGGCCCCCCCTTGCTGTTATTGGCCCGAGGCTTAGTCCCCAGACAATGGGTTGCGATCGCCTCTCCCTGCCATCCATGTGGTGGGGGTGGGATCGGTGGGCGAGAGGATCATTGGGCCGCCTAGTGCACCCAATACTTTGAGGCTGGCCGTGGCCGAGCCTAAGCGTGAAGTTGTCGGTTTGCACTTTGTTCAGAAGCGTTTGATCGAAGAGCTTTTTGGGATGCCGAGAGAAAGCATTTTTTGCGTGCAGTGTTTCCCCACCACTGGATTGTATGACGTTACATTCTGGAAAAAGGATGGCCTGCAGACATGCCTGCTTCGGAAGGGAGAGAAGGAGGGCCATGAACTATTGGATGGGATCATGTTCCAGTCGAGTGAGACGACAGTGTGGCTCCCCATCACTGTACATATGTACAACTCTTTTGTACAGGATGGGGAGATCGCTGCCTTTTTGCATAGGTACTGCGAGTCAGTTTCTGCGGGCGTGAAACTGACAAATGTTTTCGGTACCTTTAATGGGCAGCGTAGATTGGGTCACCTTCCAGGCGGACAAGGAAGGGGTGGGTGGCGTCCGGCACCCCCCTCAGACCTTCTCCATAGGGCGGAACCCTGGGTATCTGTGGTACCCTGGCCAACCACTGTTCTGCAGGCAGTGCTTCGCCTTTGGGCACACCAAAGACCAGTGCGAGTCCGGGTTGACCTGCCGCAACTGCTTCAAGCAGGGTCACGGGGCAAGCCAGTGTATAGAGGGTAAGAGCTGCCACATCTGAGGGAGCCGAACCCACCTGGCCAGGCAGTGCCCGAAGGATTCAAAACCTGCAACATCGGAACAGTCCACAACCGTGGTGGCGGAAATAAGAGCGGTGGAGGCTCCAGAAGCGGTTGTGGACAGACGAGCACTGTCCTATGCAGATGTGGCCAGAGGTGGTCCTCCGGCTGCCGCGGTGAACTCCGGCGACCAGACCACAGGGCTACCTGAGAAAGTAGGGGTGTGGGCTGATGCCTGCCCACCTATGGAGGGGTGAGCCCAGTCCCTCCCCTCTGGACACCGTGGGGGAGGAAGGGACCTCTTCTCTTCCCGAGAGGAGTGTCCCTGACAACCTCATGGCCGAGGGGGAGGCGGAGGGGAGCGGTATGGAGTCGGAGGACCCCGAGGTGGAAGGGATGGAAGTGGGGCAGCCTTCCTTAAAAAAGGAAGCTTATGGGGCGCAGTGGCTCCTACTTCCTCCCAGGACATTGGCTCATTTCCAGACTCCCCGGGTCATCTGAAGCAGTGGTCGACTCGGAATCGTCACAACCCCCATCTTATGTGACCACTGGTCAGGTGTCCAGCCTGCAGGAGGTGATGGGGTACTGCAAGGCCAATCCAAGGGAGGAGGAGGAGGAGGAGAAGAAGAAGACCGGGGGGTAAGTACCAGATCAGGAGTGGGACTAAGGACGAGGGAGAAGGATAACCCAGGAAAACAAGGAAAGAAAAAGAAATGACAGGGATATGACCCCCTTCCTGATTTTCTATGGCCTTACGGGTGTCTTCCCTCAATTGCAGAAGTATTGGGACGACCTGTAGGCGGACAGCGATATTTAAGATCTTGTCTGGGTATGCTGCTGACATTTTCTGCCTACAGGACTGCAATTTGAGGGAAGCCCCCCACACCGCTAATTGGACCCTTGGGGATGCGGTGTGGTCCTTGTGCCGAAGCAGAAATACGGGAGTGGGGATACTTTTTAAAAATAAAAGTGTTAAGGTTTTGGAGGAAGGTGGAGGTGGGAAGAGGTTTATGTGTGTTTTTACAGTATGGGGGTATTTGTTTTAAACTTTTTTTGTGTGTATGCACGGGTGGAGAAGAAGGGAAGGGCTGGACTTGTGGGAGAAGATGACGTTTTTTTAGGGGCGGAGGGATCCTGTTATTGTGTGTGGTGATTTTAATTGTATTTTACGGAGTGGGGATAGGTGTGGGGGTGGTAGTGGGGATATTGATAAATCTGGGAAGGAGTTAGGGGAAGTTTTACGTTTATTTGGATTAAGGGATGTGGGTGAAGATGGTGGTTTTACTTATTTTAGTGATCGGGGTACTGTTAAGTCACAAATTTATTTTTGTTTTATTTCTAAAAAAATTTAGGTGGATCGAATGTGTTGCGAGTATGGATCCGGAGGTAACGTATGGTAAAGGTGTGTGGAAGCTGAATGTGGAGTTGTTGGAAGATGAGGATGTGAAAAGAGAGTATGGGGTCTTTTTTGGAAAACTGAAGAGGAGGAGGAGGAATGATTTTTTAAGCTTGATTGAGTGGTGGTAATAGGTGAAAGAGCAGACAGACGTTTTTTGTAAGAAAGGGGTGTGAGATTGCGAGGAAGGAGCGTGAGGTGTATGAATGGTGGCTGAAGAGGTTGGAATATTTGGAAGAGCTGAGAGAATGTGGGGTGTGATTTAGTGGAAGCAAGGAGAAAGTTGAGAGTGTTTATGGAATGAAGGGGGAGAGAGATTATGTCGCAAGAGAGGATGGTGGTGAAAGAAGGATGAGAAGTGTACAAGGTTTTTCTTTAAGAAGGTGTATGGTGGGAAGGTGGAGCTGTCAAGTGTGTTGGATGAGAATGGACTGGAAGTGAATGGAAAGGAGAGAGTGGGGGAAGAAGTTTGTACGTCTTATGCGGGTTTGTATAAGGAAAAGAAGAGGGATGCGAGAGTTGTGAAGGATGTGTTGAAGCAGGTGGAGATGTGTTTGGATTTGGATGACAAGAGTATGTTAGGGGAGAAAGTGAGTAAGGGTGAAGTTGATGAATGTCTTGGAAGCATGAAGAAAGGGAAGATGCCTGGTAGTGATGGTTTGCCTGTGGAGTTTTATTGTGCGTTTTGGGATGTGATTGGGGATTGTGTGTATGAGATGGTGATGAAAGTTCTGGAAGTTGGGAGGATGCCTGAGTCTATGTTGAAGAGTGTGATTGTTTTGTTGTACAAGAAAGGTGATAAGCGTGAGTTGAAGAATTGGAGGCCTATATCGTTGTTGAATGTGGATTATAAGGTTGTGGCAAAAGTATTGGCGAATAGGTTTGCGTGCGGTGGTGGAGAAATTGGTGGGAGGGGAGCAAGTGTGTGCAGTGCCTGGGAGGTCGATTGCAGAAAGTTTGGTGAGTTTGAGGGATGTATTGTGGTTATGTAAGGAGAGGAAGCAGGAGGTGGCTGTGTTGGCTGTGGATTTTGAGAAAGCGTTTGATAGAGTGTCGCATGAGGTTTTGATGGGGTGGATTAAGTGTTTGTATAGAGGTATGGTAAGTAAGGTGCTGGTGAATGGGTGGCTGACCAATGACATAAACATTGGGTCAGGAGTGAGACAGGGATGCCCTGTTTTGTTTGTTTATGTAATTGAGCCATTGTTGAGGATGTTGGCGAAAGATTAGTGTGTGAGAGGGGTGGAGGTTCCTGGGAGTGGTGGCAGAGTTCTGAAGGTGTTTGGATATATGGATGATGTTACTGTGGTTTGCAAGGATATGATAGGGTTAAGAAGGGTGAAATTATTGATTGATATTTTTTGTATGGCGAGTGGGTTTTGTGTGAATATGGGGAAGAGTGAGTGCAAGTTGTTTGGGGTGTGGGGAATGATTGAACAATGTGGTTGGAAGTGTTGTGTTGGAGGATTGAGGATTTTGGGGGTTAAGTTTGATGCAGATTTGTATGGGAGAGAAAGTTGGCAGGATGTGTGGGCGAGAGTGAAAAATAAATTTGAGTTTGTCTCTAAGGACTTTATCGATGGAAGGTAAAGTGTTGGTTGTGATTCCTATTTTGTTATTTTTGTATTATGTATTTCCAGCGCCTGATAGAGTGATGAAGCAGATTGTGAGAGAGTGTGTTTTTCGTTTTTTTGGTCGTCGCAGATGGAGAAGTTGAAGAGAGAGAAAGTGATGAAAGGTGCAATGAATGGTGGGAAAGGTATGGTGAGTATTGAGAAGTTTCTGGTGGTGAAGTATGTAAGTATGTGTGTGAGATTAAGTGAGAAATAGAATATTGCAGGATGTATGGTTAGGTATGCTGGTGGCAGTGTGTTGCGGAAATCTAAGTTGTGTGAGGTTGATCTGAGGAAGCCTGTATGTTTTGTTGCGCCTTGGTTTTATGTGAGGATTGATAGGTGTATGAGGAGGTATGAGTTGCGAGATGTGACGCGGGATAAATGGTGTGAGTGTAAGAAGATTGTGCAGTTGTTGAAAGAGAGGGAGGAAGTGGAAGGAATAGGTGGTTTGAGAGTTGCTGAATGTAAGAAAGTCTGGAAGAATGTGTGTTGTAAGGGAGTGGATAATAGGCAGAAAGACATTGCATGGATGTGGGTGCATGGGTGTCTGCCTACTAGGGAATTTCAGAGAAGGAGAATGTTTGTTGATAGTGAGGTGTGTCCGAGGAGTGGGTGTGGGGGGATTGAGAGAGTGATACATGAGTTTTGGGAGTGTCGGTATGCTAGGAAAATATGGAGTAGGATGGAGAAGATGGTGAAGGGATTAACCGGTGGGGATGTTTTAACATATGAGATGGTGTTGTATTGTGTGATTTAACGAGGAATGAGGAGAGATTGTTGTGGATAGTGGTGAATTGTGTTAAGGAATGTTTGTGGGATGTGCGGAATATTTTTGTTTACAGGCAAGAGATAGTAAAAGTGAGGGAATGTGTGGCCATGGTCCGAGGAAGGATTTTTAATTATGTGTATTTTGATTTTAAGAAATTGGGTGAGGGTGATGCATGGAGGTTGTGGAAAGTAGATGAGTGGAAACAATGGTGTTTATAATGTGTGTTTTTTTCGGGATTATGTTGTTGATGTTTTATTTTTGTGATAATTTAACCTTTTATTTTTGTCTTTCAGGGTGAGTGCAGGTGGTGGTGAAGGGACAGTGTGGAGAAAGTGTATAGGAGTGATTTTGTTTGTGTAGGGATAGGGTTGAGGGACAGTATATTGTAGGCACCACCCTATGTTGGGTCGTCCCACATGTGGGAGTGGGATGGACCCTAACTGGTCCCCAATCCGTTGCATATGTGCCCCTTTCTGTTTCCCCCTACTGCCTATATATCCTTTATTGGTCCCTGTATATCCTGGGGAGATATTATATATATATATAATATTTTTATCTTCATTCTCCTATTGTATTTCATGTCCATGATAGGCCTGAGGCCGTGATCGCCCTGGGCACTGATATTGGGATCGTCTTGGTTCCGTTTTGCCCCTGTCTGCTATTCCATGTTTTCCCTGTACAAAGCTCTAATAAGATTCAGGCGCCCTCTCCCTATGCCGCGCCGCCCTTTGACCGGCGTCTACCCATGACACGGTCAAATGGCTGCAAGGCATTATGGGGTTTGTAGGCGCCACGGCCGAACGTTGATCACATGGTGTGATCGACGTAATTACGTCATTGACGCACACCGAGGGTGCTATAAATTAGCGCTGCTCGCTCCACTCCGTCTGCAGCTGACAGGGACCCTGTCATTGTGATCTCCCCAACTGACGGTAAGCATCGCATCTAAAGTCTTGCTATGAGAGCTTTCCAGCACTATGTCTGAAAGCATTAATAATACCTTTTCTGCCTTTCCCCCTTGTGCTTTTTTCAAAAGGACCGGTTTCTGAACTTTATATTAGATCAATCCATTATATGCAATGATCATCCCTTGATCCCTGCTTGCATCTAAGCCGCTCTATTTGCCTGTGAGTTTAAAAAGCTTGGGAAGTAGATACATTTCTATATACCTTTTATTTGGTATGTTTATATACATATATATTTCTTTATTCACTCCTTTTTAGATACATATTGCTTGTCCAGTGTCCCTGCATTTATCCTCAGCTTGTCCTACTTGAATTTGTTTTTAATCATCACGTCCTCAGGTAGGCTTGACCGCATAGATACTCTTGTTAACTATTAGCCCTGGTTCACACTGGGTACGATTTGGAACGATTTGAGATGCGATTTGACATGTCAAATCGCATCTCAAATCGGCGGCAATTGTCGGCAATGGCACTGTCCTAATCAGTGCGACCCCGCATCTGCGATTTCAAAAAGTAGTTCCTGTACTACTTTTTGCGATTTCGGGCCGCGATTTACATTAAATTGCGGCCGAAATCGCGGCAAAATCGCGGCCGCGAAATCGCGGTAAAATGCGCGATTTTGAATTTGCAGCAGTGTGAACCTAGGCTTAATGTTATATCCTACACCTGCTTCTAATATTTTGTGTTATCTTATCCCTTAACTAATATATAGAATTCTAATTCTCTTGTTTAACATATTTATCCCAGCTGCCTCGTCTGGGTTAGGACTTACCAACCACCCTGAGGGGTTACTCCACCAGGCCATATGCGAAGCCACGGGTATGTTTTCATCCATTTACCCATTTCTTGGATATTTCTGTTCACCCCCTTTTTTTGGAGGGTGAATCAGTACTGGGGGTATTAGGGATTCATGGGCCACTTTATGCACTCTTTTCTTGGACCTTGGTTTCTGATGCCTCGCCACTTATTCTAGCCAAATTATTTATTATTTTGTTTTGAATTGAACTGTGTAAATAAGGACATAAAAAATTGTTTTACTGTATATCTATTAATGAAAGTGCTAAATTTGTTCTGTTATATTTTAGAGCCTTCTACTGAGATGATTTAGTCTTAAATCCCCTGAGGAAGCCAGTGTCTGGCAAAACTAGTAGGGTAAACTTGATCAACAACTTTATTTCGATGTACAGCTCCCACAATTCACTTTTTTCTTTTGTCTTATAAATCAAATTTGATCTATGTACAAATAATATTTTTTTTCTTTTGAAAAGCCTATGGCGTGTGAACACACCCAAAAAACTCCACCCGGTGCAGAAAAAATGTGCACACACATAAAGAGTGTTCACAAAAACGTGCAGACGGGTGCAACGTCAAGTGGTCCTCCTGTGAAGAGGGACCCAAACCCTGATCCCCCGGGGCGTTAGGCTCCAGACGGGGACTGAGGTACTGTGGTCCGAGCAACCAAAGCCGACACGGACCCAACTTCCTCGGAGGGACTGCCAAAACAGAACCCTCCCAGTACTAGGTGGGGCTCCCCCGAAGGGGTAGGGTAGGGGGTCCTACCCCGTTCCACCACACAGGGCATTACCAGCTCCTCCTACCGGATCGCCGACAGAGATAGCACTTACACCAGCCAGCCAGAAGGCCAGACTAAAACTCGGCAAAAAGACCAAGAGAAGCACCCATCCTCACCAGGAGCACCCTTCCAGATGGCTCAGACTCAACCATGGGCGGGCCCCCAGTATCTGTTGGGCAGCACAGCGTAGTCCCTGCTGAAACCATCCTTCCAGGTGCAATGACGTCATTGGATTGCATCCACCCTCCCCATGTAGGAGGTGCTTCAGCGCTCCGCTGACAACTGATAAGGACAGATACCACACCCAGTCCTAGCCAAAAAGCCGAGAATCGACATGGAAGACACCACGATCAGCACGGCCAGAGTGCAATAGCCTCGCCCTGGGAGAACCACCTTCATGATCATGGTGTCTCCCCTGCCAGGTAAGTATGTACAAATAATAAATATCTTTTCTACTTTTGATCAAAAATATGTCTGGTTTCTATTTTGGCACCGCAATAATCCCCCACCCCCAAAAAGTTTTTTTGTGAGAGGGTTTTGTGGGAGGATTTTGAGAGGGATGGGGGTGTTTTATGTAAATATTGTAATATATGTAAATATTGTCAATTTTGTTGATGTTGTATTTTAATTTTTGCACAAAATTTATGAGATCTTGTTTTGTACATATTTTGTATCAATGTTACTCTGTATTTTATATGTGAAATTTTAAATAAAAGAATTAAAAAAAATCTGTTCTTGTCAGTTGCCAATAGGTGGTGCTAAGCTGACTGTCCCCAGTACCCGGCGAGGGGGAAACGGGATGGCAGTCGGCGGACGCTAAGCCTGTTGGTGTGGAGGTGAAAGCCTTCTGATCGGGACAGAGAGGCATGAGGTCGAAGCCAGGAGGCCGGGTCCCTGGCCTTTGGCCTGGACTTGGTGGTGTCTGCCCCAGTCAGTTGTTCGGGAGAGAACCATTGCTCCTCCTTTTACCGGGAGGGGCGGGTAGTATTTCCCAAATGTAATTAGGTGGGAGAGTTGGAGGTTGTGGGTAGTAGCCTGCTTAGGTGGGCTCTCCCCGACCTCTTCTCCTACCTTCCTGGCTGGGAAGGGTGCTGCCGGTCAGGGACTGTTGAAAAGCCTGTGGAGATAGTGCCCCTGGAGTGGCAGTCCAGGGGTGCCATACATTGCACTGAGTGTGTGAGGGGCACTCAACGTGTGGCACCTTAAATCACATCTCCACACACACTTTTTACACCTGCCTCTAGGGCCCAGCCTTTTGGCTAGGACCAGAGGAATTTTTGTTCCTGGCCAGAGAGCCCAGCCATCGTATTGCACGGTGGCCACTCTCCACTCACCTTCCTACCTTCCTTTTCCCCCCACTTTCTTTTTTTATTTTACACCCCATTTGTCACGTTTTGTTTTCTTTTTGTTTGGTGCACTGCACTTTTAGTGTGGCGAGTAGGGTGCTGGTCCTCGGGCCTGCTCTGAAAGTCTTGGGAGTGGGTGGACATGGCCTTCTGGCTTAGTTCGCCTGCTCTCATGGGGTCTCCCTTCGGGGGAGCCTCACCGAGGAGGGTTCTGTTTCGGCAAACCTTCCGAGGATGTTGAGTCCCATATGGCTTCGGCTGTATGGACCACAGATTACTCTTTTCCCTGCCAGGAGCCCAACGCCCCGGGGGATCAGAGCTGGGTCCTTTTCGGAGGACTATTTGAAGATGCACCCGTCACAGTTTTTTGTGTTTCACTCTTTATGTGTGTGCACATTTTTTCCTGCACCGGGTCAAGTTTTTGGGTTGTGTTTTACACGCCACAGGCTTTTCAATAGAAAAAAAAATCGACTATAGCCTTTAGGGGTGTCTCTGCTTCACAGCTAGGACATTGAGAACCATTTGTATCTATCCAAGCCAATTGGTCCTTGTGGGGTACCCTCTGCTCGGCCTTGTAGGATCGTTGATTAAATTCAGCTTGACCTACTTGCTGCTATTGGGCATAGGCTTAGCCCCCACTTGGAATGAGTTTTCGATCTACCCTTTCCCCCCCCCACTCCGCATTACTACCTTCCGGCAGTAGATGCTAGAGCCTTTTTTTAAAGGCTACGATAAGAGTGAAGACATCGAGGAACCAGAAGGAAGCCGCCAAAGAAACTCCTGAAGCGACATCCAAACTCCTCGACAATTGGGAAAAGTGTGAAGAAAATTGAAAAAAGGACCAAGAAGACGAAGAAGACCGATGTGATGAAGGAGATCCCTGCCCCAGCCACTTCCTCCAAGGCCCCCGAGAATGTCGCTGCCTCAACCTCCACTCCTACCCCGGCCGGCGTCAGTCAACCGAGACCAGTGAAGCCGAACCCACCTGCAGACGGGCTGCCAACCTTGGAGCCCTGGATGAAGCAGACGGTTGTGCTGCAACGGTAGAGTCCCTGACATAACCCCGGAGATCTTTGGAAAGAAGATGATCCTGGAGAAGGGCTTTAGCAAAGCGGAAACACTTTCAGTACAGTCCTTCGCAAGAGGGACCTTCTTCATCACCTTTGTGTCTTTCCAAACGTGCAGAAGATACTGGGACATGGTGAAGACCAGTGGCCCTGAATCCCCTTTCCGGAAGTTCAGCGTGAACTACACCATTACACGGGATGAAAAGTGGGTGAAGGTGGCCATGAGGAACCCCCATACCCAAGGCAAGGACATAGCCACATACCTCCAGGAGGTTCTGCACCATGGTGAAGGACCCAGTCCAAATCCTCGATGCCAACGGCTTCCGGATAGGTAAGTGGTCTGTCCTTTGCAAGCTGAGGAAAGACCCGTAGGGGGAAATGCAGCACATGCAGCCGTGCTTCTCCCTGGGATATTCCGCAGGCTTACTTTTTTACCCCGGGATGCCCAACAACTGCAACAGATGTGGCCATCCTGGGCACCAAGGTAAGGATTGCAGAGAGCTTTCTTGCAGGTTCTGTAGGGTCTCAGGCCATGAGACCAAGGACTGTCCGAGGTCCAAAACCTGCAACCTCTGCAGTTTGGCAGAGCATGTCTTCATGCAATGCCCCCAGAGAACCAGGACCTACGCTGGAGCCCTGATCCAGGGTAAGCCAGCCTCTAGCTCCGGGAGGAAGCCACCAGTGAAGAAGCCAAGTGAGCCTCGAAAGGCCACAGGTAAGTCTGCCCCTGTCCCACCCCCACCCACCCCCTCTGTGCCAGAGGAGACCCCACCCACCCCGGACCTGTCCTCCATGGAGGACTTCCCCGCCCTCCCCCTTCCACCCCTGCCAGTGGCCAAACAGGAAGCCGGAAACGGAAGCCTGTGAGCCCAACGGCAGAGGAACCCGCCGCCTCCACCAAACAGCCCAACGAAGTCCAGCACGCAAGCGCTGAACCAGGGCAAGTAGTGGAGGACCTAGAGTCTACAGGAGAGAAAGACAAGGAGATTATGGCAGACACCGTGCCTAACTCCACCGTCAACAACTTCAACAAGATGATGGACGATGTCCTGGAGGAGCTGGTTATAACCCAGAACAGGCAGCTGAGGAAATGGAGGAGTCACCCCCCCTGCGGGGAGGTAAGTTTGGCCGCTTGCTGACTAGACCTCATACCCTTTTCCATTATGGCTTAGATCTCAATCTTTTCCATTAATGTGAAGAGTATCAAGGATACCTCTAGAAGGTAAGCGGTGCTGACTTTTCTTACAACTCATGAGAGTGATGTCTACATGCTTCAGGAGTGCGCCCTTCCTGCCTTGAGAAGGTACACACATCTGACCTCTCAGTGGACCCTTGGTCCCTCCTACTGGTCCGGGGGTGGCGATTGTAAATCCACAGGGGTTGCCATTCTTGTGAGGGGCGGGCGCTTCACGGTTGACTCCATCCACAAGCTAGTCTGTGGCCGTGTATTGGTCATAGACGGCTCGTGGGCGGGAGAGCCAATTAGGCTCATCAACGTGTACGCCCCCCAGATAAGAGTGTGCGGCTGGAACTTTTCCAGACCGTGAGGACACAACTCGTCACCATCAGAGCAGTAGTGATCGGCGGTGATTTCAACTGTCCGATAGAGGATGGGCGCAGCTCCAGCATTTACGCAAAACTTGATGCTACATCTAGGCTGCTCAAGGAGATGATCTCGGAGGCTTCCCTACAGGACTCCGTGGGATCCATAGGGAAAGGTACCGTCAACTATTCGTGGTGCCGACCTGACAGATCTGTGTGTTCCAGGATTGACTTTGTGCTCACTTCAAGAACAGTCAAGCATCGTGAGTTCTCCATGATCCCCTGCTGTTTCTCTGACCACAGGGCTATTCACTTTCGGGGTGAACTTGGCGAGGGCTTTGCCCGCGGACTAGGTTCCTGGAAGCTGAATAGCACCCTGCTGGAAAATGAGGAATTGATGGGGGAACTCTGGGAGGCCTATGCCTCCCGGACGGAGGAAAAGAGATTCTTCGGAAAGGTAAGCGATTGGTGGGAGTTTGTGAAAGTTAAGCTGCGCAGCTTCTTTCAGGCAAGGGGGACATCAGCAAGTGTGTGCAAGGAAGAAGGAACTCAGGAGACTGCAACGTTAGGTGTGAATCCGCAGCCAGACGGGCGTCGCTGGCCTAGACTGGGGGGAAGGGTGAGTGCTGGGCACAGGCAAACAGGCAACTCTCAGTGAGCCCTCCAGTGAGGCCGGAAAACCACTTGCTCGGAACAGAGAATAATTGGGTTATTGCTTCTCGGCCTTTTGGCAAAGATCTTGTGTCTGAGTCATTAGGTAACATCTGGCACCAGACCTACTCGGCCTTAAGATGCTTCCCTAGGGTTGCATTTTTTGCCGCTATTGGGTAGGTCGCTGTCTAGTGTGTATGAGTGGAGATCGGCTGGATTTAAATGCATATTCAGGTCTGAACTTTTAAGAGCGTTCCTGATTTGCATATTTAGAGTCCGGCTCCTCCGGGATTGGGGAAATCGTATTCCTGCCGTGAGCAGAATGGCCAACTATGAGCTACAGGATACAGTTTGTTTGCGAGTAAAGGAAGGAGCTGAAGTCACTGTCCATGAGGTGGTCGTGGATCTGTTGAAGGAGACTCTTAATGTAGAGGTGAGCGAGATAGTGTCTTCAAGATTTCCCTTCTCAAGGGATTTACGATGTAACTTTCACTTCCTCTGAGGTTTGCTGGAATGTTTATTAAAGATTGAGTGCAAGGAGTGAAGATAAAGTGGTGAAAAAGTTTAAGTCGCTTCCAATGTTTCAGAAAGAAGAGAAAGTAATAACGGTACATCTTTATAACCCATTTGCAGATATATCTTTGGTAAGAGCGTTTTTGCTTACATATTGTGATGAACTAAGAGGAGGAGAAAAAGTGAAAAATAAATACGGAATTTGGTCTGGCAAATACCGGTTTGTAGCACGTCTTAAAGATGATCCCAGTTGCATTGGCGGTGTAAAGAGACCTCCGGCAGTTTTTACAGTGGGAGGAGAAAGAGGGTTCCTAGTCTACTCTGGTCAACCCATGAACTGTAGGAACTGTTTAAAATATGGCCATACTAAGGCTGAATGTAAACCTGGGATGAGATGCAGATTTTGTGGAGGAGAGCATAAAGCAACACAATGTCGGGCAACTAGGGTGTGTGACATTTGTCAAAAGTTAGGTCACTTAGCATGCCAATGTGAGACATATACAAATGTTAAAAAAGCTTATGCGTTTTCGGACATGATGAATGGCAGAACTAATGCGGGGGGCCAAAAGGAGCAGACTACGGCATCACAGGGAAAAGGGGAAGCCAGTTCAGGACCTAGTGACATTGTGGGTCCTGTGGGCATGCCTGAAGTACCAAAAGATGTGAGTTCTGAGCCTAGCAAAGATGTGAATGAAGCCACCCACCCAATACGTTTCCTTGAGGATTGGTTCAGAGAGATTTTCGTGGAAAGTGTTTTTTCACCCCTTTTTGGGATAGAGAGGGCTCATAGAGTTCCGTTTAGAGCCTTAAAGGACGGCCATCCCCGACCCTTACTTTTGAAACTGCTTAACTACAATGACAAGGCGACACTCTTACAGAAGGCAAGAGAGAAGGGCAAAATTCACTACAGAGGGTCGCGTATCTCCCTGTACCCTGGTTTCTCACCTGAACTAAGCAAACGAAGAGCGGAGTTTGCACCAGTTAAACGCAATATCCTAAAAAGTAACATTACATATGCATTATTGTACCCAGCGCGTTTGCGGATAATTACACCAACTGGACAATTATTTGACTCACCAAGAAAAGTAGCACAATGGCTTGAAGAATACAAAACACAGATAGAACATAAGGACTGAAAAATTGTAAAATCGTACAGAAGTATAAAGAAAAGAAGGGGATACAGAGTAGAGTGGGGGGGGGGGGGAGGCGGGAAAGAGTAAATATTTTAAAATTAGTTAAACACACAAAGGGATGGAAATAGTAATTACTTGTTACTTGAAATTTGATATTATTTAGAATTAGGGCACTATATCCTCTTTGTAATATGTATAGAAGAGAGGGATGGGGGTATGGGGGGGGGGGAGCTCACACGGGGGTACAGATGGGGGGGTGTGAGAGTGGGAAGACAGGTAGGGGTCACAAGTATAGCTCCGGGGGTAAGCCTAGAAAGGCAAGACAAAAGGGGGGGCTGGTTAAGGGGAGGGAGGCAGGGAAGGACACATTTATATAACAATTTGATTTGCACACTTAATAATGCACTTAAGGAACGAGGGAGAGGGAGAGGGAAGGGGAAATTTAAGAAAGCTAAGAGATGCACATTTGTTTGGAAAAATGCACTTAAACTAGGTAAATTTTGGATGTTTTTTCTTTCTCTTTTTTTTCTTCTTTTTTCAGACCAGGGGAGGAGAGGGTAGAGGCCAGTTAGAGGAGAAAGCCATGGGGGCAAAAGTGTTCCCCTGGCTCCCCCTCCCTCTCCAGGAATGGTGGAAACGCTATTGGCTTGCTCAGCAGGAAATAGCCCTTTGGGGCTTTCCTGTTGTCCAAACTGGAGGTTTTTTTTTTCCCCCTCCAAACTTATTAAACGGTGTTGTATTGGTCATATACTTTCTGCTTATGGATGATATGGGGGCATATTGTGTTTGTGTTTACATATGGGCTCTAGGGCTATGAGGCCGAAAATACTTAAAATTGGCTCCTGGAATGTTCGGGGGATGGGTGATCCGGTCAAAAGAGCTGCAGTTTTTTCCATGCTTGACGGACATGGAGTGGAATTAATTTGCCTGCAAGAGACCCACCTAACAAGTGAAACAAAATTGAAATTAACAAATAGAAAATATCAATATCAGTACCATTCAGTCCACTCCTCGTACTCAAGGGGGGTGAGTATAATGGTTAAAAAGAGGGTGTCTTTTGCATGCAAGGAGCTCAAGATAGACGAACTGGGCCGGTATATATTTCTATATTGCTTAATAGAGAATGCGCCATACGTTTTGGCCAACATCAAAATTCCACCACCCTTCAATATGGAGGTCCTGTACAAACTAATAGAATTTGCAACAAATAAGGATAACACTCCCATAATAGCAGGAGGGGACTTTAATGTCACCCTGAATAGAATAAAGCATAGGTTCCCACCAGGGGGGCGGGGAGATAGGGGGGGGGGAAGGACACTTCAACCAATTTTTTGAGGAAATCGGGTGGTGCGACATGTGGAAAGCAAGATACCCAGAGGTACGACAATATTCCTGCTTCTCGAGCTCACATTCTACCCTGTCCAGGATAGACATGGCCCTAGGTAATGGGGCGAGTGTACAGCTGGTGAATGAAATAGCCTACTATCCAAGAGGGGTGTCAGACCACTCTCCACTGGTGTTGTCTCTGATTATAGGAAGGAAGCGCCTGATAAATAACTGGAAAATAAGTTCATTTTGGCTGGAACTTATGGGAGACCCAGAGGAGGTAGTTACAGGGTTGAGAGAATTTATTGATTTTAACTCGGGGACAGCACCGGTGGAGGTGGTCTGGGACGCAATGAAGGCCTTTCTCAGAGGGCTACTGATACAACAGGTTGCCAAGATAAAGAAAAACTCCAGGGATTGGGAAGTAAAAATTAGGAAAGAAGTCTTGGAAGCAGAAAAACAGTTCGTAGAGGACCCCTCTTTGACTAAACAAAAAAATTGGCTTGAGAAATAGCAGGAGTACAAGATGGCAATAAACAGGAGGGTCGAGAATAAACGCTTATTTCAGAGCCAGAGTACATTTGCAGAGGGGGAAAGTGTAGGTCATACACTGGCATTATTAGCTAGAACAAACTCGGCACCCTCTAATGTACCGGCAATTAGGACAGACGGGGGTGAGATATCCTCACAGACGCCCGTGATATTAGATACATTTGAGGTATTCTATCAGGAGATATATAAAACAAAAAGGGACGAGACAACATGTATAAACGAGTTTCTAAGAGAAATGGAAATACCAGTGTTACAAGAAGAAGATAGAAAGACCATAGAAACCCCAATAACCCTTGAGGAGTTACAACAGGCTCTGGGAGGAATGACTAATCAGAAGTCCCCTGGACCAGACGGTTTACCGGTAGAAATATATAAAAAGTATAGTAAAGTATTGCTTCCAGAACTCCTTAAGGTGCTAAATGGGGCCCTAGAAAGGGGTAGGCTGCCCGCATCAATGTCAGAAGCTACTATAATAGTCCTGCAGAAGGAAGGGAAGGATGTATTGGACACAGCCTCTTATAGACCAATATCCTTATTATGTTTCGATGTCAAGCTACTGGCGAGGGTACCGGCAGCCAGGATAAATAAATACATTCAGCAACTCATCCACCCAGACCAATCCGGGTTTATACCGAATAGATCAACTAGTGTTAACATCAGAAGACTATATTTGAACTTACAAACGCCAATTGTGAACGCAGGGGATGAAGCGGTTCTGACTTTGGATGCCACCAAGGCATTTGACAGCCTTGAGTGGGATTACCTTTGGTATGTTTTGGAAAAATTTGGCTTTGGCTCCACCTTCACTGGCTGGATAAAAACGTTGTATAATGCCCCAAGCGCAAAAATTAAAATTAATAACGAATACTCCCGATCCTTTAAGCTAGATAGGGGAACACGACAGGGGTGTCCCCTGTCGCCTCTCCTTTTTGCGCTGGCAATCAAGCCATTGGCCATCACGATTAGAAGAAACAACGATATACAGGGCTTTCAAAGAAGTGCAGGAGAGGAAAAAACTGCACTATACGCTGATGATGTTTTACTCTTTTTGGGGGACTGCACAAAATCCCTAAAATCGGCATTAGAAACAGTGGAGGCGCCCGAAGGGATGGCGTGGTGCACGTGACGCACGCACGCCGGAGGGAGGAGCTGCAAGCGCCACGGGTCTGAGGCTGCGAGGGATGGAGGGACCTCGACCTCGGCGTTGTTCCAGCGATGGCGGATGCCTCGCAGGGAAGGCGATCACCGAGCGGATAGTCCGTTCACCCAGCAGCCCACGCTGACCTCCTCCGCTCTCCGGAAATCTTCTCTCGTCCTCCGCCCCCCCACCGTCCCCCCCCCCCGGCAGCAGGGGAAGCTCACCAGGAGGGAACAGCTGAGAGGCTTCTAGCTTCAAGCTGGGGGACGTTGGTTGGCCGCCCGCCCCCCCCCCCCTCCTGCTCGGATCAGATCCCTGGGAACCCAGGCTCCAGGAGGAACAAAGGAAAGGGTAAAAACAAAAGTTTCCTTTGCAAAGAAGACCAGCGAATAAGGTAATATTAACCCTTTTGTCTTTGGTATATGACCCTGTGAAGGCAGCATGTGGATCTGGACCTAGCCCAAGCAGCGGAGACAGGGTGAGAAAGTGGAACTTAGCTATTTACCCTATGTGTTACACTTCAAACGTCATAAAAGTGTCTTGCAAACTTGGTTTTTCCTTTTTTTTTTCTCTTATATATACCTTTTCTCAATATATTCCCCAAGAGTTTAAACGCTGATGGTTTAAAAAATTTTCAGCCCTGTTTGACATGGAATTTAATGCGGTCACATAGGGGTTAAATACCAGACACCCTGGTGTCACTGTATCTACCTCTGTTAAAAAATATATATAGCCCTGTTAGACGTGGACTTCAATGTGGTTACTTAGCGGTTAAAAATCAGACACCCTGGTGTCACCGTACCTACCTCTGCTAAAAACTATATATATTTAAAAAAAAAAAAAAAACAGGTAGGGCACCCAGGGTTGGGAGCTTGGCACTAGATACTGTAGACAAACATCAGAGGTTTACATTAATCTAACTAAATATGCATAATGCTCTGATTAAGCTTGGCTGTCTACCAAAAACAAAAGAATATGATTAAGGAAAAGAAAAATTTCCTATAATAGAGGAGCATAAGAATCTATGCCCTATAGGTTTGCATACCACACGCACCTATAGGAACCGCCACTTAGGTGTTAGCCGGCAAGTTCTAGTCACCCAGGAGATACCTCACTTACCTCCGCAGACCTCTACGAAATTACTGGGGGACTTGATCGGCATACAAGAGATAAAATCAGAGAAATATATATTTTTTTTTTTTTTTTTTTTTTTTTTTTATATATTTATTCTTTTTTACCCCCCCCATCGGGCCAGGCCCGGAATGTTGGACTGACGCGCTGGAAAGCCCGAGGGACATTTAGTAACCTAAGAGCAGAGGTAAACAACAGGGCACAGGGCGTAACAGCCCAATTGATTTTGTGGCTTCGGGTTATTACAGAAGGAGAAAGGAGGGGTCCTATAAGAGAGGAGAGAAGAAATAAGAAAAAGAAGGAAATAAGTGGCATATAAGGGGGAGGAGGAGATATAGCCCCCCTACTCGGCCTGTTGTTGTGCCGTTGCGGAAAGATTGCTGGATCCCTATAGAAGACGATCTAAAGAAGGCTGGTTCAAACGGGGGTAGTATTACCTTGGATGTAAAACGTACGCAACCCCTCCCTTATGAGTTTACCCAAATGTATGTGGGAAATTAAAGAAATACTCAACTTTTAAGGTCGTCCGGAATTGCTGGGTCAAAACATCTTTCCTTTCCTTCCTTTTTTTTTTTTTTTTTTCAAACTGGGGAAACGCATCAGACAGACAAAAAAATATAATATGAACAGGTCAACTAGGGGGGCGGCCCCGAAAATCCCTAAAGAGACCTCCTCCACAAGTACGATCAGACATTACATGACTCCGGACGGGAGTACCAAGAGCCCAGGTCAGTTAAAAAAGATGGAAAAATCAGGGACAATGAAAAAGGGAGCGGGGGAGGTGGCCACCCCAATTGCTGACATTTCAATTGAATCAGAACAAGCAACCAGTCAAATGCATGACATTAGCCGGGAGTCTCACGTTCCCACTATGGGAGAAATGGAGGCCATGTTAAGGAGGTTGGAGAATGTAATAAGAGAGGAAATCGGCACATTAAGAACGGATTTACATCACGTGTTAGAACGAATAGAGGAAGCCGAGAAAAAGATTGAAAAGCAGGACCTTGACCTTATTGAAATAAAAAACCAACATCTGTCGTTGAAACAAAACCAGAGGTGGTTGCAATATCGAATAGAAGACCAAGAGAACCGTAACAGAAGGCAGAACTTAAGAATACGTTCTATTAAGGAGGAGAAGGGCGAAGACCTGAGAAAAATTCTCGATGACCTGCTCCTCCCCCTCCTCGAAAAAGCCTCGGAGGGTCCCCTCAAATTAGAACGGGTCCATAGGGTGGGAAAGATCAGAGAGGGAGGAGGAAATTGGCATAGGGATATTATTGCTAGGTTCAGACATTTTGAACATAAAGAGGAGATTTGGCGAAAACTGAGAAAAAAAACGCCGATATCCTATGCTGGGACTGAGATTCAGATCTTCCCGGACCTGGCCTGGGAAACCCTGGCCAGGAGAAGATATCAAAAACCCTTATTGGAACAGATGCGTGCACGTAATATTAATTACCAGTGGGGATTCCCGGCCTGTTTGATAGGCCATAAGGAAGGGGTGTCAGCTAAATTAATATTTCCAGAGGACCTGGCGGGATTTTGCCGTAAATTCGATATGCCTGAGGTGGACTTGCCCGGATGGGAGGAATAGCTAGTAGAAAGACGCTCGACCCCCAGGGTGGTCCTGGGGGATGGGTCCTTGGGGATACTATCCGGTACTGGGGGGAGGGGGTGGGGTAGGGGGGGGATGAGTGGAGGGAGGAGGGGGGAGGGCAGATCTGTTACCCCACCCACTAAAGATCAAGTCCCCGGAATTTCGGGAGAAAAGAGGGTGGGAGGGGCGTAGAGGAGCTCCACCTCAGCCATAGAAGCCGATGGGTAGGGGGTACCAAGGATCCCTTCGGTTCAGAGGCGAGGTATTGGCCTGGGTAGGGGGGGAGGGAGAGGGAGAGAGGAGGGTGGGGGGTGGGGGATGGGGAAGGGAAAAGGGAACTTGGCTCCCAAGGAATCTCACGGACAGATCATCAAGAAATGATCAAGGCATAGAATAATGACTGAAGTAAAATTTCTATCCTACAATGTTAAGGGTTTGAACTCAGCAGTTAAAAGACTCAAGGTCCTCGCAGAGATTGAACAACTTAAAGCGGATGTCGTGTTTATTCAGGAATCCCATTTAACCATAGAGGCGAATATTAAGCTTTTTTCATCCGCATATCCCACTTGGTTTTATGGGGATTCTATCTCGAAACGCGCTAGGGGCGTGGCAATTGGGTTCTCAAGGGGGTTTGGATTTACCCTAGAGGCAAGGAAGACAGACCCAGAAGGGAGATTTATATTCCTTAGGGTAAGGATTGACAACATTGTCTATACCTTAGCAAATATCTACGCCCCAAATGTTCATCAAACCCAATACTTAGGGAAAATTCTGGGAAAGTTAAAAGACTTCGCCGAGGGTTATACGATCCTGATGGGGGACTTAAATTTCGTCCTGGATCCGAAAGAGGATAGTACGTTCCGTGGGAGGGAGACAAAAAAAGGGCCTCTACAAAGAATTAAACAAAAGATTCATGACCACCAATTAGTCGATGCCTGGCGGATTCTTCATCCTAAGGAACATGACTACACGTTTTACTCCCCCCCCCACGGAACGTATTCCAGAATCGACTACATCTTGGCGGATCACAGGCTTCTGGACTCTATAACGGAAACGGACATAGGAATTATGACGGTGTCAGATCACGCGCCAATCTCCATGAAAATTAAATTGTCCACACAAAAGAGACAGAGGCCGGTGTGGCGCCTGGATGATAGCCTGATTCGCGATGAAGGAGGGGCAAGCAGGGTGGAAGAGGAATTAAAACAATTCTTCCTCACTAACGATACAGAAGGGATAACCAGCGCAACCCTTTGGGAGACACACAAAGCCTACATTAGAGGAATTCTAATTGCGGAGGGCATTAAAAAAAAAAAAGAGCTGAAAAGTAAAGCAAACACCCTGACTAAAGAGATAGAGACATTAGAACGCGAACATAAAGCACAGGGATTAAAAGAAACATACCTCAACTTAACAATAAAGAGGGACGCCCTCAAGGAGACCATGGAACAGGAAGCGAGAAATAAACTTAACTGTATCTCTAAAGAGAGATACGTATGGGGTAACAAACCAAGCAAGCAACTAGCTAAAATGGCTCAAAAAAAGAAAGCTAGAAACTATATCGAAAAAATAAAAAGGAAAGACGGGAACATGGTGCACGCAAATAGAGCAATAGCGGATACTTTTAAAAATTATTATGAGGAACTTTATACACTAAAAAATCCAGGGTGGCAGGCAGGGGAAAGGGAGGGGAAGATCCGAGAATTTCTAGACAGGGCAGGACTTCCTAGTTTAGAGGAGATGGAAAGTTTAAATATGGACCGCCCCATAACTGAAGAAGAAATAAAAGAAGCTCTAAATTCCACCACGGGGGGTAAAAGCCCGGGGCCGGATGGGTTTTCCTCCCAGTATTATAAGAGATTTAGCAACATCTTGATCCCAAAGATGTGCAAATACTTCAACGGGCTAGGATCTGAATTTGAAATCAGCAGGGATGCTTCTGCAGCTATGGTCGCAATAATTTTAAAGGAAGGGAAAGATAGCTCTCTCTGTTCGGCGTACAGACCTATCTCTTTGTTAAATACAGACACTAAGCTCTTTGCCAAGATTCTGGCGGGGCGATTAAAAGGGGCCATGCACGTTTTGATTCACCCCGACCAGGTAGGATTTGTGCCCAACAGAGAGGGCAAAGATAATAGTCTCAGGGCTATCCTCCTGCTTCAGACCATAAGGCAGAATGGGCCCCCAGGTCTATTCCTGTCAGTTGATGCTGAAAAAGCTTTTGACAGGGTAGACTGGGGGCTCATGATGGAGACTCTCAATGCAATGGGAATAGGAAAAAGGATGTCCCGCTGGATTAAGACACTTTACCATCACCCTTCAGCAAAAATAAAAATTAATGGGACACTATCGGACCCCTTCGAGATGAAAAATGGGACAAGGCAGGGATGCCCCCTGTCCCCCCTCCTTTTTATTCTTTCTTTAGAGCCTCTGTTGTCTACTATTCGTAATGACCCTGACATTAATGGAGTCAGAGTAGAAGGGGAGGAACATAAATTATCGGCTTTTGCCGACGATATTTTGTTTTATCTAACCAATCCGGCCAAATCTATCCCAAAGCTTTCCAAAGTGTTGCAACAATATGGTGCCATTTCTAATTTTAAAATTAACGAAACTAAATCTGAAATTCTGAATATTAATTTAAACAAAAAGGAGGTGGGTCGGGTCAAGGAGATCTGTGTGTTCCCCTGGACCAAAGAATTAAAGTATCTAGGAGTCAAACTGGCCAATACAACCCAGAAGATGTACAAAATAAATTATATTCCCTTACTAAATGAGATCAAGAGCGAATTAAAAAGAACGGTTAATAAACCCATTTCGTGGATCGGACGCATTAATATGCTGAAGATGGTTGTAGTCCCAAAAATTCTTTATAAATTTTTATTACTCCCCATAACACTCCCTCAGCAATTTTTGAGAATTCTTAATTCCTTGTTACTAAACTATGTCTGGAAAAATAAGAAGCACAGAATATCCCTCTCTATCTTAAAACAGGGTAAGCCACTCGGCGGTCTGGCAGTTCCGGATATTAAAAGTTACTATAAGGCGGCGGTTTTAGCACGTGCTGTAGAATGGGCACGGGATAGGAAGGATAAAAGGTGGGTGCAAATTGAGAAAGCACTATCTAGTAAATATTTGAATAATATTATTTGGATCCCTGCACAACACAGATCACTAGACCACAAAACACATGATTTAACACGGGACACTTTAAGAATGTGGGATAAGACCCTGACACAAATAGAGGGTAAATTTAATTCCCCATTAATGAACCTTAAAGAAAATCCTTATTTTGCACCAGGGGAAAATAAAATTGGAGGGAATTGGATTAAGGTTGACACGGTATATTTAGGGGATATTATTAAAGAGGGAGAGATAATGACCTATGAAGATCTGAGATCCAAAACGGATTTTTGGAACTTGGATAGGTGGCATTACTCCCAGTTGCATCACTTTGTGAGGCACCTCCCCCGTCCATTACGGACGGAGGCGGAACTTACTCCACTCGAGAAGATTTGTAAATCTAAGAACACTAAGGGCACTATCACTAAATTATATGGATTATTGGTAAAGATAGGTTCACGGAGCGAAGCTCCCTTTATAGGTAAATGGGAAAGGGAGTTAGGAATCACAAGAGGGACAAACAGTTACAAGAGGATTATGCATCTTACCCATTCATCCGCAATTGACATACGAACCGCCGAAACTAATTATAAGTGTATTTCAGGGTGGTATATTACACCAGACAAAGCAAATAAATATAAAGCAGATCAGACCGCAGAGTGTTGGCGGGGCTGCTCTGAAAGAGGCACGATGGCCCACCTTTGGTGGTTATGCCCAAAAATACAAACTTACTGGGACATAATTTTGAGTCAAATTAAAGTTATTACGGGTAAAGATTTAAAGAAAGACCCCTGGGTCGTGCTCTTTCATTGTAGCCAAGAGGGGAAAAAAAAATATAAGCAGTCTTTAATTCCTCATCTTCTAAACGCCGCTAAGAAACTTATACCCAAAAAGTGGCAGGAGACGGAAAGTCCACACGTTTGGAACTGGATAGACGAAGTGGAGGAAACGTACAGGCTGGAAGAGTTAAAAGATAGTCACCTAGAGACGAGTGGCAGACATAGGGAAAAATGGGAAAAATGGAGGGAGTATAAAAAAACATGGAGTTATGCAGAAAGAGTTAGGGTATGCTACTAACAAGCCATGGGCCGGCAACATGGAAATTATAACACTTCCCAGGCTAGGGTCGCTCCCTAGAGCGAGTCATATACTATTCATGACCAATGAACGTTAAAGATTGTTTTAGTTTGCGAAGGAAAAGTCTGGAGATTCCTGGGAGCCAAGAGGGGGGGGGGGGGGCGTTAAACAATATAGGGCTACAATGCCAAGCTATGGTAGTGACCCATTCCCGCTATTATTATAGTGTTGGCCTATATTTAAAATAAAAAAAAAAAAAAAAAAAAAAAAAAAAAACATAAGGTGCATAGTAAATATACCACACATGATGCAAACCACAAAAAGAGACGTAAGACGCATCAAACCATGAGCCGGTCTCTAGGATTTGGAAAAAGCTGAGGTGGTAAAAAAAAAAAAAAAAAAAAAAAAAAAAAAAAAAAAAAAAAAAAAAAAAGAAACAGTGGAGGCATTTGGGTTAATATCGGGACTAGTGATCAATTGGGAAAAATCTGCCCTTTTGCCAATAAATCCAGCAGGTAACAGGAAAGGTGGAGTAATCCCCCAATTGAAAATCGTGGAAAAAATTTAATATCTAGGTGTAGTTGTAACACGGGACCCAGAAAAATACATTAACAATTTAGAGCCCCTATTGAAAAAATTTAAACGGAAAGCGGATATTTGGGGAAGACTCCCCTTATCGATAGCGGGAAGAAGTAATCTTATAAAAATGATTTGGATGCCACAATTACTTTATGTGCTCCATAATTCACCTGTGTGGATAGGAAAGGCCTGGTTTAAACAAATTGAGACTCTTTTTAGGGAACTGGTCTGGAGGAAGGGGACGGCTAGAATTAGCCTTCAGACGTTACAGGCCCCAACAAAAAAGGGAGGGCTGGCGGTCCCCCACCCTCATAGCTACTTCCTGGCGGCTCAATTACAGCATTTGGGGGGGTGTGGTATAGAAGGAGGAGGGAGTGTTAGCGGGAAGATGATGCCAACGGGGTCCCCCCACAAATCCATGATAGAAACACTAGAGGCTGACTCCTTTCCAGTTATGAATCCTACACTGAGACTGATTAAAAAAACCTGGCAGGCAAGTAAAGTAGCGTTGGGGTATAAGGGGTTAACAGAGTATTCCCCACTTTGGGATAATAAAAACTTGCAGGAGATTGTAAAGATGGGAAAACTGATAGAGCGGGAAAGACTGGGAATAACTAGAGTAGATCAACTTTATTTAGATGAGACACTGAAATCAATCGCACAATTAAAAGAAGAATATGCCTTACCAAACTCCCTATTTTATACCTATCTGCAGGTAAGACATGCCCTCCAGGCGCAATCTAAAGTGGGCCTGGTAAGAGGACAAAAAATTCCCCAGCTCCAACGCCTAATTAAAGCCGAGAGTTCTAAGGGGATCATTTCAGATCTCTATGCAAAGATCAGCGAAGGGTTTTTAGGGGGAGAAAGACTGGTAAAAAACAAACAAACAGAGGTGGGAGATGGATGTAGGCCAAATTACAACTGTACAATGGGAACAGATTCTCGCGGCAGGGAACTTGGTGTCGCTCGCCCCGTCGCAAAAAGTCTCATTTATTCCTGTTTTATAGAGTTTATTATACACCAAAGAGGTTATATAAGTTTGGTAGGAAAGCAGACGATAAATGCCCCAGATGCCAGACCACAGGCGACTTAATACATATGATGTGGAGGTGCCCAAAATTACACAAGTACTGGGGTAAAGTAATAGAGATCATAAATACCACATTTGGAATAGAATCTGGAGCCGGAGGCACTGGTCTGTCTGCTGGGATGCATAGATGAGAGATTTGAGTCAAGAAGCAACAGGGTAGCAGCTATAAGGTGCTTGTTCCAAGCTAGAAAACTGATTGCACAAAAGTGGTAGTCAGAAAATGCGCCTACATCAGTAGAATGGGAAAATGTGATAGGTGCCACAGTATGGAAAGAAAAAGTAACCCTAACTAGACAAGGTAACTTCAATAAATTTAAGACAACGTGGGAGCCCTGGTTGAGAGGAATGAGATGCCCGCCGTAAATAGAGAAGGGGAATAAAGGTGGGCCAATGGGGCAGGCCAAGAGAGAAATTAGAGGTAATAGAGTGTGAGATAGGTATCACCCAGTGTTAAATTATAATAATAAAAAAAAAAGAAGTAAGCTAAGGGGAAAGTGTTCAGTATAATGCAGTCTAAAGGCTTGGGTGCGCATGTGAGATATAAACTAGAAGGGGGGAGGGAAGGGAATTGGGTAAAAGGAGAAATATTAGTAGCAAATAAAGAAGTGTATTTTGTAAGGATATATGATATGTAAAATGTTTTTATGTCTTTTTTGTATGGAACAAAATGAATAAAGAAACTTGAATTTAAAAAAAAAAAAAAAAAATTGGCATCCAATTACCTTATTGAATAGTGATTATAAGATCTACGCAAAGATTTTTGCAAATCGGATGAGACAAGTAATAGGGAAGATGGTTGGAGAATGGCAAACGTGTGCGGTCCCTGGGCGCAGGGTGTCTGATGGTCTAATTATGTTGAGAGATTTAAGATCCCATTTACAGTCGAATAAAGAAGCTCTGACAGTGGCTGGAATTGATCTGAAGAAGACCTCATAAAATGTTTGTTTTTGTGTTTGCAGAGTCTTGGGATCCCAAGTGCAGTGGTGGACACTTTGAGGAGCCTATACACTTGGATTACAAGTCAGATGTTAGTGAATGGAAGATTGTCACCAACGGTTGATATTTTGTCTGGGGTTAGACAAGGATGTCCCTTGTCCCCTATTTGTTTATTTGCGTTGTTGAACCTTTGTTGAGATATGTCCAGAAAGACAAAGTGATGAAAGGTTTCATTTTACCAGGAGGAGATGGTACTAAAATAAAATCATTATGTTATATGGATGATATGGGGTTCCTATGCAGGCCTCAATCGGACATGAATAGAGTGGAGTATTACTGAGGCTATTTTCAAATGTGTTTGGTCTAAAAGTAAATTGGCAGAAGAGTTAGCTGTGTAACCTAAGTGGGATGGATAATGTACAATCTGAGAAGATCCCAAAAACAGAGTCGATAACAGTGCTGGGTGTTCATTTTGAAAGAAATCTTGCAAATACAGTTAATGCTGAGAAGGCCCTTGAGAAAATACAGAAGAAAATTGAGTTTTGGAAACTAAGAAGATTAACATTCACAGGGAAAGTGTTGATTTCTAAGGCAGTGTTGCTTCCTCTGATGCTCTTTTTTTCAGTAGTATTCCTGCCAAGTAATGCATGGTGTAAAAGATTTGAAATGCACATGTGTAGATTTTTTTGGGGGTCTAAAATGGAGAGGGTACGGAGAGAAATAATCAAAAAAGAATATAAAAACGGAGGATACAACGTCCCTGACTTGAGAATGTTCCTGGACATGCATTATTGGTTAAACTGTTTCAAAATTTTTAAGAGTGGTAATAGAACTGCAAAGATGATGAAATACTTGGCTGGCTGGGAAATAGCAAAGTGGGGTTGGTGTAAGATCGATTTGACCAAACCAAAAGCTTTTATAGTACCTATCTTTTATTTAAAATTTAAAAGTTTTTTGGAGAGAAATAAGTAAAACCAGATGGAAGATGGATCTACAGATAAAGTTAAACTCTTGAGATGGTTGAGAAAGGATGAGACGGTTTGCAATATCTTTAACTTTCATTCTAAGGCAGCACAAGGTGTTTGGAGTAAAATGAGTTGGGGAGGTGTGTCTAATAGACAGAAAGAAATTGCTTGGCAGACTTTTCACAAATGTTTGATGACAAAGTATGTTCTAAAATCACGAGATTTAAGCAGAGAAGAGAAGAGATGTGTCCAAGGGATAGATGTGCTTCAATGGAGACAGTATATCATGTTTTTTGGAACTAAGTTTGTAACCAAATTAAGAAGGAAACTCAACCTTTTTTTCAAAGAAGTTCTGGGAGTAGGATTACATTTCTTGGAAATATGGATGTTTGGTGAAAAAAATGATGTAAGAAAACTCAAGAAGAGTATGGGTGTTTTCCTGTATAATGAAGTGGTTTGGGATGCAAGGTGTCTATATGTGAGGAAAAATGTACGCTTATCTGAAGATGATTGTGTAAATTTATGTCTGGCAAAGTTGCATGTAGTGTACCTATGGGATGTGAAGTTGATGGGGGGGGGGGGGGAAGCTTCTGACTTTTGGAGAAGGGGTAGATGGAAGGTGTAGGTGGTGGGAGGTTAAAGGGTAGGTTAGAATAGTTGATTGTTGTATGGAAATAGGAGGTAAGATGCATATGTGTTACTTTATGTGTGTTTGAAGAACTTTTGTACAAAAGAACTATAATGATGAGAGTTAAAGCCGGAGGTGTTTCTAAGTGTTCGTTGGAGAACTAGTGAGATACAAAGTTTGTTATCAGTTTAATATCCGATACGTCCCCTATCTGGGGACCATATATTAAATGGATTTTTAGAACAGGGAGATGAAAGAAGAGCTTGCTCTGTCCACTCCACGCATCGACCTGGTATTGCAGTACCTCCAGGACCGATGCACCCCTTTCTTACGCAGTGTCAAAAAACAGATTTGAATGGAAAATCATCCAACTTGTTTGTGTTGTTGTGTCTTGTTGCTGACAATGTTTCTTGCTTAACCCCCTTGCAATAAACTGCCATTTAACCCTTGTGTCTTTGTCTTCATTGCTTCTTGTCACTTTCTTGGGGGAAGGAAGAAGGGTTTTTGCTGCTCGCCAAATGACACTACTCTATGAAGTGACCTATTCAGGAACACCTAGATTTAGTCAGTGCACCAATTTCGACAAGACAGCTAGTGTTCTACTCTCTCGCTCTCCTAATGCCCAAAATGAAGCGTTCAATAGCAGGGACCACCTGTCAAAAAAGGGGGCTGAATTTGCTCCATTGCTGTGTGCATTGCTGTTGCAGCAGCTAGCTTGAAAAGTCTGCTGAGGCAAGGTTTTTTACTTTTTATCTGGAGAATGCCATAGTCTTTGACTCCCTCTAGTGGCTCTCGTTTTTCGTCCACATTATGTTAACTAGGAGGAGGGCCCATGCAAATGATTTACCTTGTTAAACGTGCACGAGGAGCAACGAGAAGCACCTGAATCTGTGCAATTCTTATTTAGGGATGACTGAGGGTCATGACTGGCCTTCAGCAGTGTTGGGCAGGTGTCAGAAAAGTGTGGATTGGCCAGTAGACAGGGGATTAGGCCTGTAGCCCAGCGACGCCCGTCTGGCTGCGGATTCACACCTCCGGACAGCCTAGACTGGGGGGAAGGGCGAGGGCTGGGCACAGGCAAGCGGGCACCTCTCAGTTGATGCCAGAAAGCCGCTCGCTCGGAACAGAGAATAATTAGGTTATCGCTTCTCGGCCTTTTGGCTAAGATCCTCGGTTCCGAACCTTAAGGTCTTGGACGGTACAAGTCCCACTCGGCCTGGGGGTGTTTCCTTAATTGGTGCATTCCCTGCTGCTATTGGGTGGGACACTACCTGACGTTAACGAGTTGCGTTCGCCTTGCTATGCCTTCCCTTCGGGGTTGGTGGAAGCCTGGTTGCCTTGCTTAGGAGGGATAGCAGCGGTGCCCCCTAGTGCTCCAAACACCGTGAGGGTGGTCATACCTGAGCCCCGGAGGGCCGAGTGCGGACTTCATTTCGTACAGAAGAAGATCATGGAACTTTTTGGGATGCCCCACGAAAGTATTTTTTGTGTCCAGTCTTTTCCGACTCGTGGATTTTTTTACGTCACTTTTTTTAAGCAGAACGACCTACAGACCTTCCTTCTAAGGAGATACGAGAAGTTGGAGGACCCATCCCTGTTGGGCATCAACTTCTTACAAAGTACAGAACCAAACAAGCATACCCCTCTAACGGTGCAGATGTACAACCCCTTTGTGGGAAAGAAAGAAATCCATGCCGTTCTCCAGCAGTAATGCTCTTATGTGTCTGTTGGGGTGAAGCAGCAAAATGTTTTTGGTACTTTCAATGGGCACCAGAAATATTATGTGGAGTTTAGAGTTGGTGTTGAACACCCACCACAAGCCTTCTCCATCTGTCCCAACCATGGTGTATTATGGTACCCTGGGTAACCGCAGTATTGCCGCAATTGTTTCTCTTACGGACACACAAGGGATCATTGCGAGGCAGGGCAGGTATGCCGGAACTGCTACAAGGCTGGGCACAAGACTGCAGAGTGTCAAGCCGGAAAAAAATTCACTATTGTCATAGTGAACAGCACCTTGCCAGGGATTGCCCACAGGGTTATGAGACTCCTGGGGAAAGGGTAGCAGCTCATGTGAAACAAAGGGCTGCATCTTACGTGGAGGCTGTAAGTGGTGGCAAATGTGTAGCGGAGGGGGCAACAGGAACTGGTGATCCTGCCAGTGGGGAGGTCCCAGCAGCAACATCAGCTGCAGTGGTGACTCAGGATCCGGTGGGCAGGGGAGGTTCCAAAAACCGCTCCAGCTGAGATGGAGACTAATGCCTCAGTAAGTGGGGAGGTCCCGGAAACTCCAAATCCTGATGACGCTGTTGCAGAGGCTGGATCCCCAGCAGTTGGGGTATCGGTATCAGAGCCTGCAGCAGCAGAGGGTGGGAGTGCGGATTAGATAAACCTATCCCGGGATACCCTTAAGAGGAAGTCTTAAAGTCCAGAAGGGGGAGGGTTCTCACAGGTCATCGAGAACTTCCCTAGTCCAGCCACACTGGTAGTGAATTCAGATAATTCCTCAGAAATATCAGCAGAGTCTGTTGTGAGTTCTGGTAAGGTGGAAATCAAACGGTCTGTGGCAGGGTATGAAAAAGAACAATCAGTTATGGCAGGGGTGAAGGAAGAGAGTAAGGTCAAGAGAAGCAAACTGCCTAAAGCCAGAGGAAAATTAGCTAAAACTGATACTTGATTTTTTTAACCCGATGTTGACTGTTTTCCTTTTCTTTCCTTAATATAAAATGGTGAAGGTATCCTCTCTTAACATCAGGAGTATCTGATTTTTTGTAGTCCGACAATAGAATCACTCATATGGAAAGACACCTAAAGCCAAATAGTTGTAGAAGTTTGGCTTTCCTCAGACTGCAACGTCTTTTGGAAAGAAAAAGTAAGAATCTTTTGGCACAAACGATATTTCAAAAAATATGTAGATAACGGTCTAGTCCCGTGGGGGCTCCGAATACAGATTTTTTCCAAATCTCAGAAAAGTTGGTGACTCTCTAAAAACTCATTGGGAAAACAATCTCCAAAATTGTTCCTTTGGTATGATGAAATTATTATGTACCGAATACGAACAAGAACTTATATCTCTTGATTATGGTATTCTTAAATGGTATGATGAATTCAGTGCTCTTATATCTAGTACCAGATTTACAAATAAAGAACTCAAATTGAAATGTGGAATCCTATACCATGAAGATCATCATAGTAAAGGAAAACAAATTCTTACGAGATAGCAGCGCCTATACAAACAATTATGCATATAAAATGCCCCTAGTCCAACAATCCACAGTTTTCTAAACCCTCTGGTCCAAAGAATCTTTCATCTCTATTTCACGCATCTACCAACGCACCTCAGGCTTTTTCTACCTCTCTCTCACATGCGATCGCATCTAGTGCCCTATACACGTCGATTACCGCACCCCCGATGCAATTAGAAGCAACTACTAAGGTAAGCAATAATGAAATCATAATATCTCCCTCAGCGGCATCTTTACCCACAGAAACAAGAATTGCACCTATTTTTTTAGTGAAGGAGTAAGTCCGATTGGTGAATCGGACATTAATAATATGTTGGACCAAACTGATGTTAGTTCGGAACGGTCAATTATCAATTTATCCTCAGTTATCCTAACAGAAGATGAGCTCCAGGTTTTGAAACTGGGGCTCACCTTCTGCCCGGACACCAATTTGGACAAGTTCAGTTTCATCAAAGATATTCATTTGCCCGTAGACTTATGTATAAAGTTTTATTTGACAAACCTTTACTCGGCTAACATATGCCAAGCTGACCCTAATGATAGGGCTGCGGAGCATCAGGCTTTGACGGATTTACAGAAGCTCTGGGAGGAGGGACACGCCTCCGATGACGAGGCTGTTCTGGCTGCCCCACCGGCCCTGTCGATCGCGGGCGTGACCTTCCCCCCCATACAGTCCTTCAAACCGAAATCAAGGAATTTTCCTTCCCTCTTTTGAATAGCAATCCCAACATTTGGGCCTTTGTACAGCAAGTATCTCAAAACATCGAAAAGCGCAAATTCCGATCCTCCATTGATTCTAATTTAACTTCAACTCAAATTGAGGCAATCAATTCTTTACAGACCAACCCACATATAATAATTAAGCCAGCAGATAAGGGGGGGCAACCTTGTTATCATGAATGTGGAACAGTACGAATTTTTGTGCCCTAAAATCCTGGAGAATTCTGATTGGTATAGACCCATTTTCAAAACAGTGCTCGAGAATTTCTATACGAAATTTTGAGGTATCATTTCAAGGGCTTTTTTTTCAAGGTACCATAGATAAAGATACATGGAAATTTCTCAACACGAAAGATCCAAGAATACCCACTTTCTATGCCCTACCTAAAACTCACAAATCTTTAATAGATCCACCATCTCAGGATGTGCTAGCTTGACTGAAAATGCAAGTTCATTGATAGACAGCTATTTATCTCCTCATGTTACATCCTTAAGTTCCTATGTGAAGGATACTATTGACCTATTAAAAACCTTGGAAGGTATTACCCTTCCCAACAATACCATATTGGTAGCGCTAGACATTTAAAGTTTATATAACTCAATACCGCATAAAAAAGGTTTAGAGGTAATTCATAGTTTTTGATTGAAAGAGGCCCTTTGGCCCTTAAATATAATACCTTAAAATTTTGGATCTCCTGAGCTACATCCTTGAACACAATGTTTTTCTATTCGGTACCTCCAGGTACAGGGGGTTGCGATGGGGACCAAGTGTGCCCCACCCAGGGATGGACTGGTCATTGGGACTACAGGGAGTTTCCCGGTTGGCCGATGGCTCAGTTGGCCGGCTTCAGTGACAGCGGACTGCCTCCCCCCTCCGCTCCTCTGTCCCTCCCTCCCTGCAGCGCTCTCATCTCCTCTCCCTCCCCACAGCACTCACATGGGGGGAACAAAGAAGCAGGGGTACGACAGAGGAGCATGACAGCTGACTCAACAGCTATGGCCTGGGAGTTTCTCACTTCTGCCTAATCTTGTCCCAGAAGGGGGGGCACCAAACTGATTCTTTGCCCCAGGTGAAATAATGTCTAGCTTCACCACTGGTACTGCCTATAAAAGAGTACCAGTACCAGCCGTTCTACTCTAATAAATAGAACGGCTAGTGAAGGGGGAGAGGGGCTTAGGTGGCCGGGGGGGGTGCTGGAGTTGTCTGGCCGCCATGGGAGAGACCTGTCAAAGTGGGCCAGTCTGGATGAAGTCCAGGGCCAAAAATTCTGTCCCAGTCCAGCCCTGGCCCCACCGTATACCCACCTGTACCTGGGGGGGTGGGAGCGGAGCCTTTTTTTGAGAGAAGATCTTGCCCCTTATTTGGACAATATCGTCTCTTGGTACAGATACATCGACAATGTACTTCTATTCTGGACTGGTAGTGAATCACAGCTGCATGAGTTTATCATGCTCATTTGTAAAAATGTATTCAACCTAAAATTCACGATGGAATACAGTAGAACACAGATCCATTTTTTGGATTTAACTGTGTCTATCGATGAACAAGGACAAATCTATTTATCACTATACAGAAAACCTACTGCAGGTAACACGGTCTTACACGCTAGTAGTGCTCATCCGGAGCCTCTATTGAAGAGTATCCCTTATAGCCAATATCTACGTCTGAGGCCTCGTACACACGGCCGAGGAACTCGATGTGCCAAACACGTCGAGTTCAGCCCTGTTCTCTATTTTCTCGACGAGTTCCTCGGCGGCTCCATCGGGCCGAAAGTGTACAGACAGAGTTTCTCGGCAGAATCAGGCTCTGACCGAGTTTCTCGCCGAATTCTGCCGAGAAACTCTGTCGTGTGTACGAGGCCTAAGACGAAACTGTAGCCGTGATGAAGATTTGCAAAAAAATTCAAGAGATCTATACCATAGATTAAAACTTAGAGGTTATAGTCATACATTTTTAAAACGAGCACATAATAGAGTCAAGCCCCAAAAAAGGAGCTCTCTTATTTTTTCTACTAAAGACCATAAAAAACCTGACACAGTCCGTATCAATACTCGATATTTGAATCAACACAATGAGATGAGACATTCTTAAACAATTTTGGCCTTTATTATGTGCAGATCCCACTATAAAAAAATATGTAAGAAACTACCTGGAGATCACGTACCGTAGGGTGCACTCACTTAAAGACCGCCTGGTACATAGCCACCACAATACAGCTCCCTCCACAAAAACCTCAAGGGGGGGGGCACTTCACCCTGTGGTCACTCTGACATCTGTGCCTATGTTTACAATAAGGAAAGATTTAAATTGCCTAACGGTCTTTGGCATACGACCAAAACTTTGGTCACTTAACAAACCGCGGGAGTAATTATCTTGCCCAATGCATCTGTGGATGTTTTTATGTGGGGAAAACAAAACGTTGTTTCTTCAAGAGAATTAGGGACCATATCAAACCAATTCTCAAAAAGACAATAGTAACATCTGTGAGTCTGCATGTAGCTACTTATCACAATTTTGATCCTAATGTAATGTTGTTTATGGCCCTTGATCACATCCCCCCTGATTTAAGGGGAGGCAGTGTTGACTCAGCATTATTGCAACTTGAGGCCCGATGGATTTACAATCTATAGGCGACCTCATATCCAGGTTTCAATGAAAATTTTAGTTTTAAACCTTTTCTCTAAAATAAAATTGTTCTTTTTGTCCATTTGTTAATGTACCTATTCTGCCTTCTCTTCCCCTCGCCATACCCTTCAACCATACAAATACATCCGGGTTTGGCTTTTTCCATCTTTTCCCATTACCTGTATTGTGTATTATGTCTTATTTCCTTACCCTCTGCTCCCTTTCCCCATGTTCAGCGCAGGTAGATCTTGACAGCGCCAGGGAATAATTCTCCTGGTATTATTATAAATATTGACTGTTGTCTGTTACACCTTGTATAATGTTTTTATTTTTGATTTGAATCATATTGTTGATACGTTATAACTATTAAAAAATACCTTCTATAGGTAAACTTATATTTTGCCATTGGTGCTCTTGTTCCTCACATTCTCAGCATTAGTATTTGATGTTCTCATTTGGTGAGAGCCCGATTTCCAACTTTGCTGCCCACCCCATCCGTCATCATTTAATCCTTTCCTCCCTTTAATGGCGTTTTCCCAGTGTGCAATTTCATAATTGGCCCCAAGGGCGCCCGGGGAGTATACTTTCCTCCATGTATCCTCCCCACCCACAGCCCTTCCTTGGTTCATCCATCCCATTTCGGACCTCCCATCAGTGCGCTGTCACTGAACCCTGGCTCCAATACATCTGTAGCCATGAGTTCAATTGGTTAATTTCACCTTTCACCACCTGCTGTCAGATTCGGCATTTCCATGGCATGGGTGGTCTCCTTGCCCGCCATGGTGATCCCGATCTGACCAATGACGGACCGTCATCACAGTCGCAAAGGCCTGATGGGTCTTGTAGTCTGATTGTGTGTGTGGATTTGGCTTGCTCTGACGATGGGCTGGGATTTGCCCGCCCGGCGACACATGACGCGTGACGTCAGACGCCGTATCAGGACAGCCTATTTAACAGCGCATCCTGCACTTCGAGAGCATGGTGCTGTGGGTCCTCACGCTGTGACAGTGGAGTCACATTACACACAAGATCCAACTGTGCGGCAGGTAACCTTACCAAAATCCGAACACATTCATTGAATCTAGCTTTTATTGTCTTTTTCTTTACATTTCAAATCTTTTCCTCCATGATTCTATGCATCCATTTCCTAACCCTCTTTATGTTGTTGCTTTCATTTTGGATGGTTTGACACCACGTGTAGTTTACTACACATACAGTCTCAATTTGAGGCGCAACAATCTCTATATATATTTTCATATTTATATAGATTGCTCTTTCAATTTCATCTTTCATTACGTCTCTGATCATCTTATTATAATTTTCCTTTCAATATTATTTATTTCTCTCTTTGTTTTTTGCCACCTATGGAGGTACTGGGCACTGAACTAACTTAGTAATCCCATCATTTTCTCTGCTCTTGTCTTTATATTAATCATTTCCCCAACAGGAATATGTGTATTTTAACCCCCTAACCCGCCATCATATGCCTTCACCCTTATAGATTGTTCTATTGGGACCTACTTTGAAATTTCCCCTGCTTACTGCAGGGGTGCACACGTCAGCTCACGCCCTGGAGGGTAAGCATTGTCTTGCTGCATAATTTGTCGAACTCTTGGACCAATTGCTATTACTCGTTACTGTCTTAGTATTACTTCATGTCAATGTCATATCTTTAAACAATCATGTTTCTGTAGCAGGATTGTATTTTATATGGCTAATGTATGTATGTTTTTCATCTAGTCATTAAAGTAAATTGGATATAGTTTTCCCCTGAGGAAGCGGAACTCCGCAAAACATGTAGGGATATGCGATTTTTCTGTTAAAGCTCACCACAATCCCGCCTGTTGATGACCATTGACATTTGTGAAATCAATTGAACGTTATATATATATATATATATATATATATATATATATATATATATATATATATTAAAATCTATCTTTTGTATATCCTTATAAATACAAAATCGTTTTTATTTAAAACATAACAAATACATTGTTCTTTCTCATCATTCCCACCAATCTAAATGCACCATAATTTATCCCCCTTTACTTTTCCAAAATTCTATCAGGAGTATCTGTTCTGGACCTAGAAGGGCTGCTGTGCTGAAATACCTGTCCTTGATACAGAGTGATGTTATATGTGTCCAAGAATGCAACAAGAGGAACCTTCAGAGGATGTATGGTCACATGGCCTCGCAATCTGGTCGGCGGTTAATAAGAGAAATGAAGGGCTGGGAATTTTATTTAAGGGGTGGAGGTTTAAAATTTTGCACAGTATTCATATTGAAGGAGGAAGAGCTCTATTAAAGTTGAGTTTGATGGTTTTATTTTTAGGGTGTTAAATGTTTATGCATCTACAAAAAAAAGCGAGCGCATTGAGCTTTTTGAAAAATTACAATTATTTTTAGAAGAGAGCCTTTGTTGGTATTAGGGGATTTCAACTGCATTTTGGGGGAGGGTGATAGGAGGGGTGGTGGGGTTGGTGGGAGTGGGAATGGTGGGAGTGGGGTTGGAGGGAGTGGTGGGGGTAGTGGTGTGGATAGATCTGGAAAAATTCTGAAAGAATTGTGTGGATCTAGGTTTGGAGGATGTGGGAAAAGGAAAAGGTTTTAATTATTTTTGTGAAAGCCGTAAAGTCTGCTCACGAATTGATTTTTGTTTCCTCTCCAGAAATCTTAAGCCTATCTCTTTTAATGTTCATCGGTCACCGTTCACGGATCATGGCCGTATTGAATGTATCGTGAGTATGAAATCGGACAAAACGCATGGAAAGGGTGTTTGGAAAATGAATGTAGAATTGTTAGAGGATGAAAGAGTGAGAGAAGAGTATGTGAGGATGTTTGAGAGATGGAAGAAGAGAAGATTGGATTTTGGGAGTGTGATAGAATGGTGGGAATGGGTGAAAGAGAATACAAAAAGTTTTTTTATTAAAAAAGGGTGTGAAAGGGGAAAGTGAAGAGTATGAATGGTGGGAGAAAAGAGACGCATCTAGAAGAAATGAGAACATGGGGCGAGAATGTAATGAGATTGTAGAAGCAAAGAAAAAAGTGAATCAATTTATTGAATCAAAGGGTAAAGCAAGTTTAGCTCAGGCCAGAGCTATTCGCCCGAAGCATCAGACAGAACCCAGAGATCAGAGGGATCACCGCACCAGGACCAGAAAGACGGGACGTCAAGTGCTTGCTCTACATGGATGACGTGACGGTGTTCTGTGCCGATCGGCACTCCATCGACACACTCGTCCAGACGTGTGAGGACTTCGGCCAAGCTTCAGGGGCAAAGGTCAACTGCAGGAAGTCGGAAGTCATGCTCTTCGGAAAGTGGTTCCTGCCTTCTTCTGCGCCCATACCGTTCAACATCAAAGCGGACTTCATCAAAATTCTCGGAGTCTGGTTTGGAGCAGAGGGCGCAGCCCTGAAGTCCTGGGAGGAAAGACTGGCTAGGATGAGAGAGAAGTTTGGACTTGAGCCTCAGAGAACTCACCAAATCGAAGGGAAAACACTGGTACTCTGCAGTGAGATTCTCCCTGTGTTGCAGTACCTCGCCCAGGCTTGGCCCCCCCGGGTTAACACCTGCAAGACCATCACCAGGGCGGTGTTTCACGTCATCTGGAGCTCCAAAATGGACAGACTGAAGCAGGCGGTTATGTTCAAGGAACCTCTCAAGGGCGGTAAGGGAGTGCCCGACATCGCAACATTACTGAGGGTGTTCTTTGCTTGTAACTGCATCCGCAGGACTTTGGTTGACAGAACTTTGGACTCTGGCGGGTAACTCCATGTCCATTGAAGTACTGGGTGTAATGTGATGTACTGTGTGTTTATTGATCTTTTTTTTGTTTTTCAGAAGAAATGGGGTGTTGAAGGGTCAGCGTGAAGGAGTGCGCTAGGAGGAACATTTTTATTATAGGGATAGGGTTGAGGGAGAGTTTTGAATAAAGTGTGTGGGTGGTTTGGTCATGGTGTGTTATGTTATGTAAATATTTTTTTATGGTGTTGTGGTGTGGTGTGGGATGGGATAAAAATGGGGTGGGAGGATGTGGGTGGGCTTTTTTAATCTTATGTTAATTTTTTGTCTTTGTTTCCATTTTTTGTATTTCCTTTGTTTTTATTTTCTGTTCAACTTTTTTATATTGTACTTATGTTAAATGTTTGGATTTTGTATATTTTTTAATGTTTGAATTTTGTATATTTTTTTACTTTTTAATAAAAAGAAATTAAAAAAAAAAAATCTGTTCTTGTCAGTTTAATATCTGATACGTCCCCTATCTGGGACCATATAATAAATGGATTTTTAGAACAGGGAGATGGAAGAAGAGCTTGATCTGTCCACTCCACACATTGACCTGGTATTGCAGTACCTCCAGGACCGGTGCACCCCTTTCTTACGCAGTGTCAAAAAACAGAATTGTATGGAAAATCATCCAGCTTGCCTTGCTTGTGTTGTGTTGTGTCTTCTTGCTCACAGTGGCCCAGATTCAGGTAGATTTGCCCATTACTTACACATGAGCTGCTCAGCTGAATTTCTCTGCGCTGGGGCAATTTAGCCAAATTGCCACCTGATTCAGGAATCGTTTGTTCATTTAATTTGCTCCTGTTTAAGGCAAAGCTGAGGGCGCAAGGCCGCGCAAGTGAAAGTGGGTGTGCCCCTATGTAAATGAGCATTTTTCGGCTCAGCAGAGGTTTGCGCCGGGCGTGCGCATGCACAGTTAGAGCGCTGCCGTCTGCGCATGCGTCAAACTGCGCCTAGCATACTTTCAGGGCAAATCCTGCTCAGCTGCTTGCACTGAGCAAATAAATAGGAGCAGACTTGCGCAGGTTCTTTGCTGAATTTCATCCTGCTTTTTCCAACCCCCCCTGAGCAAGGAAATTCAGCCCATTTTGAAGAGATGGCACCTCCCAAAGGAACTAAAAAAAGAAAGGCAAACTTCGTGGCTGCGGAGATGGACATCCTAATTGCTGCACTCCAGCAACATAAAGAAGTCCTATATGGTGCCCAGCGGGCAAACACCACCGTTGCCCAAAGGAGGGCTATCTATGAAGCCATAGCCCTGGACATCAATGCCCTGGGTAATGAAGATCGTTCCTGGGATGACATCCAGAAAAAACTGAAATGATATGAGGCGCAGGGTCCGGGATAAACTGGCTCTTATCCGAAAACATACCGGTGGCACGGGAGGTGGACCACCATGTAAGATCCGACTAAATCATGAGGAGGAGCTTATTGCCCAAAGTTTAGTGCAGGAGCAGGTGGAGGGACTTGCAGGGTACGACTCCACTGTTGGGAACTTGGGGACTGGTAAGTTATTTTTGTTTCATATCTGCTGTGCATCATGGGAGGGGGTAGAAGTGAACATATTTGTGGGTAGAAGTGAAGATGGAACTATTATTTTTGTTTCATATCTGCTGTGCATCATGGGAGGGGGTAGAAGTGAACATGTGAACATGTGAGCAGTGTGTTGAACCAGCAAAATCTTTCGTTTTGGTGTCATCCACAGGTGGTGATGAGGATGATGAAGCTGGGCAGTCTTCGGCTGCGAGGCGACCCACGCCATCCATACCTGAGCCAGGGGTCCAGTCAGGCCCCATGGACATTATGGCAATGCTGGTACAGGAGGAGATCCTACCGGGGCCAAGTATGGTGGAGGAAGTGGTTTTGGAGGAGGATTCCTTTTTCCTCATCCAGGAGGACTCTGGCTCCCTCCAGGAGGATACCACCATCCCTGATCACCCCACCACCCCCCCGGCCAGCACGTCATCCCCCTCCAGGGCAAGCCCCTCCATTGTGGACCCCCCCCCTTCTCCCTCTGTACGTGCCCGAGCCTCTCCTCCCAGGAAGGCTCTGTCCAAAACCAGGCATATATCCTCCAGCCTCCGTGACGGTCTGCTGGAGGAGCAGGCCCTGCAGACCCGCCATATAGGGGCCATGGTGGGAGAGGTGCGTCGTCTGGCGGACAGCATGGCATCCACCTCCACCTCTGTGCAGCATGCCCTCACCCTGCATGCAGACCGGGACAAACATGTCTCACAGAGCCTGGCTGAAATAAGTGGCAACTCCAAGGCCATAGTCACCTGCTTGGTGGCTCAGGAGAACGCCCCCGCTTTATTAAGCAGGATGGCAGCTGCGGTGGAGGCCAACACCGCTGCTGTGCAGGCCAACACCGCTGCAGTGCGGGAGGAGGGGAGAGTTACCCGCCGTCATCAGCGGAACACCACCACCCGCCAAATGCGAATGTTGGCCCAGACCAACACCATCCTCGCCCGCCTGGCCAACGCCATGGAGGGCATGCAGCCATCACCTGCGAGGAGTCTGGAAGTAGGGGTTGATGCTCCTCCCCCCCCTCCATCCCCACCCCATGCCTCCTCCGCACCACGGAGATTGAGGAGCCGGGGCACCCTTGGCCCAAAGAAGAAATCAAAAAAATGATATAATTTGAACAATTATTATATGCTCAGAATATGAGTTTAATTTTTTTTGTTAGATGCTCAGAATATGAGCTTTTATATTTATTTGTAGTCCCTACACACAGTGAGGAGTGTATACTACAGTGTGACTGGTGTGTGAATGGGGGGGGGGGGGTGGCACTCCTGCTGGAAAAAGGGTGTCACCCTCTGCCATGTGAAAGGTGTATGAATGGACAGCAACATAATTGGAGCCTTGACGCGGCGTTGCTGCTCCCTAATACCATGGGGTATTGTTGGGTCTAATCCAATTTGGGGTGCATGTGTCGTGTGTGTGCTAGGGACTACAGTGGTGTGCATACATGCATTATACTTGTGACAAGATCAGGGTGTGTTTAATGTGCAAAGAGACGTTCCACAAGACCATTCCGGATTGCTCTTCCCTCAGAAGATCCGGTAGTGTTTATTGGGGGGGGGGTTGCGTGGTTCGGGGGTAAGGTCATTGCGTAGCTCAATGTGCATGCCCCTTCTCTCAGCAAAATTGTGGAGAATACAACATGCCCCGACGATTTGGCACACAAAGTTGGGTGAATACAACAGGGTCCCCCCTGATTTATCCAGACATCTGAATCGAGATTTAAGGATGCCAAATGTGCGCTCCACCACCGCACGGGTACGTGCATGGGCTTTGTTAAATCTTTCCTCTCCTGGTGTTTGAGGGTTACGAAATGGGGTCATCATGTGAGGTCCCAGGGCATATGCAGAGTCACCTGGAAGGGAAAAGACAGAAGGATGTTAGTCGTGCATGTGCCCCTTGTGATGTCTGCATCATGGGGGGGGGGGCAGTCATACCTGACACCCATGTCACTCACCAATCAGCCAGCTGTCTCCATACATGTTCTGGTCAAACTCGGTTGGGATGGGGCTGTGTCGGTAAATAAAACTGTCATGGCTTGACCCTGGGTGTTTGGCACGGACATGCCATATGAGGCCATGTGCATCCACAATCACGTGCACATTTATCGAATGCCAATGCTTCCTGTTGCAGTAGATATGCTCGAGGAGCCGGGGGGGGCGTAGTGCCACATGGGTACAATCTATTGCACCCACAGTGCGTGGGAATCTGGCTATTTCATAAAAATCACTGATTGCCTTCTGCCGCAGGTCAGCCGTGGTTGGTTTGATAAATTGTGTGCCCATTCGTCTGAGTATTGCAGGGATCACTTGGTGCACACACCTGCTCATGCTGGATTGGGACATCCCCGCCACCATTCCACCTGTGCGCTGAAATGAGCCACTTGACAAAAAATGAAGGGTTGCCACTACCTTCACCAGTGGCTGCACTGCCTGTCCCCGATGGGTCGGGCTGCTGATGTCATCCTGCAGGATTGTTACCAACTCAAGGATGACTTCAGGGCTGAAGCGAAACATGCGATACACCTCATTATCACTCATATCAAAAAGGTTGTAGCGCCCTCTGTAAATCCTCTCCCGTGCCCTCCTACGAGTCGGCTCAGTCAATAGAATATCAAGAACCATAGCTGCCCCTGGCATGTTGGTGCACAGATGTGAGGTCCCGAAAATGTGGGTGCTCTGCTTGTTCAGCTCGTCTGTCTAGGTGCTGCTGAAGTTGCGCGCTCCTGCAGATGACATTTGGCCATCTTTTGCTAACTTGTCCCTGCTTTTAGCAGGAGCAAGTTTGCCCGGGGAAAAATGCTTGCGCGCTTCCAGCGCAAGATGCGCATCACACGCGCATGTTTCTGAATCATCGGCAGTACCTAATTTGCATATTCGCTGAGGAAATTCCATGAAGGCGCAAGTTACACCCCGCGCAAAATTGCGCAATAATTGCGCCGGAGCAGCGAGGCTGCGTGCGCGGGAAAAAGGCAGAATTTCAGGCTTAACTGGTTTACAGAATCAGCCGCAAATTTGCCTGGGAGCAAATCAGTACTTGCGCGGCGCAAATCACACTTGCTCCCGCGCAAGTGCTTCTTGAATCTGGGCCAATGTTTGTTGCTTAACCTCCTCCTTGCAATAAACTGGCATTTATCCCTTGTGTCTTTGTCTTCATTGCTTCTTCTCACTTTCTTGGGGGAAGGAAGGTTTTGTGTTGCTGCTCGCCAAATGACACTACTCTATGAAGTTACCTATTCAGGAACACCTAGATTTAGTCAGTGCCCAAATTTTCGACAAGACAGCTGGTGTTCTTCTCCTCACTCTCCTAAGGCCCAAAATGAAGCCTTCAATAGCAGTGACCCTGTCAAACTAGGGGGCTGAATTTCCTCCATTGCGGTGCCTTGCTTCTGCTGCTGCAGCAGCAGCTGCTGCTATCTGAAAAATCTGCTGAGGCAAGGTTTATTTCTTTTTATCTGGAGGATCCCTTAGTCTTTGACTCCCTCTAGTGGCCCTCGTTTTTCGTCCATGGTATGTTAACTAGGAGGCGGGCCCATGCAAATAATTTCCCTTGTTAAAACGTGCATGAGGAGCACCTGAATCTGTGCAATTCTTGGTTTGGGATGACTAAAGGTCAGAATGAGCTCCAGCAGTGTTGGGCAGCAGGTGTCAGAAAGGTGTGGATTGGCCAGTAGGCCAGCGATACACCTCTGGACAGCCTAGACTGGGGCGAGGGCTGGACACAGGCAAACGGGCAACTCTTAGTGAGCCCTCTGGTGAGGACGGGAAGCCGCTAGCTTGGAACAGGGAATAATTGGGTTATCGCTTCTTGGCCTTTTGTCTTCGATCGTGTGTCGTACCAATTGGCTGTCTTGAAGAACCAGTGCTGTACTCTCGGCCTTTGGAAAGGAGCACGTCTGGTTCGGAGAGATTCCTGGCTGGAAGGCTATACCCTTAGCCTTTGGCTGAATTACCATTGCTGCTTTTGGGGGGGGGGGGGGAGTCGGGCGGGCTTCGATCACTTCTTAATAGCTACTCACGTTTTTGTCGATGGAAAAAATGGACACTTCAAGAGGAAGAAGACGTGGAGGAAGTACGGAGGAGGATCAACAGGAGGCTACACCTGAAAACTTTGGGATGAAGGACACGATTCGGTTCACCATCGCCCCATAATATCGGGGTGGGAAAGATTTACGTTTCTTGTATAGACAAGTTTTTGAATCCATTATGGAAATTGCCTTTGAGAACTATTTTTGTGTTCAGGACTTTTTCTCAAGAGGCACTATGGACGTCACATTAGATAGTCACGGTGCCTGTGAAAAAGCCTATTCTTTATACAAATCCAGGAAGGATAACTCTGTGTTGGAAGGAATAAAAAGTTGTGCCCATGTTTCAGTTTGAAACAAAACTGATAACAGTACACATGTACAACCAGTTCATTACCCAGCTGGTAGTGAAAAATGTCCTTTATAGATACTGTGAAAAAGTGTATTTTAAGGGGAATGGCGTAACCCCTTTCGGCGTATGGAATAGAAAAATAAGATTTTTAGTTACTTTCAAGAAGGACCGAGATGGTGACGTAATGAGACCGCCACCTGTGGTATATATAAACAGGTAAAAAAAGGTTATCTTTTCTTTAATGGGATGCCAACGTTTTGTAGAAAATGCGGAGGGCATGGTCATGAGACTGGTGGCTGTGAAAAATGTCAGGAATGCTCAGGGTACCCTCATGCCAAAAAAGACTGGCAGAAGAGAAAACCAAAAAAAGATTAAGGGAAGAAGGAGACAGAAGAAAAGAAAGAGCCTTGGTGAGACCCAGAGTTTAGCCCAAAAAGGAGGAGGAAAAAAAAAAGTCTCTGGGAATCTACCAGAAGAACCCGTGGCAAAAGATGATCCCCAAGTAAATGTAGAAGTGGAAGCAACAAAAGAGAATAACCAAGAGAAAGACTTGGTGGTAAAGAAGGTAACATCCCGGGAGTGCACAATGGTGGATGAGTCACCAACCACCAGTGAGGAACCAGTAGGTGCACAGCAAGAACAAATGCAAGTGGATGAAAAATCTTTAAAAAGAAGTTCAGATGAAAGGAGTGAAGAACCTGAGAATGAAATTAAAATTAAAGCAAAAGAAAAAAGATTCGACCTACACAAACCGACATCCAGGAAGTAGCCTCTTCAAGTGAGGAGGAGTGACTGGTTGTCGAAGAGTATCAGTCAGATAACTACGAGGGCGGTGGGGACAGTCCTGCACCTTGTAGACTTTTTATAGTTCAATGTTTTTATTTAAGGAAAAAAACAGCATAGTCAGCCTACATAGGCCAGTCTTCAAACAATTGCAGTTTCTAACAAGATAATTCTAGGCGTCACATAATATCAATACCTCACGTAGGAAGAGCAAAAATAAAACACAAACAGAACAAACCCCTATAGGAACCTAGGAACCCTTATAAAATCAAACTCAAGTAAGGTAATATTCAAGAGGAAATACCAAGTAGGACATAACATGGGATCTGCATAATATTCCCGAGAACATTAAAAGCCAATAAGGCTCTAAAGTGACCTAGTGTAAATTGAAAACCAAATACCTTCAAATATTAGTAAAAAAAAAAAAAAAAGGAGAAAGAGAAAATAAAGAAAAGAGAAAAAAAAAGAGAGGGGGAAGAGTAGGAGAGAAGGAGAGTAGAAGAGGGTCAACCCAGAGATCATTGAGGAACCGAAATATAATGAATCCACGGATCCCAGACTGTCTCGAATTTTTCAGAGTTATTATGAAGTATATGCGTGAGTTTATCGTTTACCATAATCCAATTTACTTTGCTTTTGACATAGTCCAAAGGAACACCCAATTATTTCCACTGACGCGCTATTGCTATTCTTACCGCTAACAAAATATATGTGATTAATTTCACAGATGTCCTGGGCACCTCATCAGGCAATCTGTGAAACAAGGCTATCTCGGGGGATCTACGAATATTCGCCCCCGTTACTGAATGTATCAAATTAAATATCCTAATCCAGAACCTAGTCACCGTAGGGCACTGCCACCAGACATGATACATCGTCCCCAATTGACCACAACCCCTAAAGCAATTAAGTGAAGCAGACGCGTGCATTTTAGCCACCCGAATCGGTACCAAATACCAATGTAAAAGTGTTTTATAGTTGGCTTCAATTAGCGTAGTATTGATGGAAACTTTAGATAAATTAAATGCTATGTCTTGCCAGTCAGCCAGATCAATTACAATATTCAGGTCTTTTTCCCACTGCTTCATATAGGGGAGCTTCGAATGTGGTTCAACAAGGGACGAATAGACCGCAGATATCCCTCCTGACACTAACCCCCTCGTCCGACAGCCCAACTCAAATGTTGTGAGTGCAAGTGGCTCAGTCACAAGATTAAGCTTACGCCTGACGAAAGAGACAATTTGGTTGAATCAAAATATTTCACTATCTGGTACCTGTAACTTGTCCTCAAAATGTTGGAAAGAATATATCTGATGCCCATTAAAATAGTCCCCAATTCTAAGCAAACCCTTATTCAACCACCAGTGAAATGGTTGTGGCACCAACCCAGGTGGGAACTCCGGATTACAAAAAATAGGAGCTAAAGGAGTGTGTGGAGATGCTAAAGATGCCCGGTGACGAACTCTGTCACAAACCGCCAATGAATGTGATAGAGAGGGGCATAATATAGGAGGGCGTAATCGACTGGGGAGCCACATCAATGTTCCTATAGCCAGTGGGTGGCAGGAAAGCGCCTCAATCGAGACCCAAAGAGGCGTAGGTCCAGCTGCTGTAGTATAGGCCAATTGGGCTACCTGGTAATAGTTTTGCAAATTAGAAAGGCCCAGACCCCCTTTTTGTTTTGGGGCATATAAAGTCCCTTGTAGACTTTTTAGATGACAAAGGTTGCTTTGTTAAATGTTAGAAGCCTGAGAAGCCCGGGAAGGAGAGCTGTACTCTATAAATTTCTGGGTTCTCTAGGTTTCGACATTATTTTGCTACAAGAATGAAATTTAGAAAAAGGACTAGACTATGAAAACATAAAACAATTCTGGAAAGAAAATGCATTCTTTTCAGGAGGTAATGAAAATAAATGTGTTGGCGTTGGAATTCTAACATCCAACGAATGGGAAGTTATAGGAGAAGAAGAAATCATCCCGGAAGACTTCTAATGGCCAAGCTTAAAAAAGAACAAACTATCAAGGTTTTCTGTGTGTATGACCCCAACATCAAAGAAGAGAGAATAGAGCTCTTTGAAACTTTACAGCTGTTTTTACTGGGTTCAGAACCAGTGATCGTGGGTGGAGACTTCAATTGTTCCCTTGAGGAAAATTTGAAAAAAGATAGCTCTGATAGAATCCTAAACGATGCGATCTCATCGGAAAATTTAAAAATGTTTGGAAATCTTGTTGAGCAGATAAGAAAAAGATCACCTGGAAAAGTGGAAGAGCGGAGTCAAGGATCGATTTCATTTTTATCTCAGATGCCCTCCAGACTAGTTCCTATGAAGCCCAAGAAGTTTGCTTTTCCAATCATAAACTAATTCATTGCGAAGTGATTTTGGGAGACAATACAAAAAAGGAAAACACCTTACTGGAAATTAAACACATTATTGAAAAAATATATTTAAGAATATCTTGGAATGGTGGGATGAAGGTAAAAATCGTTTTAGATAATTTTTTACAAAAAAAAGTAAAGAAAAACCAAAAGGAAAAACAAAGCCTATACAGAAGACTAAATGCAAGACTTCAAGTTCTATACCGTTTCTTAAATGAAGGATTAGAAATGAAGAAGGAAATCGAGAAAACTAGGAATGAAATAAGAAAAAGATTCAACGAGAGAGGTAAACAAATCATTTTCATTTCCCGAGTCAAAAGATTTGGAAGAAAATGAAATATGCACCAAATATTTCTTCAAAAAAATTGTAAATAAAAAAACATGAAATAAAAAGAATAGAAGGTGAAGAAACAATGGAAGGAAAACTTGGGAAAGCAAAGGATTTTTATGAAGAGCTGTTTTCTAGAAAAGAAACAGATGGGTCCCTACGTAATTTTTTTATTGAGAATCTGAACTCTTCTTTTAATAAATCAGAACAAGATTTTTTAATTCAAGATTTTAATCAAAACGAAATCTTCCAGACAATTAAAAGTTTCGCCAGTCTCAAAACTCCGGGTAAAGATGGCCTTCCAATAGAATTTTATAAATTTGCCTGGGAGTCTATGGAAGAAGATTTTACCGAAGTTATTGACGAAGTTTCAAGAAACTTTGAATTACCTGAATCATGGAACAAATGGGAGTATTCATGTTAATTTTCAAAAAAGGTGATCAAGAACAGATTAAAAATTGGAAACTGATTACTAAATTGTGATTACAAAATATATGCGAAATTAATTGCAAACCGGATGAAAGCAAAAATTGAAAAGTGATCGAAAAAGATCAAACTTGTGCTGTACCAGGGCGAACCATAACAGATTCTTTTATTTGAATTAGAGACATAGTATGGGATGTAGCGGATAGAGAACAAAAAATTGGCCTGACTTCTTTGGACTTTGAAAAAGCTTATGATCGTGTGGCCCATGACTTTTTATTTTCTGTTGTGAGAAAAATGGGATGTCCAGAAAGACTAATAAATCAGGTAAAGAGCCTATACAAAGAAAGTTTTAGCCAAGTTTCTATAAATGGTTTCTTATCAGACAAAGTCAATCTTCTAAGTGGAGTCAGGCAGGGATGTCCCTTGAACCCAATATTATTCATATGTGCAGTGGAGCCTCTGTTGAATACCATAAGAAACAACAAAGTGGTGGAAGTTTGTTTTGTCCCGGGAAGTAACGACAAACAAATTAAGACTGTTGCATACATGGATGACATTACAATTATCGTTAAAAACGCAAAGAGCCTAAAAAGAGCCATAAGAACAGTGGAATGGTTTTGTGGTGGATCCGGTTTTAAAATTAATTTAAAACAAATCACGTTTTTTTTACTATAGGTGACTTTTATATAGAACCTGATTTTAAAATAAAAGTAAAAGAAGTAAAAATCTTAGGAATTTGGTTTGGTGAAAACTGTGTAAATTTGAAGAACTGTGAGTCTTTGTTGGAAAAAGTAAAGAATAACATGGATTTTTGGAAAACACAATCAATAACCATGGAGGGAAAGATTTTAAACATAAAGGCCCAGATTCAAGTAGAATGGAGCAATATTTGCGTGGGCAAAGAGCAAAGATTTTTCTCTGCGCCCACGCAAATATTTCCATTTGCCCAGCGATTCACGGAGCAGTAGCTCCGTAAATTGCGCGGGCGCTATGCTAATTAGCCCTGTGTAAGGGCGCCTAATGTTAATGATCCCGCCGGGGGCGGGAATCATTTAAATTAGGCGCGCTCCCGCGCCGAGCTAACAGCGCATGCTCCGTCGGGAAACTTTCCCGACGTGCATTGCGGCAAATGACGTCGCAAGGACGTCATTTGCTTCTAAGTGAACGTGAATGGCGTCCAGCGACATTCACGGTTCACTTACGTAAATGACGTGAAATTTAAATTTCACGGACGGGAGGCGCAGCTATACTTAAGCATTGGCTGCGCCTGCTATTAGCAGGAGCAGCCTTATGCTAAAGGCGCCGTACGGAAACTCCGTACCTTGCGTACGCAGGGCCCGCGCAACTTTTGTGAATCGGTGGTAGTATGCAATTTGCATACTACACGCCGATCACAAAGGCCGCGCCCCCTAGCGGCCAACGCAAGAATGCAGCCTGGGATGTGAAGGCATAAGGAGGCTTATGTTTGTCACATCCTAGGCTGCATTCGGTGTAACGAGGTTCCTGAATCAGGAGCACTCGTTACACCGGAGCAAGTAAGCACTTGCGCCGCGCAACTATGGTTGCGCGGGCGCAAGTGCTTCTTGAATCTGGGCCAAAGCAAGTAATTTTACCAATGATTTTATACATTGCTATGATTTTTTTATCCCCCTACCTTAATAATGAAATAAATAATTAAACTGTTTCAACTTCTTCTGGGGAGCTAAAATGGAGAGGTTGAAACGAGAGGAGATGTATAAACCCAAAACTCTGGGTGGGAAAAGTTTCCCAGATATAAAGAAATACGCAAGTCTAAAATATTTGTCACACATTATAAATCGGCTAATGGACAAAGAAGTACAGATTCATATATTCCTAAAATACCAAACTAGGTTTTTATATCAGAAAGTACAGATGGTTGGTTGTGGATTTGAAAACTCCACTCAGATGGACTCCTCCGGAAAATTACATTGTGTTAGAACATTTTTTAAGGGAATATAAGCTCAAGGATGATGATCCCAATACTTTAAAAGACTACAAGAAAATAAGAAAAGTGGTGGAAAGATCTGTAATATTAACGCCAGTGAAAAATTATTCCTATAAAACAGTGAGAAATTCACAGTTTCCCATATCTTCTATGATGTTTTATAGCAGTGGTCATCAACCTTGTCCTGTAGGGCCCACTAACAGGCCAGGTTTGCAAGATAACTGAAATACATCACAGCTGATATAATTTACTCCTCAGTGATTGCAGTATTCTAGACTGCATCTCCCCAAGGTAATACATAAAACTTGGCCTGTTAGGGGGACCTGCTTGTTCCTCACAAAGCTGTTAACCTTCTTTTTTGCAATAAACTTGCATTTAACACTTGTGTCTTTGTGTTCATTGCTTCTTGTCACTTTCTTGGGGAAAGGAAGGGTTTTAGCTGCTCGCCAAATAACAGTGTATGAAGTTACCTATTCAATAACACCTAGATTTAGTCAGTGCACACATTTCGACAAGACAGCTAATGTTCTACCAATTTCTCTCCTAAGGCCCAAAATGAAGCCTTTGCTAGCAGTGACACTTTGGATGGAGAGTCCATGTCAAACAAGGGGGTTGACTTTGCTCCATTTCTGTACCTTGCTGCAGCAGCTAGCTTGAAAAGTCAGCTGAGGCAAGGCTTTTTTCTTTATATCTGGAGGATTCCTTAGCCTGCGTCTCCCTCTAGTGGCTCTCATTTTTCGTCCTTGTTTATGTTAACTAGGAGGCGGCCCCATGTAAATGATTTCCCTCGTTAGACATGCACGAGGAGCGCCAGAATCTGTGCAATTGTTGCTCTGGGATGACTAATTGACACCTTAAAAAGGTCAGAATGGGCTTCAGCAGTGTTGGGCAGGTGTCAGAAAAGTGTGGATTGGCCAGCAGACAAGGATTAGGCCTCTAGCCCAGCGACGCCCGTCTGCTTGTGGATTTACACCTCCGGACAGCCTAGACTGGGGGGAAGAGTAAGGGCTGGGCACAGGCAGACGGGCACCTCTCAGCGAGCCCTCTGTTTAGGCCGGGAAGCCGATCATTTAGAACAGAGAATAATTGGGTTATCGCTTCTCGGCCTTTTGGCAAAGATTAAAGGGCAGATCCACATACATCGGCGCATATATAGACCGGCGTAGCGCATCTCATTTCCGTTACGCCGGCTCAACTTAGAGAGGCAAGTACCGTATCCTCATAGTATTACCGCACAACGTTGCACTGGCGCAACGAGGAGGGAGATCCTGCAAATTATTGCAGATGATATCAATGCGTTGGGGGGTGAGACCAGGACCCCCAATGATATCTTGAAAAAGATTAATGATCTCCGCCTCGTGTTAGAGGTAAGCTGGCAAAGATTTGTGCTCATGCCAGGGGCACTGGAGGGGGACCAGCAACTGCCATCAGGCTCACTGATGAGGAGCATGTGGTTGCCCAGTGACTCCACAGGCATCAAGTGGAGGGAGTGCCTGGATTTGACTCCATTGAGGAGGTCTTGAGAACAGGTAAGTGTTTTTTTTTTTTTTTCTATCTGGTGTGTAGCATGTGTGGGGGGGAAGGGAATATGTGACAAGTGTCTGGATCCTCCAACCTGTGAATGTTTTGTGTCATCCACAGATGTGCAGGAGGGTGCTGGGCCATCTGGCCAGTCCGCACCATCCCCCGGACATGAGTCTGATGCAGACCCCCAGGCAAGCCAGGAGTCCTCTGAGGAGGGGGGTGACCACAGCTCTCCTCATGAGGAGGCTGAGGAGGAGGAGGTGATGTCTGGGAATGATGTCACGCTCCATTTGGAGGAGTCTAGCCCTGGTGCTGGCACCAGTCAGGCCTCGATCAGGGCTAGCCCCTCCCACTCCTCCCCCAACAGGGCTACCCCCCCCAAGGGTCTCCCCCCCTTCTAGGCCCCAAGCCTCATCAGGAGGCAGGAAGGTGACCCGGAAGACAAGGGGGGTGGCAGAGGTTCTGCCTGAAAATCTACGGAGGGACGAGGCCCGTCAGACCCCCATCTGGGTCAGGTTACCAAGACTTTTGACCGCATGGAGGACAGCCTGGCCTCCATAAAGGAGTCTGTGCAGGACATGGGTTGCAACTCCCTGGCTCCGATTACCTGCTTCAATGACCTGCAGACCACCACAGCAGGCGTGGGTCAGGAGGTGTGCATCCTGACCGAGGCTGTCCGGGCAAACGCGGCTACCCTCAATGTGGGCCTCACCCGCATCGCCCTGGCGTGGAGGGCAGGCCGCCAGGTGGGCAGAGACCAGGGGATGCTCCTCCTTCCCCTGATTTCCCCCCCATGAGTCTCCCCTGAAGAGCCAGGGCCGTGGCCGCCCCAGGCGTGGGCCACGCCAGCGCCGTTAGTTTTTTTTGTATTTTTTTTTACTCAGGTGATGAGTGTTTTATGTTTCTTTGTTATTTTACTGTGATTATGATTTGTTTTATTTTTGTGTAGCCCAGGCAGGCTACAGTGTGAATGATGTATGATTGTGGGGGTGACATTCCTGCCGGAAAAGGGGTGTCACCCTCGGTTGTGGTGGAGAAGGGATCCCCAGGACCAGGGAGAAGTGATCCCCAGGTCTGTGTGAATGGTGTATGAATTGTACAGTGACATAATTGGAGCCTTGGCGTGGCGTTGCTGCTCACAAGTCCTGCATGGTGGACTTGTGCTTATCCAATTTAATAAGGGTGTGTGTGCGCTAGGGACCATAGTGGTGTGCATGCGTGCATTCTCCTTGTGCCATGATTAATGTGTGTGTTTAACGTGCAACGATGCCTACTGTGAGGCATCTCCTGACTGCTGCTCCCTCAGAAGACAGGGTATCCTCAGTTAGGGGGGGGAATGTCTGGTTGGGGGATCAGATCATCACGTATGTCAATCTCCATGCCCCTTCTCACGGCGAAGTTGTGCAGCATGCAACATGCCCCGATGATCTGGCACACAAAGTTTGGGGAATACAACAGGGTCCCCCTAGACTTATCCAGGCATCGGAAACGGGACTTCAGGGAGGCCAAAGGTGCGTTCCACCACTCCACGGGTACGTATGTGTGTGTCAGGGTACTAGCTCCATCTCTGACAGATTCCCGCACATGCCCAGTAGAATGACATTTCGGCGCATGCCTGTGCGTGGTTTGCGCGCACGCATGCGCGGTACGGCAGCGCGCCGTGTGCGTGGAAGCGCGCACGTGCACGTATGCGGCAACCCTGGGGCCAATCAGAGGCCGGACATTCCTATTTAAACCAGCAGCCTTCCCTGAACAGGTTGCTGGTTTGTCTTCAGCTCCTATGTGTTTACCTGTTGCCGTACCTGCCTGTTTTGACCCGGAATTCCTGACGACTCTCCTCTCACCTGGAACCTCTGACCCTTTGGCTAACGTTACCTGGATTGCTGTTATCTCCTGCCCCTTGACCTTGGCTTGCTCTCATGAACTCCCTCTGAACTCTCCTGCCCTTGACCCTCGGCTTGTGACTCGGATTTGCCCTCATCTCCTGTGGACCCTACCAGACTCACCTACCAGTTCCTGCCTGACCAACGCTTGTCTCCAGTCTTCTGCACCTGCCCTGCTTCTGTCAGCTGCACCAAGTCTTCCTGCCAGCTCCCGGCGCCGGTGCCTCCTTGTGCCGTCCCTCCTCTGTCCCAACTCCAGGGAGTGGTCTGCACAGGGTCGCAAAGGTGAGCCGCCCTCAGCATCTCGGTCTCGGTGAGTACAGGTTCTGACAGTACAAACCAGCCAGATGTCTGAGACCGACAGGGCGCGCTCACCCTTTGAGACGCTGTGCCAACAGGTCTCCGCCTTAACAGAGGCAGTCCAGAAGCTTCAGGAAGGCTACCTCCAGATTGATGGCCGCCTCCAACAACTGGCCGGTTCCCCAGGTCCATCCACTGCGGCCCTAGCCTCTTCACCCGGACCTTCTGCTGCCCAAGCTCCTGCAAGCCCTGCCATGATGGGGAGTAATCCCGAACCCCGGGTCTCCATGCCCGAGCGATTCTCAGGCGACCGCCGGAAATATCGGGCTTTCAAGAATGCCTGTTCCCTTTACCTGGCCTTGCAACCTAGAACTTTTGCGACCGAAGCGGTTAAGGTTGGATTCGTAATCTCTCTCCTTTCTGAGGAGCCTCAAGCATGGGCACACTCCTTAATGGAACAACGCAGTCCAATACTTGACTCTATGGACACCTTCTTCACCCACATGGGGAAATTATACGACGACCCCCTACGTGCAGCCACCGCAGAGGGTACTCTGCACAGCTTAAATCAAGGGAGACGGCCGGTGGAAGACTACACCGCCGAATTTAGAAAGTGGTCTGCTGACACAGGCTGGAATGAGTTGGCCCTCAGGTACCAATACCGCCAGGGCCTCTCTGAGAACCTAAAGGATGAGCTTGCAAGGTCGGCACCCCCTGCCTCTCTGGAGGATTTAATCCAAACCGCCACTCAGCTGGATAGGCGCCTTCGAGAACGTCGTTCGGAGAGGTTCCAGTCCAACCGGCCTAACTGGGTTCCACCAAGATATGCTCCAGTACCTCCGCCTCACCCAGCTCCACCAAACACCTCATTACCCGACCCAGAGCCGATGCAGCTTGGTATAGTACGGGCCCCTCTGACTCCAGAAGAAAGACTCCGGAGGCGTCAATCTAACCTCTGTCTGTACTGCGGAGCCGCCGGACACTTTTTGCGCACTTGCCCAGTAAGGCCTTGTAAGTCGAAACCTCCATCTGCTATCAATTTCCCTGTTACCAGTTTGCCTCAGACTTATGTTATCCTCTTTCTTTCCCTACAGCTCCCGGAAGGGGCAACACGTCTGCCGGCGATAATTGATTCCGGGGCCTGCAGCTGCTTCTTGGACTCATCCTTGGCCCAAAAGCTGCGTATCCCCTGCCGTACCAAGGATTTTCAGCTGCAAGTTCATCTGGCTGATGGCTCTCTTCCCCGTTCCGGATTGATTACCCAGGAAACCCTTCCTCTTTGTGCCATCTCAGATTCTGGGCACCGGGAGTTCCTCTGTTTGGACTTGATCCCGTCCCCCATGTTCCCTATCATTCTGGGTCTCCCTTGGCTACAAGTTCATCTGCCCTGCATTGATTGGCTCAAGAAAGAAGTCAGCTTCCCTTCCACCTACTGTTCCCAGCACTGTCTCGCACCCGCTCCAGTCGCCTGCTCCACGCTAGCTACTCCACCTGAAGACCTACAGCATGTTCCTCCAGCCTACCTAGACTTCAAGGATGTCTTTGACAAAAAACAAGCCGATTGTCTCCCACCACATCGGTCATATGACTGCCCCATTGACCTCTTGCCCGGATCTGAAATTCCCTTTGGGCGCATATTCCCCTTGTCAGAGACTGAGTTGAAGACCCTCAAGGTCTATATTGAAGAAAATTTAAGTAAGAAGTTCATCCGTCCCTCCTCCTCGCCAGCGGGGGCGGGGATCTTCTTTGTCGAGAAAAAAGATGGATCGCTTAGACCCTGCATTGATTATAGGGAGTTAAACAAAATTACCATCAAGAACCGGTACCCGCTGCCTCTAATCCCCGAGCTCTTTCAAAGGTTCCGATCAGCTCAGGTTTTTTCTAAATTGGACCTCCGGGGCGCCTACAATTTGGTCCGAATAAGGGCAGGAGATGAGTGGAAGACTGCGTTCAGGTCCAGATTCGGGCACTTCGAGTATCTGGTCATGCCCTTTGGGCTCTGTAATGCGCCCGCCACCTTCCAGCATCTAGTCAATGACATTTTTCGACAATTTTTAGATGACTTCCTCGTAGTCTACTTGGACGATATTCTCATCTTTTCAGCCACAAAAGAATTACATCGGCAACATGTCAGGCAGGTTCTCACCATCTTGAGACAACACCGGCTTTATCTCAAATCAGAAAAATGCGAGTTCGAAAAGACATCAGTGCAATTTTTAGGATTTATCATTTCTGTGCATGGGGTAGCCATGGATCCCCAGAAAATCAGTGCTATTCAGGAGTGGGCACCTCCAACAGACAAAAAGGGTGTTCAGCGCTTCATTGGCTTCGCCAATTTTTATAGACGATTCATCATCGGTTTTTCATCAATTGTTTCTCCCATCACCAAGTTGACCCGCCAGGGGCACCGCTTCCAGTGGCCACAAGAGGCTCAGGAGGCCTTTATCAAACTCAAAACGGCCTTTACCTCGGCACCTGTACTTTGTCATGCGGATTCTACGTTACCTTTTGTTCTAGAAGTGGACGCCTCGGAATCTGCTACAGGCGCTATTCTTTCCCAGAGACAGGGACCGAAGTCGCTTCTTCACCCAGTAGCCTACGCCTCTCGGAAACTAAGTCCTCCTGAGCGCAATTACGACGTAGGCGATAGAGAACTACTGGCCATAAAATTTGCACTGGAGGAGTGGAGGTACCTGCTGGAGGGGGCAGCGCATCCCATTATCATTTTCACTGACCACAGGAACCTGGAATACTTACGGTCTGCAAAACGCCTTAGGCCCAGACAAGCCCGTTGGGCTCTTTTTTTTGCTCGCTTCAATTTCCATATTACCTATCGTCCTGGCGCAAAAAATGGAAAAGCTGATGCCCTCTCCAGGATGTTTCCAGAGACGCCCGATACTTCCGAGCCCAGCACGATCCTGTCACCTCAAAATTTTTTGCTTCTCCCTCAAACAGATTTGTTGACTGCTTTAAAGACCGCATGCCAACGGTGCCCTGATCATGAGGTTTCCTCCTTGGAGAAAAAGGACGACCTGCTGTGGTCTCGTGGGAAGATTTTTGTTCCAACAGAGGCAAGACAGTTAATCCTCAGCACCTTCCATGATCGTAAATTGGCTGGCCATTTTGGTACCCGTAAAACTTCCGAACTGATCTCTCGCTCCTTCTGGTGGCCTAAATGGAGGTCCGACTGCAAGGATTATGTCTCTTCCTGCATTCGCTGTCAGCGGAGTAAGGGGCCAAACACGAAGACCTGGGGGCTGCTGAAACCCCTTCCTATCCCAGAACGGCCCTGGATTGACATCTCCATGGACTTTATTGTCGATTTGCCTCCTTCAGCCGGGTTTACCACGATCCTAGTCGTGGTGGACCGTCTGTCCAAGATGGCGCATTTTTTGCCCATGGTGGGTACGCCCTCCGCGGCAGACACAGCCAAAATCTTTTTTAAAGAGATTATCAAGCTCCATGGAGTGCCCAAAAGCATAGTATCTGACAGAGGTACTCAATTCACATCCAAATTTTGGAAGGAACTTTGCAGAGCTTTGGAAGTGAAGATCTGTCTGTCCTCGGCCTATCACCCTCAAAGTAATGGCCAGACAGAGCGCACTAATCAAACGCTAGAACAGTATCTACGATGCTTTTGCTCAGTCTCCCAAGACGATTGGTCCTCCTTGTTATCTACAGCCGAGTTCGCTTACAATAATTCCATACATTCTTCCACAAACCAAACCCCGTTCTGGGCTAACTTCGGTTTCCACCCTTCCTTTTTGCCGGACTCCATCCCGGAAACATCTGTGCCAGCGGTCCAGGAACGTGTGACCTGCATCCAGCAAAACTTTCAGAAGTTACAGGAAAGCATGCAGCAAGCTCAGCAGGACTATAAGAGGTTCCATGACAAGGGGAGGAAGGATTGCCCTGTCTTCAAAGTGGGTGAGAAGGTCTGGCTATCCGCCATCAACCTCAAGTTACCTATTCCCTCTCGGAAGCTGGGTCCAAGGTTCATCGGGCCATTTGAGATCAGGCGAGAAATCAACCCAGTAGCTTTTGAGTTGGCTTTACCCAGGTCCTACAAGATCCACCCTGTGTTTCACGCCTCTCTGCTTAAGCCCGTTGTGTCTGACCCCTTCAACGGTAGAGAAGAACTGCCACCTCCACCAGTGGAGATTGAGGGTGAAAAAGAGTTTGAGGTGGAGGCTATCTTGAGCTGCAGGAAAAGAGGAAGGCAGTTGCAATACCTTATAAAGTGGAAGGGATATCCCCCTGAAGATAACTCTTGGGAGCCTTCCCGGAATCTCCATGCCCCTCGCCTGATTCGGGCCTTTCACCTGGAACACCCGGAGTTAATGACCAGTTTGGGCGTCCGGAGTCCGCCCCTTGGGGGGGGGCACTGTCAGGGTACTAGCTCCATCTCTGACAGATTCCCGCACATGCCCAGTAGAATGACATTTCGGCGCATGCCTGTGCGTGGTTTGCGCGCACGCATGCGCGGTACGGCAGCGCGCCGTGTGCGTGGAAGCGTGCACGTATGCGGCAACCCTGGGGCCAATCAGAGGCCGGACATTCCTATTTAAACCAGCAGCCTTCCCTGAACAGGTTGCTGGTTTGTCTTCAGCTCCTATGTGTTTACCTGTTGCCGTACCTGCCTGTTTTGACCCGGAATTCCTGACGACTCTCCTCTCACCTGGAACCTCTGACCCTTTGGCTAACGTTACCTGGATTGCTGTTATCTCCTGCCCCTTGACCTTGGCTTGCTCTCATGAACTCCCTCTGAACTCTCCTGCCCTTGACCCTCGGCTTGTGACTCGGATTTGCCCTCATCTCCTGTGGACCCTACCAGACTCACCTACCAGTTCCTGCCTGACCAACGCTTGTCTCCAGTCTTCTGCACCTGCCCTGCTTCTGTCAGCTGCACCAAGTCTTCCTGCCAGCTCCCGGCGCCGGTGCCTCCTTGTGCCGTCCCTCCTCTGTCCCAACTCCAGGGAGTGGTCTGCACAGGGTCGCAAAGGTGAGCCGCCCTCAGCATCTCGGTCTCGGTGAGTACAGGTTCTGACAGTGTGCTGCATTTTTTTTTTCTCTCCTGGGGTTTGGGGATTCCGGAATGAAGTCATGAGATGGGGTCCAAGTGCATATGCAGAGTCACCTGGAAGGGAAAAGACAGGAGGATGTTAGTCGTGCATGTGCCCCTCATGATGTCTGCATCATGGGGGGGGACAGAAATGCCTGACACCCATGTCACTCACCAACCAGCCAGCTGTCCCCATACACGTTCTGTTCAAATTCCATTGGGATGGGGCTTTGACGGAATATGAAGCTGTCATGGCTGGACCCTGGGTGTTTGGCACGGACGTGCCATATGAGGCATTGGGCATGGGCTATCACCTGTACGTTGATGGAATGACAGTACTTCCGATTGCGGTATATGTTCTCTGTCTCACGGGGGGGGCCGTAGTGCCACATGTGTGCAATCAAAGGCCCCCACGGTGCGTGGGAATCTGGCAATTCTGTAGAAATCTGCCATTGCCTTCAGCCGCAGGTCCTCCTGGGTGGGTCTGATGATTTGGTTGGCCATGCATCTGAGGATTGCGGGGATAACCTGGTGCACACATCTGCTAATGGAGGATTGTGGCATCCCAGCCACAACTCCACTTGTACGCTGAAAAGAGCCACTGGCAAGGAAGGTGCTGGGCCATCTGGCCAGTCCACACCATCCCCAGGACATGAGTCTGATGCAGACGCCCAGGCAAGCCAGGAGTCCTCTGAGGAGGGGAGTGGCCCCAGCTCTCCTCATGAGGAGGAGGAGGTGATGTCTGGGAATGATGTCACGCTCCATTTGGAGGAGTCTAGCCCTGGTGCTGGCACCAGTCAGGCCTCAATTAGGGCTAGCCCCTCCCACTCCTCCCCCAACAGGGCTTCCCCCCCAAGGGTCTCCCCTTCTTCTAGGCCCCAAGCCTCATCAGGAGGCAGGGAGGTGACCCGGAAGACAAGGGGGGTGGCAGAAGTTCTGCCTGAAATTCTACGGAGGGACCAGGCCCGTCAGACCCGCTATCTGGGTCAGGTTACCCAGACTTTGGACCGCATGGAGGACAGCCTGGCCTCCATAAAGGAGTCTGTGCAGGACATGGGTTGCAACTCCCTGGCTCCGATTACCTGCTTCAATGACCTGCAGACCACCACAGCAGGCGTGGGTCAGGAGGTGCGCACCCTGACCGAGGCTGTCCGGGCAGACACGGCTACCCTCAATGTGGGCCTCACCCGCATCGCCCTGGCGTTGGAGGGCAGGCCGCCAGGTGGGCAGAGACCAGGGGGTGCTCCTCCTTCCCCTGACTCCCCCCACCCCCATGAGTCTCCCCTGAAGAGCCAGGGCCGTGGCCGCCCCAGGCGTGGGCCATGCCAGTGTTAGGTTTTTTGTATTTTTGTTTTTTTACTCAGGTGATGAGTGTTTTATGTTTCCTTGTTATTTTACTGTGATTATGATTTGTTTTATTTTTGTGTAGCCCAGGCAGGCTACAGTGTGAATGATGTATGATTGTGGGGGTGACATTCCTGCCGGAAAAGGGGTGTCACCCTCGGTTGTGGTGGAGATGGGATCCCCAGGTCCGTGTGAATGGTGTATGAATGTACAGTGACATAATTGGAGCCTTGGCGTGGCGTTGCTGCTCACAAGTCCTGCATGGTGGACTTGTGCTAATCCAATTTGATAAGGATGTGGGGTGTGTGTGCGCTAGGGACCACAGTGGTGTGCATGCGTGCATTCTCCTTGTGCCATGATTAATGTGTGTGTTTAACGAGCAAAGATGCCCACTGTGAGGCATCTCCTGACTGCTGCTCCCTCAGAAGACGGGGTATCCTCAGTTAGGGGGGGGAATGTCTGGTTGGGGGATCAGATCATCACGTATGTCAATCTCCATGCCCCTTCTCACGGCAAAGTTGTGCAGCATGCAACATGCCCCGATGATCTGGCACACAAAGTTTGGGGAATACAACAGGGTCCCCCCAGACTTATCCAGGCATCGGAAACGGGACTTCAGGAGGCCAAAGGTGCGTTCCACTACTCCACGGGTACGTATGTGTGCAGCATTGTAGTTTTCCTCTCCTGGGGTTTGGGGATTCCGGAATGGAGTCATGAGATGGGGTCCAGGAGACAGGAGGATGTTAGTCGTACATGTGCCCCTCATGATGTCTGCATCATGCCTGACACCCATGTCACTCACCAACCAGCCAGCTGTCCCCATACACGTTCTGTTCAAATTCCATTGGGATGGGGCTTTGACGGAATATGTAGCTGTCATGGCTGGACCCTGGGTGTTTGGCACGGACGTGCCATATGAGGCATTGGGCATCGGCTATCACCTGTACGTTGATGGAATGCCAGTGCTTCCGATTGTGGTACATGTCTCACGGGGGGCCGTAGTGCCACATGTGTGCAATCAATGGCCCCCACGGTGCGTGGGAATCTGGCAATTCTGTAGAAATCTGCCATTGCCTTCAGCCGCAGGTCCTCCTGGGTGGGTCTGATGATTTGGTTGGCCATGCATCTGAGGATTGCGGGGATAACCTGGTGCACACATCTGCTAATGGAGGATTGTGGCATCCCAGCCACAACTCCACTTGTACGCTGAAAAGAGCCACTGGCAAGGAAATGGAGTGTTGCCAGGACCTTGACCAGTGGCTCCACTGCATGTGAGCGGTGTGTCTGGCTGGTGATGTCATCTTTCAGGGTTGTGGTTAATTCCATGATGGCAGTAGGGGTGAATCTGAAGATGCGATACACCTCCGAATCACCCAGTGGTACTTTCAGGTTAATGACACACCAGACTGATTTAGGAGCAATATGGGAGGCTCATAAAGCAGTGATAAGGGGTGTCTTGATGAAACATGGGGCAAGAAAAAAAAAGGGGGAAAGAGGAAAAATTAACATCTCTCCTGACAGATATTTCGCATTTAGAACTTTTACACAAATAGAATCCGGGTTCGGTGATAGAAAGGGAACTGTTGGCGATACGCAGACAAGTAACTGAATTACTTATGTACAAAGCGAAAAGGGCAATACAGACAGGTAGGGAGACAGAATTATGAATGGGGAAATAAATGTGGGAAGCAACTGGCTAACTCACTGAGGGAGCAACAGTCAAAGACCTATATACCAATGATCACAGGGGAAGGAGGGGAAAAAATAAGCTTACTGAGGGAAATAACACAGATATTTGGTAACTTCTATAGTGCTTTGTATAACTTACAAACAAGTTTCCAGGATCAAGGTGCAATGGAAGGATATTAAATTTAGTTGATGTGGCGGGCTTGTCCCAAACCCCATGTGTCTTCCTAGGGACTGATGCTGAAAAAGCCTTTGATCGTATAAATTGGCGATTCATGTTCCTGGTACTTAGACACATGGAGTTTGGTAACAAGATGATACAATGGATTTCGAGTAATTATACCCTTCCTACTGCTCAGGTGAACGGGGTATTATATCCACTTTTTGAGTTAGCGAACGGGACAAGACAGGGATGTCCGTTATCCCCTCTTTTATTTGCGTTATCGGTAGAGCCTTTACTGAGTAGGATTCGATTGAATCCAGATATTAAGGGGGTGAGCGTAGGCGGAGTTGAATATAAGATCTCAGCATATGCGGACGATATGATGTATAGCCTGACTATCCCGATGGTGTCGCTCCCTATTTTACTCCAAGAGTTGGAGCTATACGGGAAATTAGCAAACTTTAAGATTAATTATGCTAAATCTGAGGCTATGGGGGTATCGATTGCTGAGGAAGAACTGAAGACTTTGAAATCTAAATTATAAATTTAAATGGACAAGCCCAGCCCTAACGCATTTGGGAACACTCATCCCGGCGGAAATGAAGCTCAATTTTGTACCGCTGTTAGCTAGAGTTCGGATCCTCCTGGATGGATGGCAGAAGGGACTGCACTCGTGGTTCGGGAGATATAATATTATTAAACTGAATATCTTGCCGAAAATCTTGTACCTTTTTCAGACACTCCCTATTGCTATACCTAAGCAGTATTTCAAACAGATACAAGCCACGTTCAGTAGATTTATATGGGCAAATAAACGCCCAAGAATTAAGGGACCTATTCTGTCACTACCTAAACATGAAGGGGGGATGGCTGCCCCAGATATATACAGATACTATCAGGCGGCACTATTGAGTCGTCTGATAGATTGAAGTAGGCATGGTGAACAGAAAATATGGCCGGGGATAGAGCAAGCTCAGTATAGTGGCCTACTTCAAAGAGCAGCATGGTGCTATAGGGAGCTCCTGAAAGAGGTGAAGAAACATCCCTTGATAGCCCATATCCTATCCGAAGTGTGGGACCTATTTGAGAAGGGGAAAATGTCATTAGACTCGCCTCTCTTCCCCATATTGGGGAACCCACAGTTTGGACCTGGTTTGACTAAGGGGCCTTTTGGCAAAATGAGAGAGCAGGGATTGTTTCAAGCCTCTCATTTTGTGAAGGAGGGAGTATGGCCTACGATCCAGGAGATGACAGGGACCCATCAATTGGATTTTTGGAGGGCAATGCAAATGCGACATTTTTTGGACACCCTGGATTTACCAAGTAGATGTGCTTGGAAGTAAACAAAATTTGAGGGATACTGTAATGGGAGTGGAACGCTCCAACATACTCTCTCCAGAATTATAGAATTACTCAACACACCTGAAGAGGATTTTAGACTACCTTTCTTTAGTTTCCCATCTACATTGGCACACTGAATACTTCAAACAGTATATCAGGGAAGAGGTATGCCCAATGGGGCTTAGAGTCCAATTATTTCCCACTACCAAAGACCCATCCCCGAGTTTTAAATCAACTTGGGAAAAGGTCCTGACTCAGTGCAGTCTGGACCTAATGAAGATGCTTATTAATGACATGGTGCTACTCGACGGTGAGATTGAGCGTCTCAGCGCCCAGTACCAACATGTTATGGACGTTACCTCTTTTCCGGACAAATGGAAGGTGGTAAGGGCACGATTGGAAGGGCTCAATAAGGACATTATTGTTAAAAAACAAGAAAAATTTGTGAAAGATAAATTGGCCTTCTCGGAGGGCTACGCCTACAAATGGGCGGATCGCCCGTCTGGCCGCAGGGGACCCCTAAGAGGGCAATTACCCTCTAGACCTACAATTGTTAACTCTGTTAACACCCCTACCCAATCAACCTCTACTCCAAACAACTTAATCAGTGTTACAATTGGGTTTGGGCTTCTGTCCTACTGCCCCTATACATGTAACAGAGACCATTAAGGACCTTTATCTTTTCGCACGTAATTTAACTTTTCAATTTATTTTTGACAAGGATCGCCATAATATCTCCTTGGAGCGTGAACTTACCGAACGCACCAAGGATTTTACTATGGACGAATTTAGGGCTCTGAGGTATCTTATGTTACTCTATGATGAGGGGTGCACTGATGACCCCCCGACATCCTCCAATGTCGAGGCTACTGGAGTCACCAGCACACCCCTTGAAACGCCTTTAGGGACTATTTCTCCCGGTTCCACCAAACCCAGGAAATTTAAATCTAGCTCTCGTAGATTTCCTGATTTAATGACTTGCCCGGCCATTTGGGCATTCTTACAACAGACTGTTAAAGATCTAAAACAAAGCCGTTGGCAATCTTTTCATCCTAATTTTACTTCTAACCAACAAAAAGCCCTATCTTCCTTGCAGCGACGTAGTGACATTGTTATTTAACCAGCCAACAAAGGCAGAAACATTGTCATCATGACGCATGATCAGTACCTGTCAATGTGCTACACTGTACTTGACAACCCAACCTGGTATCAACCGATTCCGTTTACATACATCCAGCTGTATATCAATGAATTTGTTGAGATCTGTACTGAGGCCTTTTGGAGCGGATATATAGACCAAGACACACTTAACTACCTGATCCCAAAACATCCCCGTACCCCCACGTTTTACACGTTACCCAAAACCCATAAACAGTTGGTGCGACCACCCGGTCGCCCCATTGTTTCGGGGATAGGATCTCTGACAGATCACGCAAGCAAATTCGTTGACCATTTTCTGATCTTGCATGTTCAAAGTCTACCCTCCTACATTCGTGACACTTCTGATCTCCTGCGTCATTTGGAGGGGATCCAGGTCCCTCCGGACTCCCTGCTCGTGGCCATCGATGTAGAGGCTTTGTACTCAAGCATCCCCCACGAGCAGGGAGTGCTGACGGCCAGATCCTTCCTTATGGAGGAGGAACGTACATTATGGCCCCGTAATGAGTTTATTCTCAAATTGTTGTCATTCATTCTCACCAGAAATTATTTTTTATTTGAAAATCAACATTTTTTACAAAGCCAAGGAGTGGCTATGGGCACTTCATGTGCACCTTTATACGCCAACTTATTTTTGGGTGCATGGGAACGCAATGTTTTTTTCCAATGAGAATTAAGATGTATACCTCCAGCATGTAACGTGCTGGTATCGTTTTATAGACGATATTTTTGTTATCTGGACAGGTCCTAGCCTGTTGCTCCAGGAATTTATTCATAAACTTAATCACAATACTGACAATCTGTTTTTCACTTATACTTTTGATGATTCCCAGATCCCTTACTTGGACCTGAGAATCATGAAAAATAATGATGGCATGACTAATTTCGCAAGCCCACTGCAGGGAATACCTTGCTACACGCTTCAAGCGCCCATCCACATTCCCTCATACAGAGCATTCCATACGCGCAATATTTGCGCTTGCGCAGGAATTGCACTCTAGAGGCAGACTTTTGTAAACAGGCGAATGCCCTACGTGAACGCCTACTCCTAAGAGGGTACACTCGATCGACCCTTAGAAGGGCCTTCAACAAGGCCAAGGCGCGGAATAGACCTTCATTACTATTTACACAACCACGGGTGGTCAGACCCCCTACGGCTAAAGTCATTACGAAATATTCTGCACATCAATCAATTGCGGTCCATTCTCGGGAAACATTGGCACCTATTAAGTGACCATCATATACTCCAAAAACCATGTACGCGCCATCCCCGAGTTGGTGTTTCGCAGAGCAAAACGCCCTAAAAAGTCGTCTGACGAGTAGTCACTATAAACCCTTCCAACGGAGAACGGATGGACCAAGGAGCACATCTATGTGTTGCTCTTGCCCTCGGCTCCTTCCCGGCCACAGACACACTTTGCCCAATGGTGAGGAGTTTCCCCCACAATTCTCAGTAGACTGTGGCACTACCGGAGTCATCTACCTCATGACTTGCGAGTGCCATGCCTTCTACGTGGGGAAGACTATTAGGGAACTACGTCAACGGATAGGGGATCATCTTTATTGTTCCACGAATGGCAAACTTACGACCATCGGTCGACATATAGGGTTGCACCATAAGTTCAACCCATATGCCGTCAAGTTCTTTGTTCTAGAGGTTCTGCCTCTTGACCCACGAGGTGGGGACAGAGACAGAATACTGCTACAACGAGAATGTCTATGGATCAAACGGCTGGGGGCCACCATACCCCCCGGTCTCAACGAGATGAACTCCTTCAAGCCCTTTTTATAATCCTTCTGGTACCTTGATGAAGGTACCCTTTCTCGCTCCTCTTCCTATGAGTTTGACCCTTTATAGATATAGTTGGGTCTGGTCCTCCCCAACTACCCCTACCGGGGTTCCTGGTGTGTAGGCCACATGTCCCGATACTCTTGGTGTCACCTAGGCACCATTCTACTAGATGTACTGTATACAAGTCTTGCTACTAGCCTCCTGTAACACAGGACGCTTGCTTTATATGCATACTTAATTGACTTATAATATTTGTATATGTATTGATTGCAATGTTTATTAACATATTGTATGTACTCGTTTTTTTATGCATTAAGTACCGGTCATCACCTTGTCGATCATGTCTCCAGACCTGAACTGTCCAGCTGGCCCCATTCCTTTGGCTGCTTCTTGTCCCCTTTCTCCATCCTTGACTCCCAATACATCACATACACACTCTTTATTTCTTCCCCACTTCACTTACTGATATTACTTTCCCCTTTTATATAGATTTCTTGTGCGTTATTATTATATTAGTGTGCTGTGCATTTTCATACACCTCCTTTTGTCCGGCACCTTCACTTTCCCTGTAATAGCACTTATCCAACATCTTTATTTTTCACTATTCTTTTTATTTTTTAGTTCTTTCTCCCTTTATTCTGTCTCTTTTTTTATTTCCTTTTTTCCATTGCCTGTTTCCTTTCCCGGTTTTCCTTTCTGTCCACCAGACACCTATGCATTTATTTCCCTACCAGGGATTTACAGGCATATAGATGGGCTTGGCCCTCGCTTGCCCTCAGTTATGGCCGCGCTCAACTTGGATTCAACCCATGGCTCTACTATAGGCAGGCTCTGATTGGCCGAGCGGCGCTACCTACGCCGCTCTGCATATATCCCGGGGTTACCGCCCACATGCGACGCGCGCTGTGACTGACGCGCTGATCAGCCAATCCCCTGCCGCATCGGCGTGTGTACATACACGTCAGACACGGGTGCCGCCCCCTGCCTGTCCTATTACATTGGTCCAACACCTCTGGACCAATGGGGGTATGACGCCGGAAGCCACACCCCCTCTGTCCGGCGCCTGCATGCCCATTCGTTAATGGCGGCTCTCATGCTCACATAGCAGGCCATGGGGGTATTTAAACCCAGTCCCCTGGATACTGCTCGCACCGGAGCTGGGTCCCAGGACATGTGTATCATCATACACAAAAAAGTGAGTACACTGGGTCTTGTTGTGATACCTTCACACAGACCTTCTCTCCCTGTGTTTTTGTACCCCTTCCTCCCCTTCCATAGTGTTGTATTGCACCTTATTTGCTTTACTCTGATTGTTTACTAGGAACCAGCGCTGCTACCAGCAGGAGATTGGTAACTTACTTACCACCTGGATGTATCTGTCATTCAGGTTTAACCATCCTATCACTCGAGTAATCCCATTCAACGGGACCTTTGTGTCCTGGGACCCCTACCCTCCCTATCTTCGTATGCCCGTTCGGGCACATAGGTAATATTATATCTTCACCTATGGGTTCACTAAGTCACGGAATTGCATGGCCTTAGCCCTGGTTCACACTGGGTACGATTTGGAACAATTTGAGATGCGATTTGACATGTCAAATCGCATCTCAAATCGGCGGCAATTGACGGCAATGGCACTATCCTAATCAGTGCGACGCCGCATCTGCGATTTCAAAAAGTAGTTCCTGTACTACTTTTTGCGATTTTGGGCCGCGATTTACATTAAATTGCGGCCGAAATCCCGGCAAATCGCGGAAAAATCGCGGCCGTGAAATCACGGTAAAATCGCGCATTTTACCGCGATTTTGAATTCGCAGCAGTGTGAACCTATGCTTAAGGTGTCAACTACTCCTTTATCACTTATTTTTCACATCCACACTGGTTCTCACTCACTATCCTCTCACTATGTCCGTTGGTCCTTATTTCACATTTTCCTTTTTAACATCCTTCATTCACTTTTTTCCCCCCCCCCCCCCCCCCCCTCCCCTCCCTAGTGCCTTTGTCTCCTTCCATACTTTGATTCCCTTCCTCTAGTTCTTTTTCCCCACCCATTTATCTTCCCTTTCCCACATTCCTCTTTTTCCCCCCTTCCTCCCCCCCCACTCTTTTCCATTTCCCCTCCTCTCTTCTTCCCCGCGCCCCCCCCCTCTCCCTCTGTTCCCTTCCTTCTTTTCCCTCTCGCTCCCCTATTCCTTATTACCTTCCCTCTGCTTCCCGGCCCCCCTCTTCCCTCCCCCTCCCCCCTCCATTCATTTCCCCTCCCTTCAAACCCGTCCTTCAGCCATTTACTACTTTTTCTTTTTTGCACATATACAATCTCACATGCATGGATTTCCCCCCCCCTAATATTCAATTTATACATCATTGATGCATATCCTTATTACTAGGTCCGTTCCAAGAAATTATCTTGGCCTATTTGTGAGTTACCCACCCACTATCTGCCTTGGACTTTTTTGGGGTCAGAGGACGCTGTGCCTTTAGGTAGGAGACATGTTCGACAAATTCTCCTATCATGATTGTTATCAACATCCAGGGGGTGTCTCCCACACACCACCTGGTAGTAAATTTTGTATTGTGTTTTTTTAATGTTTTATTCCTGTTTTGGATTATATTTTAGACTGTCTCCTGACGAAGCGAAAACAAAATTTGCGAAACTAGTAGAGACTAGAGACTGCCTGTCTCATGACTCCAATTTCTTCACCGATACTTCCCCCTTTTTCAATAAAAGGGATTGCACGACCGGTGACCTGATTGTGGTCAAGTGTGTTTGTACTGTATTTTAACGTCATGTATTTTTTTTCTTGTTTGATGTCTATGTGAATACATTTTTCTAAAAATGTACCCAATGTGAATTACTCTGGTTGTTTGCAACCAATCTCTATAGTACCGGTATAGTCCTCCCCGCCCACTTTTTCCTGTTGGAGCCTCAGGTTTTGTGGGGAATCCCTGAGACCCCTCAATTCATATTAGAATACTAGGATGATGGTACACCCCCTATTTGATTGTATTTCCTCAACTATAAAAGGTTAAATCATAACCTTTCTTTAGTAGATGGGAGGTGGAGTTGGGTAGATCTTTTACAGAAGAGCAAAGGAAAAAATATTACGTAATACATTTGAATCCTCAGTTCGTGTAAGGGTGCAGGAGATGAACTTTAAAAATCCTATCACATTGGTATCGCACCCCTGCGGTTTTAAGTAGATGTTATCCAGGGTTGCCAGATAAATGTTGGCGGTGTGGGAGAAAAGGAGGGACGTTAATACACATTTTCTGGAAGTGCCCCAGAATACAGAATTTTTGGAAGGAGGTGAGGGAAATAACGCAAAGGTTTAGTGAAGTGGAGTTACCGGGGGAGTGGACGTTCTGTTACAGGAATCAAATATTACAGTTAGAAGGTATAGGAAGATGGTAATCGGTCACCTTTTAAACGCAGCCTGTATTCCAGTAATGTGGAAGCAGACTTAGGGCCCTTTCACACGGGGCGGATCAGTAATGATCCGCCTCTGTGTGTCCGTCAGCTCAGCGGGGATCCTCTGTAAAATCCCCGCTGAGCCGTAGGCTGACAGGGCGGTCCCCGCACATTGTGCAGGGACCGCCCTGTCTTTTCTTCGCTCTCCCCTATGAGGGGGATCGGATGAACATGGACCATGTGTCCGTGTTCATCCTATCCGATCCGCAGACGGAAGAAAAAAATTGGATTTTCTTCCGTCCGCAAAATATGAGCTTTGTGGAGGCGGGTGTCAGCGGATTTTCATCCGCTGACACCCACTATCACATAGGGACCAATGTATGTCCCGTTTTCATCCGCAAAAGGATGGATGAAAATGCGGACATATGGTCCTCACATGTGAAAGGGGCCTAAGCCTCCATCAGTAGGGATGTGGCTTAAAAGAGTAGAAGAAGATTTGAATAAGGAGGATTTGGTATGGACATCTTGGCAGAAACGGGGGATTTATCTAGAGACGTGGGCAAAATGGAATAAATTTAAATACTCGGAGGAGGGGAAAACCTTAAAGGAGTTGTAAAGGAACATTTTTTTTTGCTGAAATGACTGTTTACAGGGTATAGAGACATAATAGTTAACTGATTCCTTTTAAAATTGATTAAAAATAGATAAAAATCAATCATATAATGTACCTCTAGTTTCGTTTTTGCATCTTATCCTGCCTCTGTGCATGTACAGAGCCATAGAGCAGTGATGGTTTGGAAAATGAAACAAGAATCTCCCAGTACTGTGATCATCAGGAAACAGACAACCAGGAAGTGCCCAGAACAGAGAAGAATTACAGCAACATCAGAGCAAAAATGAACAATGAGGACATGAAACCAGGACCACAGTAAGGTAAAGGAAGATATTTAGCTATAAAAAAATTCCTTTAGTGACCCTTTAATAGACGTAAATTTGTAAATTAACGAGACCTGGGAACGGGGAGAGAGCAGTTGTCTCAGAGGGGTGGGGGGGGGTTCACCTTGTTTTTTTTGTTTGTTTTTTCTTTTGTTTTGTTGCTTATTTTGGGGGGGAGGGGGGATGGGTCAAGCAGAGGCAAACAAACTATAAGAAGGGACAGAGAGGAAGTCTCCCCGCTGTGGAGGGGACAGGGGGATGCCCCCACGGGGGGATTGGAAGCCCCAACATGTAGAATGGAGTATGTTAAAAGGACTATGAAGAATAATAGTACGAGAAGGGGGGGCTAGTGAAGATTATTAATAGGCAGATTCTGTTGTCAGGAAAAGGTAGATCACAGAAAAAAAGACAGGAGGAGGTTATATGACATAGGAATGGTATAGAATGAATAACTGTGATATGTGATTTGTAAAGGAAATGTTTATTTTTTCTGCTGTTGTTTGCTTTAAAATCAAAATAAAAGGATAAATATGAAAAAAAAAAGACAAAAGCTTTAAAGGGATTTTTGTGCCTGGAAGTGATGGGAGTTATGCGAAGTCTGTACACTATATAGATGACGTAACCTTCATATGTTCTTCGGTAAGAGATGCAAAAAGGGCTGAATTGCAACTGAGCCTATTTGGAAGCATGTCGGGCTCAATGTCAATTGGCAGAAGAGCCAAACCTGTGTGATGAGTGGGACATGTGAATTGGCAGGGGTGAAGGTGAAACAAACGGAGTCTCTAGTCATTTTGGGTACACACTTTGAGAGGAACTTGCTAAACCAGACGAACGCAGCTAAAATGGTGGAAAAAATATCCAAAAAGGTGGAGTTTTGGAAATTACGATGCCTAACATTGTCAGGGAAGGTTCTTTTTGTGAAATCAGTTATTTTGCCATTATTATTATATTTTGGATAAGGGTTTCCCCTGGTATAAAATGGACCCAGAAGATAACACGTGTCTTGTTTGCCTTCTTTTGGGGCTCCAGGATGGAGAGACTGGAGCGTAAGACAGTGCTGATGAGCCCTGAACACGGTTACGAGTTCCCAGATGTAGGGACCTTCATGTCTATGCATTTGTGGTTGACGCACTACAAGGTGTTTGTAGGTGGAGGCATGAAGGCGCATCTTATGATACTTGGCTGGATGGTCATTGGTAAAGTGGGGATGGTGTGGGCGAGACCTCTTGAAACCCACAGCCCTAGTAACCCCCTTGTTTTATTGCAAATTGAGTGAGTTCTTTAAAAAATTTAAAAATGATGGAGTTGGTGCGGTCGGGAAGGCAAACTTGGTCAAATGGCTACGGAAGGAGGAGGTCAGATCAAACATCTTTGGTCTGGGACCTAGACACATAGACAGTTGTTGGAAGAGGTTTTTAATAAAAGGTGTGTCAAATAGACAGAATGAAGTAGCATAGATGACATTCCATGGGGTGTTGATGACCAAAAGCTTCCTCAAGGCAATTGAGTTGGCCCAATATGCTTTGTTTGGTTGTTTCTTTGCCAAGAGAGTTTGGCAAAAATTGATATCTTTTATGGAAAATGTGGTGGAAGTAAAAAGGTGTTAACATTTTGATTTGGTATTTGTCTGGTGGAGGGTGATAAAACCAAAGAAAGGAAGCTTCGGATAGTGGCTAGCATCCTAAAAGAGGTGTTGTGGGATGCCAGGTGCTGGGAGGTGCGAAGGAAATGCACCTTGTCAGAGGAGGACTGTATTAAAATTGTTCTTTTCTAGGCTTTATGTGGTATTGTTGGTGGATAGGAGGTGGATGGGGAAGGTGGAGGCAGATATGTATTGGGGATGGGGGAAGTGGAGTTGAAATTTATTTTATTTTGTATATATGTAATTTGGAAAAAATGCCTAGATGATGTATGAAGCATGATGCACTCGAGATTCCTGGTGCGGTTCTTTTTGAAAGAAAAGTGACATGCAATTAAACTGATGGGTATGGATGAAAATAAAAATCTGTTCTTATGTAGCACCCCCTTACTTTCAGTATGGGCACTACGCTAAAGTTAGAGGGGAATGGACGAGTTATCTTTGCTCCCATTCACAATTTGTCAAATTTGGACTGCTGTCATTCCAGAAATGTCCTGTAGGTCAGTCTGCGCTCCAGGGGTGCTTCAACCCCTGGGCGACAGGTGGCGCTAGAGGGGTTCTGGCAGAGCCACTTTTCCCCAGCAGCCAATTAGAGGAGTTTTCCCTCGTGGAGCATGCTGGGGAGGGGTATATCTGTGGCGGACGCCATCTTTATTGGTTCTTCCCGCGGGTTCCAGGTACGGCATCCACCTTTAGGGTGTGCGCATCCAACGGACCCCAGCGATGGCCTTCCAAACTGGGGTCAAATGCTACGTGGAGCTCTATATTGCTGAGAGGGGTCCCAGTGACTTGCTGGGTTCCCCAATCTACTGAGAGGATCCCAGGCTGGGTGCCGTTCAATTGGGGGTTAGGCTTGAGGAGAACCTGGAGGCAGGTTATCCAACAGAGCTTGAATGAACCATCAGGGATCTGGTGACCGGAACGCTGACAGGTACGCTTTGCTGTCATCCGGTGACCCAAGCTTAAATCTACTGGGAGGATTCGCTCAATTCGCCCATTTAGCTCATCCAAAGTAATAGGCCTGTGGCAGAGGCCCTAGAGCCGGGTCTGTGAGAGAGGCCAATTCCTCCCAGAAATCTAAAGTGACACTTCGGCTGCCAGGCTAGTGACAGGAGTCTGTCCGGGGGCACTTCACCCACTCTGGCTAGAGTGGCGATACAATTTGGTACTACCGAGAGCAGGATTGCTCGGTTCATATCCAGGCCTGATACTGCAAAGTTCTTTCTCGCTTCAGCAACCTTTACTTCCTATTTGATATTGACCGTGTTGGCCTGGAAGTAAAGCATTGCAAAACCTTTATTCATTGTTTGGACATTCGCTCACTACTCTGTTCTCCAACTTCACCCCTAGACAACACTAAGGTAACTTAATACGCCGATCCCAACAACAAAATCAGAGGCTCCTGCGGGGGTAGCGCTACACTTATTAGTTTAATATCCGATACGTCCCCTATCTGGGGACCATATATTAAATGGATTTTTAGAACAGGGAGATGGAAGAAGAGCTTGCTCTGTCCACTCCACGCATCGACCTGGTATTGCAGTACCTCCAGGACTGGTGCACCCCTTTCTTACGCAGTGTCAAAAAACAGAATAGAATGGAAAATCATCCTCTCCTGCATTTGCTTGCTTGCTTGTATCTTGCTCACAATGTTTGTTGCTTGTGCTGCTTGTTCCTCACAAAGCTGTTAACTTTCTTTTGTTCAATAAACAAAAGCATTTAGCCCTTATGTCTTTGTGTTCATTGCTTCTTGTCACTTTCTTGGGAAAGGAGGGGCTTTAGCTGCTCGCCAAATCACACTGTATGAAGTTACCTATTCAGGAACACCTAGATTTAGTCAGTGCACCAATTTTGACAAGACAGCTAGTGTTCTACTCATCTCTCTCTAAGGCCCGAAATGAAGCATTCACTAGCGGTGACACTTTGGAGTCCTCCTTGTCAAACAAGGGGGCTGACTTTGCTCCATTTCTGTCCCTGGCTCCAGCAGCTAGCTTGAAAAGTCATCCGAGGCAAGGTGGTTTATTCTTTTTTCTGGAGGATCCCTGAGCCTGCGTCTCCCTCTAGTGGCTCTCGTTTTTCGTCCATGTTATGTTAACTAGGAGGCGGCCCCCTGTAAATGATTTCCCTCATTACATGTGCACCTGAATCTGTGCAATTGTTGCTCAGGGATGACGCATTGACACCTTAAAAGGTCAGAATGGGCTTCAGCAGTGTTGGGCAGGTGTCAGAAAAAGGTGGATTGGCCAGTAGACAGGGGATTAGGCCTCTAGCCCAGCGACGCTTGTCTGGTTGCGGATTCACACCTCTGGACAGCCTAGACTGGGGGGGAGGGTGAGGGCTGGGCACAGGCAAACGCGCACCTCTCAGCGAGCCCGCCTTTGAGGCCAGGAAGCCGTTCGCTCGGAACAGAGAATAATTGGGTTAATCGCTTCTCGGCCTTTTGGCTGCAATCAAATGGGGGTAACCTAGTGCGATCGGCGGAAGGCGAGTCTCTGGATCGCCCCTTTGGGGAATCCAGGGACATTTGGAGGACAAGAGAGGATGATGCGTCGTGCCCTTCTAAAATCCTTTAGGCTGGTCGTGGGACCTGAAAATATAAGACAGTTTACTGTAAAGAAGTTTATTGAAGAATGTCCGTTTGGTGCTCTGAATCTCACAGTGAGTGATATCTATGCTTTGCAGATTTTCCTACAACTGGGATTTATGAGGTTTCATTTTATTCAGAGGACACCTGTTTGCAAGCGGTTGAGAGGTATCAAAAATGGAGAACCTATCTGGGAAGGAATAACTGTGGAGGCTTTATTTGAAGCAGAAGAGAGATCTGGTGGTTCATTTCTACAATCCCTTTTTGGAGAAGGAGGTGGTGAGAATTGTTGTACTTAAGTTGTGCTCCAATGTTGATACTGGCACAACAATTATAAACTCCTATGGTATGTGTAGGTTTAAGGTTAAGTTTAAACATGATGTGAATGGTGTGTATACTCTACCCCCCACGTTTTTTACAGTGGCTGGGGAGAGATGTTCCTTATTTTTTTCTGGACATCCTACCTTTTGCAGGACCTGCTTTGAATATGGTCATGGGAGGGAGGATTGCAAAAGGACGATGAGATTAGGGATGAGCTTCGTGTTCGAGTCAAATGTTATGAGCCATTCGCGCCAAATTCAAGTGGCGTGTCACGGCCCATAATTCACTGCGGCATCGCAGTGCATTGCTGGCTGATGATTGGCCAAGCATGCACTATGACCTGCATGCTTGGCCAATCACAGCTTGCAAAAAACAGAGAGCCATAATTGGCTAAAGCCAGGGTGTCTTTGGCCAATTATGGCTCAGGGGGTTTAGTACACACCCCACACTATAAAAGGCCACCTGCAAGTCGGCCTTGTGTAGTGTGTTGCGGTGGTTAAGACAGAGAGAGAGTCTCGTTTATTGCAGGTAGATAGGGCAGGCAGGCTAGTCAGTTAGAGTTACAGTGTGTAGAGGACATATATGCATCCCAGGTGTTGTATATTTATACACTGTATTGAGTTTAGCTAGATCCGCTCTTCCTAATTTACTAACAGGCAGGCAGGTGATTGTGCTAGCTGCAGTATTCTCACGTGGCGTACTGTCTGTGTCCTCTGCAGTGTGCACCTAAAGCTATGTGGTGTGTGTACTGTCTTTGTCCTATGCACATTGTGCACCTAACATAAAGCTGGTGTTTCTCATATTTATTCCTAGAGTCAGGGATCTGCTCATAATACTATTAACAACAAACCTACAGTCCCTGTCTTGTTTGCACCGCCTGTATACTGCTGTTAAGTATATAGGGCCAAAAGGGGCTGGTAATGACCTGGGGGGGGGGGGAACCCATGCTATTTTCTCAAAGTTTTTCATCCATATTGCAGGGACCAGACATTACATTAAAGCCGCAAGCAGTTTTAAATTACTTTTTTGTTATAGTAATCTCATTTTGTGCAGGGACAATTCTAAACACGTGCCACTTCACAGACATACTATAAACACCCAGCAGGTACGATATATAAAAGGAATTTAAGACCGTTTTTTTAAAACTTTTTTTTACATTGATACATGTTCCCTGGGGCAAGCCCTGGGTCCCTAAACCCGTTTTCCGACAATAACTTGCATATTCGGCTTTAAAATGAGCACTTTTGAATTCAAACGTTCGAGTCCCATTGATGTCAATGGGGTTCTAAATGTTCGGTCCGTTCGAAGGTTCTGGTGCGAACTGAACGGGGGGGGGGGGGTTCGGCTCATCCCTACTCCTCAGATACTGTCACCTCCTCCTCTTCTCTAACCCCATGTTCTAGGATTAGCCCGAGGGCTCTGTCAGCAGCCGCTGCTCTAACCGCATATCTTGCTGCCACAGCCAGAAGCTCTGGAGAGACCTCAGGTTCACGTGAGATCATTTTCCATCTCCAGAACAGCTGGGAGGAGACGGTTCCATACACTATAATCCTCAATGACCCAAAGGAGTTTACTTCACATGCCTCCGCAAACATGTGGTGCATGGGCTGCCTCATGCTTCAAAGCCTGCGTAAGAACACAGGAATATGTGGTATAAAAGGACAAGGATCGCTATTGGTTGGCAACCCCTAATTGACCTCTGTTACAAGCGGAAAGTCTCAGAACTTATACCGTTAAATCTCTTGAGGATACCTTAAAGAGGAGTTTATCTAACACTTTTTCCAACTCTGGTAGGTTACAGTGTTATGAAAAACAGTTTTGAGGCTTCTGTTGGTCAAAAGAGAAGAGCGGTGGAGAAGAGGGCCGTTTAAGTGATGCATTTCACAATTTTTTAAGTTCTTCCTGCCCCGGGGCCGTCAGCATCCTCATCCCATTGGCAAGGTATGCATCATATGGTTGATGATTATCTAGGGGCAAAAAACAAAAAGGAGAGCTTTCCAATTGATGATCCACTCGGTTAATGGGTCATAAGAATAGACCACTGGCCAGAACTTACCCAGTATGCTATTGAGCGGCTGGGCTGCCCTGCATCCTGTGTGCTGGAGTTTTTATAACTAATAGTATGCGTCTGTCCACAGACTCAATGGACTGTCTGATATTTATCAAAATTAATCAGTCCTGGTTTACCCCTAATGAAAATGTCGCCAATTAAGTGTTTTTGGAATGTGGAATCTCTGCATGACCTCTAGGCTGAATAGCGTTGTGTGTGTTGACTTCATGTGGAATAATTTGTAGGTTTCATGGGCACCATTCACACCCAAAGACCAAATTTTTCCACACCCGTTTGACAGGTGCATACAATTCCAATTTTGACAGCAAGGCCAAATTCTTACCTTTCATCAAGAGTACACCCAAAAGACCAATTTTTTAAGAACTGTTACTTCTATCCAAAGCCTGCGAAAAACACAAGGATTTATCCCAAAAATCTCTAATATTGTTCAAGTGCACCAATTCAGTGATTCTCAACACAGTCTCTGGTCCCCCCCCCCCCTAAACAGGCCATGTTTGCAGATTTTTTATCTTTATCTTGCATAGGTGTTTTAAATAAGAGTCAATTGCTTGGTATTTTGGAAAGCTATTTTATCTAAGACTGGCTACCCAAGCCATTGTTTAAAAGAAAGAAAAATTGGTAAATGTCATCATTTTGTGGCAATGTAATTATTGCTGTAGCATGTTCTATACACGGTACAGATGTGCAAATATAGGCAGACTAAAAAGGGACCCCTGTTAGAATATTATTCCAAATTCATAATTCGGCAATTCATGGCAAGCTTGCAAAACATATTTTGATTTATGATTAATCATAGTAATTAGGTATGAATGAATGACCTTGTTCAATTGATATGACATAATTCTTCTATCCAAAACTGAGCATTATGGATAGCCAATTTGAGAATGACATATAAGGTATCCTGGTGTAGGTTGACAAGAATAGATTCAGAATAGATCTGTATTTACGTAGTGATATCAATAATATACTAGTTCATATCTATTGTTAAGCTAGTTTAGTAAAAATCGTATTTATACTAGTATGTATTGGTATATAGTTACTTAATGAAGTTATAGCTTTATAGCTGATAATATAGGTTTTATGACATTGCATCATCTGCACACCACTCATTATGTTCTAACTATAGAGTGTCACATGTGTGCCTGTCAATCAAACTCCATACGACACTCGTATGTGCTAAAACCTTTCCTTGGTATAACATATTGCTGAACCTAGCAGATATTAATCTGCCATACAAGGGTCTAAGTCTGGACAGTGTGAGGTCACAATGTTCATTTGTAACATATATTTAAGCTTTGCTTTAAAGCGGATGTGCCACTAAAAAAATATATTAAAAGCCAGCAGCTACAAATACTGCAGCTGCTGACTTTTAATATAAGGACACTTACCTGTCCTGGAGTCCAGCGGTGATCGCAGCAGATGACGAGCCGATCGCTCGTCACCCTGCTGCTCCCCCCTCCATCCACGGTGAGGGAACCAGGAAGTGAAGCGCTCCGGCTTCACTGCCCGGTTCCCTACGGCGCATGCGCGAGTCGCGCTGCGCCCGCCGATTGGCTCCCGCTGTGTGCTGGGAGCCGAGTGTTCCCAGCATACAACGGGGGACGGACGGGAAGCGAGGAAAAAAACCGTCTTTTGCCCGAATCGTAGGGCCGGAAGTGGGTGCAGATACCTGTCTGTAGACAGGTATCTGCACCCCCCTCCCCCCTGAAAGGTGTCAAATGTGACACCGGAGGGGGGGAGGGTGCCGATCAGCGGGACTCCACTTTAGAGTGGAGATCCACTTTAAAGAAGGCTGGACACATTTGCACCACACACTGACACCACACACTCTCATGACATTCACACTCAGATTCTCTCTCACACCCACTTAGAAAGACAACACTGACTTATTTACTCAGATGGACGAGGAGAACAGATGAACAGAAGAACGTCATTTCCTGCTTCACTATGGAAAATCTCTGAGACAAGATGGCTTGAAGGCAGCACACATGCTTTAAGCTTCCTACAATATTATCGATCCAATTCCATATATTTTCATCTATGCTAAACTGAACTTTATACTATTTTTCATTGTGTTTATGATGCCACCTGTGTGACAATAAACTCACACGTTATTTTCAAATCAACCTGACTATGAATGATCTTCATTAAGATACGCCCTTGAAGCTACAAGAATATTAGTTATTAATTTTACATTCTTACAACCCCCCATACACTATATTTAAATGAATAATTTCTAATTTTGATGGTTTCACTTTAAGAATCAGTAAATCACTGCTCGGTTAAATTCTTATTTTTTACAAAACTTTTTTCATTGATACATGTCCTTCAGAGTAGTACCCAGACTCCCATAACCACTAAATAAAAAAAAAACATTTCATTAGAGATAGTGAAGATTATCAATCCGGGTTTGTTTTTTTATGGCAAAAGAAATTAGCTTCAGCTAATGAGGAACAGGTGATGGATACACTGCCACATGTATCTGTGGGGCTTAATCCCTCCTCTAATCTTACATCCACCAGCAGGGGTAACACCATCCATCCATCCTGTGTCCAATCCTCCCCGACAGGGAACCTTCCACAAACCCCCCAAAAGCAACAAAACTCTCAACAATCAGTATGGAGCCATAGGGAAAGGGGGGGGGGGGTTCTTCTGCCAACACTATCCAACATTATAATCAAGAAATGTCTCCCCGTATATTGGAACAATATTCCGCTGGCCAGAGATTCCCACCCCCCAATACTGGGTACCATCAGGGTAACAATATTGGACCCCCGAATTTCACTGTCCCCACACAAAATCGGTTTTATCCCTTGTCCGATTTTGGGGCCCCTGGGGGATACACTACTGATAACGGTGGCTTTGGATACGACAATCCGAATCCATATCCCCCACCTCAATATTTAGGTGGCCGCTTTCAAGTTTTAGCCAACAAAGACCTGACCACCCTGGTGGTTTCCCTGGGAACCCACTCAATTCTAATTGGGGTTTTCCCAGGGCCCAGCCCAACTGGGGAGGTCCTATAGGACAAAGAGTGGGACCAGGGGGGGGGAAGAGGGACCGGGGGGGGGGGAAGAGGGGAAGAGGGACCGGGGGGGGGAAGAGGGACAGGGGGGGGAAGAGGGACAGGGGGGGGGGAGAGGGACAGGGGGGGGAGAGGGACAGGGGGGGAGAGGGACAGGGGGGGGGGGGAAGAGGGACATGGGGGGGGAGAGGGACAGGGGGGGGGAAGAGGGACATGGGGGGGGGGAAGAGGGACAGGGGGGGGGAAGAGGGACATGGGGGGGGGGGAAGAGGGACACGGGGGGGGGAAGAGGGACATGGGGGGGGGGGAAGAGGGACCAGGGGAAGGGCCCAGTCGACCAAAAAGAAAGCGGCTTTAGGGACTGGCATTTTCAATCTCAGTCAGCAGGTTTTGACCGATCCAGAGAAAAAACTCCTGGACAAAGGCTTAAAGTTTGCCCCACCCCGTAGTCTAAGTAAGTTTCAGACTTACATGGACGTTCACAAGTACACTAGGCGACTCAACATCAAAAGATACTTCCTATCCAATCCTGTTAGGGACAACTCAACACCGAACACGGAATTTAAACATTCCGGATTAGCCAATGCTTCACTGTTTAATCCACCTGGGTCATTGGCCCCCAGCATTAGGGTGTTCCGTGATGTTGTCCTTCAGGATTTAGAAAATGTTAAAGTTAAAAAGATGAATATGCACCAGGGCCTCACGAAGGGTTTGGAGTCGCTATGCTCCAACAAATCTTTGGTGATCAGACCAGCTAATAAAGGGGGTGGCATCGTCATCCTGGATAGGTGCGACTACCTCAAAGAGATGCATCACATCATGGATGACAATGCCACCTACACACCCCTCAATAGAGACCCTGTTGTGAAATACAAAAGGGAGCTGGAGGCTATAGAAGATTGTGGTGTCGATCAAGAAAGTTTTTTCTTAATACAGAGTGCTCCCCGCACTCGGTAATTTATTACTTACCAAAAATTCATAAGAACCAGACTTGCCCCCCGGAATGCCCTATAGTTAGTGGCATTGACTCCATCACATCCCGGGTGGGCAAGTATATATTTATTTTCTTCAGCCCCTCGTCCAGATGATTCCTTCTTACATCAAAGACACTAAACAAGTTATCAATATGTTGGCCGCCATCACCCCCAAACCAGGTCTGTGGATGGTGACTGCCGACGTTACTTTGCTTTACACCATCATCCCACACCAATTAGGTTTGGAAGCAGTGTCCCTTTATCTAGTAAGGAATTCAGGACTGGCCCAGATCCAAATTGATTATATCATGGAACTGTTACAATATGCAGCCAGTCACAATTATTTATTTTTTGATAACCAATTTTACAGACAGGACAGGGGGGTCGCAATGGGGGCCAAGTATGCCCCCAGCCTGGTCAACCTTTTTATGGCCAAGTGGGAGGAGGACGTCGTTGATGCCTGCCGGAGACCTGAAATAGTGCTCTGGGCTAGGTACATCGATGACGTCCTCCTCCTTTGGGATGGCAGCGAACCCGACCTGAGAGATTTTATGTTGGGGTTAAAAAACAACACTAGGAGGTATCGCGTTTGGGTTTGAGGCTAGCAGGAAAGAGATCAACTTTTTAGACCTCAAAATTCTCATTAAAGATAACAAGTTTGTAACCACCACTTTCTTTAAATCCACTGATAGGAATTCCTATATTCCATTAGGCAGTTGCCACCTCCAGGCCTGGTTGAAGGCGGTCCCTCAGGGACAATTCACGTGCCTTAGATGCAATTGCACCGATGTTGAATCCTTTGAGAGCCAAGCCTTGACACTTTCTAGTCGGTTTATCGAGAAGGGCTATGAGAGCGCCTCCATGTTTGAACTGATCGATAAAACCAAAGCCATAGAAAGAGAACAACTTTTGAGAAATCAGATCAAGGCAGATAGGGGAAATAGGTTTTCTATACCTTTTATCACCACCTTTTCTGTCCAATATCACAAAATCAAAAGACCAAGCATTGCCTTCAAGGGGGCTTCCACATTGGGTAGTCAAATAGGCCCCAGTATTCAAGATCCCCCTAGGGGATCCAGATCTTTTCTAGATAATCTGACTAGCTACTTCAAATGCAGAAAATGTCAAATTTGCTCGTTGAACAGTTGTCAAGACAGAAAAATATGCTCTTTTCAGTCTACCAAGACAGGTCGTACATATGAAGTCGAGTCGTACATATGAAGTCGAGCCCTTCATCACTTGCTCGACCAAGGGAGTAGTCTATCTCATTCAGTGCCCTTGCGGCCTTCAATATGTTGGGAGGACCAAAAGGGCACTGAAGGTTAGACTGAACGAGCATGTCGCCAGAATCAGGAAGGGTTTTGACAAACATTTGGTGGCCCGACACTATGATTTAGTACATAACAGGGATCCCTCTATAACCCTTTTTTGGGAATAGACTAATACCAACCTCACTGGAGGGGCAGTTCGTTGGTTCGCGAGATTTCCAGGCAAGAGATGGCCTGAATCTAATCGTCTAAAAACATACACGCCACACGGGTTGAATATTGTTACCGTCATCAATGCCTTTATCAATAATTCCTGAGTGGACGCAATCCAGCATATGACATTTTACCAACTAATATTGGGAATCTAAGGTTATCATAAATACCGGGCTATCCTTTTTATTTTTGTTTTTTTTTGGTTGAAGGCATTTGGTTATCTATTATGCCTCCTTTTCTTTAGCTGTTTTAATTGTTAATAGTTAATGTGCCAATTTAACCTTTATATGTATGAATTCATTTGGTATCTAACCCAAGTGCATATATGTTTTATTACTGTGTTTTTTGTTAACATGGTCCATTCCCACACTGTCGTAATATATTTTTATGTATTCTGGCTGTGTGGGACATTTTTTTGCGATCCGCATTTGGCAGTATCATGTTACCTCAACCTTCGGTGCGGTGAGTCTGAGACCGGGGTTGTAATGCCTGGGTGTCTCTACCAGGGCTATACCTTGTGCTGTCCTTGTGGTCTGTGCAAGTATTTTAATGTTTTAAATTACTAATTTTTAACTTTCTTCTTTTTTTTCCCCCTTACTACAAAGGGTTAACTGACTGGCTGCTGCGGGCTTGCTTTGAGGTATTGTCCGTTTACAGCATTGCGCAGTACGACACACCCACCCGGTCGATACCGACGGGTGATTGGCGATCTGAAGCGAGGCTTGGTTCCCTCTGCTCACGTTCTGTGCGTGCGCATCAGCACAACGGCCAGTCCAAAAAGTAAGGCTGGGCCTCTGTGATGTCGAGGCTTGGCTTTCCCTCAGTGATGCCAGCCTAATGGATAACTTCATAGTGAGGCTTGGCCCTTGGGACGATGTGTGGGTTCTGATTCGTCCCCACTTAGAGGCTTGGTTGCACTATGGTGACGCTGTGTGCATGCGCACACGACGGCAATAACGCTGATGACGTTTTTTTTCTTTTTGCTATAAGTTTAGGGGGTGATGCTGTGGCCGCCCGTGCCCTTTGATAAAGTGAAATATCACAAAACTAGTCAGGGCGGATAGAGCGGCACACTTGGCATCACCCCTTGGACTGCTTGACTCCTACCAAACGGATTTACCTGCATGCGACCAGCCGGTGCTGCAGGTTTAAGGCTGTTTTATCTTATGCAAATTGTGAGTTTTTAACCCATATGAATTTGTATTCAATAAATTTTAAAACCTTTTTACACCATCGAGGCATCCTTGTCTCTTTCCATACATGCGATTATCATCTTTGGAGCCACCGATTAGGAGACGATCCATACTAGGCTGTCCACTTTTCCATTTGAGCCCAGCGGTCTGCTATATACTAAAGGCTTTGTGTGGTCCCCTGTAATTAAGGGACCAATTTGTTCTGGGAAGCAGATTCGTATGCTTTTTGGTGGAGGGCACTATTGGAATATCACCTATCAACACATGTCACAATGTTTTGTCTAAGTTCACAATAAGTAGGATCCTTTCATTCGGATCGATGAGGATTTGGAGTTCCCCTTTCCTTTCCTTTGAGGACTTCAGAATGTTTGGACACTTCCTTTATTTTTTGTGTTTTGTTTTTTTGTCATTTTTTTGCTAGCTTTCTCCGTCAGGAGAATCATGGGCCTTTGCCACTTAAGAGGACACATATATTTTACACATATATTCACCATTTGTGTATCAGTTCATTAGTGTTTTCTTTGTTTATTAAGTTAATAGCGCATTTTTTTCTTTTTTCCCCATAACCACTGTATGCCCAATTACTATATACGATATAAGCCTTCAAAAAGGCCACTTTTGAACTTTCACGTTCAGGTCCCATCAACTTTAATAGGGTTCGTTATTCTGTTCCGAACTTTTACGATTTGTTCTAAATTTCAGCCGTGAACCAAACAGGGGGTCATTTGTCCCAACTCTAAATGCAACATTCTTTAACCACTTAAGCCCCGGACCAAAATGCTGCCTAAAGACCCAAGGGGTTTTTACAGTTCGGGACTGCGTCGCTTTAACAGACAATTGCGCGGTCGTGCGACATGGCTCCCAAACAAAATTGGCGTCTTTTTTTCCCCACAAATAGAGCTTTCTTTTGGTGGTATTTGATCACCTCTGCGGTTTTTATTTTTTGCGCTATAAAACAAAAATAGAGCGACAATTTTAAAAAAAATGCTATATTTTTTACTTTTTGCTATAATAAATATCCCCCAAAAACATATATAACATTTTTTTTCCTCAGTTTAGGCCGATACGTATTCTACCTATTTTTGGTAAAAAAAAAAAAAAAAATCGCAATAATTGTTTATCGGTTGGTTTGCGCCAAATTTATAGTGTTTACAAAAAAGGGGATAGTTTTTTTGCATTTTTTTTTATTTTTTTACTACTAATGGCGGCGATCAGCGATTTTTTTCGTGACTGCGACATTATGGCGGACACTTCGGACAATTTTGACACATTTTTGGGACAATTGTCATTTTCACAGCAAAAAATGCATTTAAATTGCATTGTTTATTGTGAAAATGACAGTTGTAGTTTGGGAGTTAACCACAGGGGGCGCTGTAGGAGTTAGGGTTTACTTTGTGTGTGTTTACTAGTGTAGGGGGGTGTGGCTGTAGGAATGACGTTATCGATCGTGTCTTCCCTATAAAGGGAATGACGCGATCGATGCGCCGACACAGTGAAGCACGGGGAAGCCGTGTTTACACACGGCTCTCCCCGTTCTTCAGCTTCGGGGAGCGATCGCGACGGAGCGGCTATAAACGAATAGCCGCGCCGTCGTCCCGGATCGCTCCTGAAGCCACGGGGACCGCCGCATTTACGGGGGGGGCTCCCGATCGGACCCCCGACCCACGTCAAGCAGGGCACGTATATATACACGTTGATGTGCCTGCCTGTGCCATTCTGCTGACGTATATGTACATGAGGCGGTCCTTAAGTGGTTAAGTTAAGGTGTATAGTGACACGGGACAACACCAAGTTATTTTATTACTGCACACAGTGACACTGCTCCTGCACATTACCAAGTCATGAAACTGTCCTAATGTTTGATTTGCGCATTACCACAGCCCCCGGCTGGTCCCAGGCATTGATGAGCACATGGACGATGAAAAGAGGCCATGTCCACAGAGGGGTTGAGAAGTGGAGGAAATCAGGGTATTGAGGGAGGAAAACTAAACAGGTTCTTGCTGCAAGGAAACTGAATTTTCAAGCAGAAGTTAAGTGAGACATGCTTGATATTTTTTTTCAAAAAAGTTTTGAAGGGCCACAAGTTGATGAAGACTGTTTTTGTGCAAGGACAGAATGTGGAAAGTGAAAAAATGTGTTAGGCGCTGGCAGTGTGTTAAATGCTGGATTGTTTAGTGGTAGCCAAAAGAGTTGCTGAGATGAGTTAGTATTGTGAGGTTGTCGATGCAATGGTGTCTGAGGAAGATAAGATCAGTATGTTTTGGGAAGGTGGCTGAGAAGAGGAGAAAATGTGGAGGGTGAATGGGTGCATAAATAGAAATAGGATGCCTGGTAAGGATGGGTTTACAATTTAGTTCTTCTGTAAGGTGTGGGAGGTGATGACAGGTGGTCTATGTGTGTTTGCATTGGGTGAAATGCTTGTGGGCGGGGGTTATTACTCATCCATAAAAAGGGTAACAAGTAGGACATCAGGAATTGGTGCCAGTTAGGCTGTTGAATGTGGACACATTGGTGACGGACCATTTCAAGCTTGTAGTCAGTAGCGTGATAGCGAAACGGCAGGTGTGTGTAGTTCCAATCTTCCCGATTTCTGACAATATGTTATTTCTGGGAAAGTCATGTATTAGGAGTGAGAGTATGAACAGTTTGGATCATGATACACATTGTGTTTTGAATACAGTTTCTCTAGCAGCCTGTCATTGTGTACATGTGGCAGGTGAGATAGCAGATCTGCACCACCAGGGCTCTCATCCTGTATGCAGGCAGAAAAGAGGAAGAGTTAAGTAAAATGCATGCATGAAGTCAGAGCTAGGGGCAAGGTGGGACCCCATACTGTTACTGAGAGTGAGGTAGCAGTGATACGCTGGACAGTTTGAGAGGGCGTTGGCTCTGTGTGACCCTCATAAAATTCACAAGTAACCATGGTGGAGCTTAATACATCAACACAGCTTACTAGAATTTATTCATGTTTTGTCATCTGTCTGGGTCATGAGAGTGGCTCAAAGAGTATCCAATGTGTATGGCTGTGACCCTGTAAAAAGTGCCTAGAAGAACCTACCCCGGATGTAGGCCTCTCATTTGCTTGGTGCTCAATGAGGAGGGAAACATGGAGGGTGAGATGACCACCCTACCCATACATGCGGGCAAGATCTTAAGAGGTCCCATGCATGGGTTGTCCCACAATGCTACCTTTTGCCCTTGGTGCTGTGGAGGGACTGGAGGTGGGAAGAAAAAAGAAACTGAAGGCTTGGATTGAAGGGGAGGTTTCCACAAATATCAATTTCTTAATTGAAAAGGAGTGTCTGGTGATTTGAAGGAGCATGAAGATGAAAAGGGGTAACTGCCAAAATGATATTTCCTGACTGGCCTGTATGAATTGTCTTTATACCATGCAATTCTTAAAGAGCCAGGACTTGGTTAGATTAGAGGAGTGTCCAAGGGAAGGCTGTGGTGGGGTGGACATTTATCTTCTCTTCTTGGATGTGGTTTCACCAACGTTGTCTTGAGAAGACTGAGGATTGTGGAGAGGTGTTGGGAATAAGGGAGCAGTGATGCTGGAAATGAGTATGATGAAGTAGTGCTAGAAAAGGCTGGATCTTCTGTTATTTTTAAAGGGTAACTCCACTTTCACAGCAAAAGTCATATTGTTATTACAAATATCTTTTCGTTTCCATCTGCAGCTCTGTAATTTTCTGTAAAATACTATATTGGCAACCTGGAGGTATTCTGTACACAGAATGAACAAAACACCCTCCAGAAAATTTCCTGCTTTTGTGATTGGCTTACTCATTTCCCAGAAGTCTACACTAAGATACAAGTCAGATATCAGGCATCGCCTGCAACACAAAATTTAATTTTTGATGAGATCCTGCCAATAGGAACACACGTCTAAAGAAATGCAAACCCGGCAATTTTCTTTATTAAAGCTCTGCAGGTGCAGCAGCTGATTCATAATTATGAAACCACTCCCATAAGATTAACTTTCCACATGGACACTGATGGTCATGTGTACTGGGCTCATGAATAGCTGTTTGTTTACATTCAGCCATTACATTTTGTCATTAGCTTTTCTGTTTTAAAACAAGGGATCCAGTAGCTAGGATTCCTCCCCCCCCCCCCTCCTTCCTTCACTTCATACAATACACAATTGTTAACTGAGGCCATATTAACTCATTGATCAGACAGACGTTTCCATTACCCAATCCACAATTTACATCTAGAAACCCTAAATAAACTGTCACCCACGCAAGCTAAGCAATCCAGATACTGTAAATAGCCGAGGCCAATACACTTTCCTGGAGACAGGTTAGCAGTTATATCTCTGAAACCTTAGCATATTTCATAACACAATAGCACAGCCCATCTAGTTCAACCAATAATAAAAAATGTTTAATAAAAAAAAAGTGAATATATATTAATATATATATATATATATATATATATATATATATATACATATATATATATATATATATATACATATACATATATATATATATATATACACATATATATATACACACACACACACACACACACACACACACACATATACATATACACACACACATACACCCTTACTTTCAGTATGGGCACTACACTAAAGTTTGTGGGGAATGGGAGAGTTACCTTGCTCCCATTCACTATTTGTTCAAATTGTGGGACTTCTGTCATTCCAGAAATGTCTACTGGGTCAGTCTGTGGTCCAGGGATGCAATGTCATCCCTGGCCAGCAGTTGGCGCCAGAGGGGTTCTGGTAAAGTAAGTTTCTCCATGAGCCAGAGGAGTTTTTACCTTGCAGGGCGTGCTGGAGAGGAGTATATCTGGGACAGGTGTCATGTGTTCTAAAAATCTTCAGGCCGGAATCACACTAGTGCGTTGCGTTTTGGAGCTGCGTTGTCGTTGCAGATTTCTCTAGAGGGTGTTCTGCAGATCAACTGCGGTTTAGCTGCAGATCAGGTGCGAATTTGGAGACCTGGGAGAACTTCCGGGTGAGAGGAGAGTGGGGGAGAATTGTATTGAGCTGAATGAGAGAAACTCCTGCAGAGAACTGAACACATGTGCGAATTAGATGCATACCCATAGAAGATAATGGGACTGAATTCGCACCTGAGCCGCACCGCAAGACATAAAAACCGCATGCGGTTTGGAGGCAATACGCAGTGCGAATGCATCGCACATATGTGAACCAGCCTCATTGAAAACAATGTATTTTGAAATGTCCTGCGAATTAGATGCGGTTTAAACCGCACTCAATTCGCATAGGTGTGAACCTAGCCTTAGGGTGTGCACATCCATGGACCCCGCGGGCGTGGCCTACCTGGCCATGATGATTGCAGACTACTGGGGACCTCAGCCGGAGGTACCAGGGGACCCCAGCGACTTGCTGGGTTCCCGATTTCACTGAAAGGATCCCAGGCTGGGTGCCGTTCGATTGGGGAGTCGGTTTGAGGGGGACCCGGAGGCAGGTCGTCCAACAGAGCCTGAACAAACCAATTGGGGATCTGGTGCCAGAGTACTGACAGGTATGTTTGCTATTATCTGGTGACCGATGCAGAAATCTACCGGGGAGGATTCGCTCCATCTATCTAGCTCAGTTACTGTAATTGGCCTGTGGCAGGGGCCTGTGAGAGAGGCCTGTTCCTCCCAGAAATCCCATGTGGCGTCTCGGCTGCCAGGCCTGTAAAGAG